>NW_027464588.1:1127500-1498750 GCF_043290135.1 Rhipicephalus microplus
CCCTACTTCTATAGAACAGCATGTAGAGAAACTGAAAAAGAAGAAACAGAAGACGATTGTTTGAAATATCACCGCCATATTCACAAAGTGAATTATGTTAGAGGAGCTTGCTCGGAGGTGCACGGGGAGTTTCTTGGCGAGCCCATTTCTATACAAGCCTTGTTAACGAGCCGGTGCATGATGTGTACGTAAAAGGCAGCGTTGTTGGGCACGTTCCACAGCCGGTACTGCGCAGTGTTGGCCCCATGTGTCAGTGCGTTAACCACCAGCCCCTATATGTCATACTGGCCGCTGCCGTGAGTCAAATGCCCAACGCTCATAAATTGCAGACGTGGAGCTAGCAGGTGTTTTTCAACGGGGTTGAGAGCAGGCAGGTGAGGGGGCCTGGGTAGATATCAGTATCCGTGCGTAACACTCATCGTAAGAACTCTTCACGTGCTGCCGTGTCTACGAAACGACGAGAGCGAAGTGGACATAGTCGCGAGGAAGTGAGCGCGCGGGCCATCGAAAACCAACGCTTCGGGTAGCGGCGCTCCATCTATAGTGATCATTGTTGGAACCACTGGAGGAGATACCTTCAGTGGTGATCAGGGAAGTGTATACTGGGAAGGCTGGTGTACACGCCGGACGCAGGACAAGGCGCGAGCATTAGAAGTTTGCCGAGCAAGCTCCTATAACGTGGCTGAAAGGACGAATGGCCGTCAAGTTGGATTCTGGCCAAAATAATGTATTTCCACGGATTGCTTGGAGTGCACTATACGTCAACAACTGCTGCAAAAAAGATAGAATTTAATAGTAACCTTGACATGGATAAAATTTTGCTATAACCTACCAACTGTGTAAGCTTTGTCGAGCTCCAGTCATCGAGTGTACACATGTCACACTTGCATGAGTTCGGAGAACCCAATAAATTAGCTAACGCCATTAGCTGTGGATGTCATTTGCTGTGACGCTGTAGCAGCAACTGGTATGCCATTATCACCCAACTGCATTATCTGTGAACGACATTGCAAATGCCGTGAGACAGGGGTATAGTGCTGTTGTGCGTGGTGTTGGTGTACTATAATAAGCGGTTCGTACACATAGTTTTGGTATTGGGCACAATATATGAAACTGATACCAGTAGTAAGTTTATTCATATTCGGCATTTTTTTAGACAGGTCATTTCATCTACCAGTTTTAGCTTAGTGCTTAAAGCCCATACAGTCGATCCTACGGAGACTGAGCCGCATGAAGGTGCTGCTGCAGATGAAGTACTAGTCAAAGGGCCCAAGGACATTTGCAGTTGAAGTGTATAGATGACTATAATTCGCACAAGTACATAGTTATCGAGGAAGCAAGCACAATTCGGGGTGGGGGAGTTACAGATTAATCATCATGCTTCGATACCACAGAACAATGAAGCGTTGCGAGATCTGCTAAGAAAGGCATACGAGAGACTCCGGAAGCACAAATAATGGGAATTAATTCCTGTCGTTTGCACTCTTCATGAAATCAGCCAACGCCATACCTTGCTCTGTTTAGCAGTAACTGCCAAACTTACCGGCCTGCATTTCGTGGCTGAAAAGAAACAACGTAGTGAGAAAGGAAGCAGCCAGACCCCTGCGTTTCGAACGCAATGTCATCTTGTTCTTGTTCACCGTCTACTATGGCTCATACCCACTGTGAGGGATTGGCCAAGCATTGAGTGGTCTTATAACATGTTACTGAATATGTTATTTGGTCGGTTGGATGGTCGGTTGGTCGGTTGGTCAGTCGGTCGGTCGGTCGGTCGGTCGGTCGGTCGGTCGGTCGGTCGGTCGGTCGGTCGGTCGGCCGGTCCTAAGGGCCTATAGCGCAACCCACCGCAGCGGATCGGTCATGAAATGGACGGCAGCTTATTTTATAGATAAATTGTTTTACGAGCCAATTGCGCGTTGGTGCTCGTGGCTGACCGAAGAGCAGCATGGTAAACTTCGGACATCACAGCCGACTGCGTGCATAGTTGTAAACGGTGAGACCAAAAATGCACGAGGAGGCAAAACGTAGCAGAAGAAAGAGCATGTGTGAACAAATAGAGAGGTGAAGAAAGTCATTAAATAAATTTGCTACAGAAAACGACCAAGAGAGGAAGATAAAAGCTTGCAATAAAAAAATCTGCAAACACGAGTTGCATATATATCTAACTTATGGAAACATAGGGTCGCGAAAGTGAAAGAAAAGTGAAAAAGGAAAAAGAAAACAAGAATGTTTGCCCGTGTCACCGCGCGAAGCATTGTTACAAGTTTATTTTAGTAGTAATAAAATCAAATAAATATGAACCAGACATCAAACACGACATTGATGTTGCCGGTTTCTTTGCATCAATTTTTTTTAGTTAGGCGTAGATACTTTCGACATAAGAAGCTATCTTAAAAATTACGCTAGCTTATCCGTAATACTCCATCATCGAAACTAGCTGAAAGCATGCAGAGCCCTTTCAAACACTCGTTTGCTGGGATCAAAGTGAATTTTTCAACAATTGCGCTAAATTCACTTCGAAGCGGGCGTCCAAAAGCGCCGGAAAGTTACCGCTAACACGGTATAACGGGAAATCTGAAAAATAACGCGCTTACAGTAATTGGTACGGGTGACGTACGTATCTGGAAATGCGCATTTCTATCCCGCTATTATGGTAAGCCCGTTATCACGGTATGTCCGTTATACTATAACTATCTAGCTATAGTGTACTGGGTATACCGTGATAGAGGGCTCAAAATCGGGAAGTTGCTAGTTCTATTCCGTGCGACAGATATGTTCCTTCTGATTTTTTTTTTTTGAAATCTCTTAGTATGTATTTTCAGTGTCATTTCTGTGACGGATGTATACGTCAGTGGAGTGGTGGTGAACTCCGGCATAAAATTTTTGTGTTAAAAAAAAAGCCAATTGAAAATACTAACTCGGAGATCTTCTAAATATTCACAGCAGAGGGCTTCTGATCGGTTTTAAATTATAAGATTTAGTGATTGATATGTGGGGTTTAACGTCCCAAAACCACCATATGATTATGAGAGACGCCGTAGTGAGAGGCTCCGGAAATTTGACCTCCCGGGGTTCTTCAACGTGCACCCAAATCTGAGCACACAGGCCTACAGCATTTCCGCCTCCATCGGAAATGCAGCCACCGCAGCCGGGATTCAATCTCGCGACTGTGGGTCAGCAGCCGAGTACCTTAGCCACTAGACCACCGGTGCGGGGCTTTAAATTATAGGAGCATACTCAAAAGCACCTATTGTAGTTATGATACCAACAAAAATAGCAATGAGCGTGCTGTTTTGTAGTGCGCCGGGATGCTACCGCCGTGCTCCCCATTGCTTCCACAGTGAGCTAACCAGCTCATATGATGGTACAGAACTGTGAAAGCTGTATATGCAATCAACCAGTCAAGTTAGCTATTCTAATATTATCTTCTCAGAGATTGCATTCATTTATACTTGTGATGCTTAGACAATCATTAATTCCATATCTCCTTTTGCCGGAATATTGACGATTCCCCCATGTTGGTGGGTACTGCTGTCTCTAGAGTCAACGCCATCGTTGTGACCAACACCGTTAGCGTGATCGTTATGCACACATTTGTCCTACCATGACATAGTCGGGTAGGACAAATGTCCTACCCGACTATGTCATGGTAGGAGAGCGACTCAATGTAGCCGTCGAGTCGCTGCTCCAGCAGTCCGGCGTTTCTAGCCTTGGCAGCGCTTTGCACAGCGACCTCGATCACGGTTTCGCTTTACAAGGGACCCGAATGACCTGGAAATTCTCGTTGATCTTTGCGGGAGCTGCATGTTATGTCACGCGCTGGTGTAATCTGCCCCCCGTAGACAACGAGGTCACCCTGGAGGTCATTTTCGGGAAAGAAAATGGCGGAAATGCATCACGGCTGCCGCCCCTGTTCGCGTACCACGGGGCTGGTCACTACGCGCCGGAACATACGCTGGACTAGATACGAGCAGCGCGCGAGAAAAAGGCGGAGGACATCGAGCTGGACCTGTCCTTCACACACGACAACGTGGGAGTTCTCTTCCACGACGACAGCCTCGAGCGGACAACAAACAATGAGGTATTCCTGGCGAACACGTCTTTCGCGGATCTGCGTCAACTGGAAACCGGAAACAAGAATCCACTTTCCAAGAAATGCCGCGGTTGCGGTCACGTCCCAACGTTCGAGGAAGGCATCCAGGAGTGCCTTCGCCAAGGACTGCGGTTCATCATCTACGTCAAGAAGTACGATGGCCGTGCCGTGGCGCTGCTCGGCGTGCTATTCATCCAGTGGCCAGAACTGTACCACCGAGGGCTCGTCTCCTCACCAAACGCATTTTTCATTTATGTGCTGTGGATTAAAAACCCTGACATCGTTACGACACTAACCTGGTGACCTGGGCTGCTTGTGTACGAAAACGCGGTAAAGCGACGCCCTTGCTACGAAATGCCTGTAAAGCAATATAAGGCGGTCATCGCTGACTGGCTTCTGGAGCAGGCGTGCAACACGGGCCTGCTTCATCACATGACCGATGCATTCGTCGTCCTTATGTGGAAGGATAGTTTAAACTTCGACAGCGTTCGCACGTGGCATAACCGGGGCGTGTACGTAATTGCCTGGACTCCGAACAAACGCGTAGAGAAGGACTATTTAGGCACGTTCTACGAGTACCCATCATGACGGACTCACTAGAACAAAAAGCGCAGTGTAAAGGCGTAACTGCACCTTCTTATTGGAGGCCTGTTACTCGTCTGCTTTCGGTTATCTGGACTCGAGGCTTCTTCGGAGCACCTACTCAATGCATGGCATAATTTTTTAAATCTAATTTATGGAAGTTTCTATATGTGTATATTCCAGTAATGCGCCTTTTTTGCTGACTAGACAGACTGGACTGGCCAACGTCGCGCATGCTTACGTTGCAGGCATCGGCGTATACGAGTCGGGAAGTTGTGAAAGGGAGGATTTATGCCGACTTCATCAACGTGTCATACAAACTATCCGAAACGAATTTCTGGAGATTGCTATGGCTATTTTTGTACCTACACTCGTATAAAATTTCTTAAAATACGATTATACACATCTAATAGTTGTAGCATTCCAATGAAATGATCGTGCTTTTTCAAACTTTTCATTTCGTGGCCATGTATACAAAACTTAGTCTAGAGCCCCGCACTATCGCCTTCTACTAATCAGCTTGCGCAGGGAGCGTCAAGAGGGTATGCGTAGACTTCAAAAAGTGATCTCGTAAGGGTTCACCTTGTCGAAGTTCGTCCTTATGCTCCCCGCTGCACGATACATTAAGTTTACGCACTGATTTGTTGCAGTGTTTGTCTAATGATGAACCGGCACTGCTTACTCTTGAGCTATAGTTCCTTCGATAAAAATGTTGCTTCGGTTAAAAAACGTCAGACGACAGCGATGGATGGTTTAAATGTTTTATTGTATACCCTCAAGACCCGTGTATTGCGGGAGTAACTGGTAAGCACACGTGATGGACGATTGTCCCGTACACGATGTTTTTTTCACGACGACCGCGGGAATATCTAACCGTCTCCCCATTTTGACCTGCCTCCCTATCTCATTTATACTTTCATTATCTCTTCCGCTGTGAATCACTGCTGAGATGTCGCGCTTTCATGCAGACAATTGCGGGGTTCAATTTTCTCTTCATATCTTCTGTAAAAACCTCTACACCCCCCCGCCCTATACAAGTAAAAAAATTGCTCCTTCCTCTCCTCTGCGAACAAGAATGTTTTGCGAAACTATAGGTACAGCTTCGCGGCACATGCGAGTTGGGGGGGAGGGGGAGGCGTTATGTCTTGTGCGTACTTTTGACTAATGGTAGCGATAATCGTTTCGTGGTCACTGCACTGGACCGCGATTGTTTCGCCGTCCGTTTTCAGCATTACGAATTTATTCCTTTCGTTGAGCAGTATATTACCGCTTTTTTCTTGCGTCTTTTATTTTCATGGTGTACTCATGGCAGTCTCCCATTGACATGGATGGTTTTCTAGATATATCCTTTATATATGAAAGCAAAAACTATACGCGGGGGCAAAGAAAAAAATTACATCATCCCCCAATAAAGGTAACCATGAATAGAGTGCGAAGCAGCGTATGGATCGGTTTAAAGTTCCGTTCATCACGGCCACCTTGCCCAATGTTAGCGCGTCCTCGCAAGTGGACCATGGATGCACTGTACTTTCTGTTGCTGTTACTCGTCCCGAACTCTTGATGGAGCACGCCACGCGGAAGTACGTGCGTTCGTCGTGCGTCTGCATAATCTCGTTCCCCAACGCCATTACGTGATAGCTGATAGAGTGTAAGGGGGGAGGGAGCCACAGTGTCTTACCCAGCCCCTTGCACATGCCGGCACGCATTAGCACGTGAGCGCGTTTTGGTAGTGCTTGGGCCAGCTGTTGTGCGTGCGCAGAAAGGGTGGTTACGCAAACTGGATTGAGCTCATCTATAAGCTTTTTCGCATATAAAATTCTCTTTTTCACTTTAAGTATGCCCTCTTTCTCTACTCGTTGTCGCCTGAGAAAAGGGATGGTTTTGATGAGATCACTCTTTCTGAAGCGGTATAAGTAGTAAAAACATTTCATAAATCTGCGTCAAGTCCTGATGCCCATACCAAATCAGAAATGTATATTATCCAAAAGGTTCTTCCCAATACACTACCTACTGCCAGATTATTATTAATTCTATCAGATACCCATGGATTACACCTGAATGAAGAGTTGCGAAAATAATTCCTTTATTATAAAAAAAAAACAAGCCGCTAGGTTTACATTACATAACATCATATCTATATCACTAATATATAATCTCGTAAAATGAGTAAAAAGAAGTTCACGCGCTAGAATAGAAAATTGGTTGAATGAACACATGATCTTGAGCCAATGCCAAATCGGCTTCAAGCATGGATGTCCTATTCGGTATGCCTGCCGACATCGAAAGACTAATACAACATGCCCGTTACATGGAAAAATTGCCGCCTTAGTAACTTGGATCTTATCAAAGCTTATGACACAGTGCAACATTTTAAACCAATTAATTCATCTAAAATGTGGGTTTACCATATTATTTCGTCGTAGGGATATTCCTTCTTAAAGGGCAGAAAATTTTATTCCTCATAGTCTGGTTTGTCTTCTTCAAGGCGTAAGCAAGCTAGAGGTTTTTCACAAGGGTCAGTGTTATCCCCCTTGCTTTTAAAAAATCACGCCACAACCACGAAATGAATGATGATGAGTGGGCGAAGCAGTATCGTTTGGTGTTACCGTATATGCCTCATAATTATATTACTGTGATCTGAGATGTAAGAAACTTCAACTTCAACAGGGCCCAGGACTAAAAACCGAGATATACCACACTTCGCAGTTTGTTAACCAACTTCAACCTAAAACTAAAACTTAAGTAGAAGGAAGAGGAGAAGGTGGAAAGAAATATGGGGAATGACAGGAAGGTTAGCCAGTTTACAACATACTTGAGCATGCGAGTAGTAGAAAACCTGATGGTATCCTGTATTGAATAAGAGGGAATGACTACAGGTTACTTTCAGACTTGCAGAAGCTTTTACAACATTATTTTTAAAGACTGGAGAATAGTTCTATCCCGTAGATCGTATCAAAACATTGCCTTCAGAGAACGAGTAACCCAGCGTCCAATCGCAATGATTTCATTTTGGGTATACGTTTATATAGTTTTTATCTCTCAGAACTAGAATAGTTCTTCTTGTTGTAAACGGGGAATGCGTACATCATAAAAATTGTCACGTGCTAATACACTAGCTTCGTCGAAAACTCGTAATTTTTAACGTCTTGCTCCTAATGACGCCAGTTCCGGTGACTGTTTGCGCCGGAACTTGGCCCGGTTGGTTTGGCCACCGTAAAATTGCACAATAACGACAGAACGAAACAAAACAAGTGTACTGATATTCTTCTTTTCTGTCACTACTGCTCGTGTAACGGAACAGTGTCCAATGCATATGTACTACCGTCAACTCGGCAATCCACGATTCTAATGTTTAGTGTTTCTCGCTTCAGTGAAATGGAAGACGGAGAAGAGGGGGATGCCCGAGCTGCAAGGTCGGTGGCCGAGGATGCCAAGAAGTAAGCCTCGCTAATCCCTCTCATTTGTGTAGTGACAATCCGGATATTTACATATTAGTAACCATATCATCAACGAAAGCTTATCTCATGACTACTGGTCTTTGAACAAGGGCTGCACTTAACTGTTTCATTCCATCTCCCATTTGAAGCAAGCATTTTAAACATCCAGTTGTTATAGGCAGCCTATTACATTTATTTTGTTTTGGGGCGCGAAGCTCGACATGAACAAGCTCAGTGTGTTCATGAATAGACATTGACTTTTGTCGATGAGCGTTCATTATTTTTTCAACTCTTTCTTTCTTGTTTGTTTCTTCGTTTCAAAGACTACTAACCCGATTTTACGCTTACTTTCAGTGATCTTTCGTGATCATGATGCTCATAATTCCCTGTTCTCGAACACTCCCTCGTAAGGGGATATGCCAGTGACGCCAGCGGCATACCAATAATTTGGGGGGGCACACACACACACACACACACACACACACACACACACACACACACACACACACACACACACACACACACACACACACACACACACACACACACATATATATATATATATATATATATATATATATATATATATATCATACATATATATATATAAATATATATATGTATGAGATATGGCATAACGGGAGCGTTGTCAACAAGGATAAATATATTTATTTCCCAACAGTTTCGGGAGGGGTCCTCCCTTCATCAGGGGATGAGTTATACTGACATGAGCATCCAAACTTCGTTGCTGCCGCGTCCCTCTCGCCTTGAAAAATGTTTGCGAGAGTGAGAGGTAACTAGAAAAAGGAAAAAAAGGGGGGGAGAAAAAAGACGAAAAAAAAGAAAGAAAAGAAAGAAAGTAAAAAAGAGGAAGAACCACTGTCAACACTGAGAACGAAGCCAACTGTCCGTCTACATCCACATACGGTTCATATCACGTGCTGTTCAGTTCTCGACGTGTGTCGGGCCACCCAAGATTGTCGCCGCGGTGCCGGGAGGGTCCGTGACGGCGTGCATAGAGAAAGGGGTTTCCCCGTAATGGGTCGGTCGGCGGGCGGCGTGCGTAAAGGAAGGAATTCCCGTTAGTGGGTCGGTCGGCTATTTACCTTTAATCTTCGTCCGTTTCCCTTCAATGGTCATCAAGTGGTAGGCGAACGTGAACACTTTGTATGTGCATGTGCGGAAAAAAAAACAAGAAAGGACAGTGTACACGTACGAGTCAGTGAAAAAAAAGCATCCTCTCCAGATATCAATCTTTGTCACCAATTTTCTCCTGGCTTACTACTCGGAGGCAGTTGAGTTTTCCGGGGTCCTCGTTGATGCCGGCTACTACTGTACGAAATTTGAAAATAAAATATGGCTCACGCTGTTCGCGCTCGCGTCTGTTTGAGAAACCGGACTGCAAAAGTGTTACGCTGATATTTTCAAAACGGTGGTTTGGCAGGCGCAGATGTCTAGATAAAAGTAGCTTCGGCAGTGAAGTGGCGTGGTACCGGTGATTATTGAACCGCAGCCGAAATGGCGTGTCTGTTTGGCCGATATATTCTTGTCCACAGATGTTGCAATGTAGCATGTATATTACGCTACTGAAGTCACAATTAAGGCTTTCAGTTATGCAGAATTTGACATCCGAGAAGTTCGCTTTGGATTCACGTGTTGTGACCATCTGTGGGCATACCTTGCATCGAGCTTTTCCGCAGGGATGGCACCCTGATTGAAATTTGGGGGTGTTTGTTTTTGCTCTGACAAGAGTGTCCTTCAGATTTTTATCCCGGCGGTACACCACGTGAGGTGGCTTCGCGAAAATAGAAGTTAGTCGTTTGCTTTTCCTAATTATGTTGAAATGGCGGGAAAGTATGTTGTTGATTCGTGGCGCTGATGAGGAGTAAGTTAGTACAAGGTTCGTTTGGGAAGTCGTTTTAGATACTCTGTTTGGTCCCTTAATTATATCATTCCTGTTCACGTTGCGAGCACGTAGTATGGCATCGTCAATAATGTCTTCCTGATAATTTTGTTTCAATAAGGAATGCTTTAGGTGTTCTGCGTGTCTGTCAAATTCCCGCATATCGGTGCATATTCTTCGGTACCGGTAGGCCTGAGAATATGGAATACCCGTTTTGCAATGCTTTGGGTGGCTGCTGTTGAAATGTAGGTACATTTGATGGTCTGTAGGCTTTTTGTAAAGGTTTGTTGACAAGCGGTCATTTTCGACCGTGACAATGACGTCCAAAAAGTTAATGCTAGTTTTGGAAATTTTGTGCGTGAACTTTATTGACGTGTGGCATTTGTTAAAATCCTCTATGAAGCGGAAAAGACTTCCCTCATCATGGTTCCATATCATAAAAATATCGTCTAAGTATCTTCTGTAGTAGAAAGGTTTCAAGGTGCGTCCCTCAATGAATGGGATTTCAAGTGAAGCCATAAAGGTGCTCGCGAAGTTTGGGGCCATTTTCGTGCCCATTGCAGTGCCACTGACCTGAAGGAAACGCTTGCCGTTGAACTCAAAATGGTTATAATTTAGTACAAGTTCAAGAAGTGTAAACAGTACCTCGCCACTTACACTAGTTGATGAGTCAGATTTTACATATTCAGAAACCATAGCCGCTATTCCGTCATGGTGGGGTATGTTGGTGTACAGTGAGCAGACGTCCATTGGTCACCAGAAAACTGCCGCCTGGGATGTCGAGACTTGAAGTTTCGCAGATGAAGTGGTTTGTGTCCTTTAGGTAATAGGGAAGATTTGGGGGGATGTTTTTTATTAAGAAATTGATGAATTCTGATATATTTTCTGTTGATGTGCTGTTACTGGATACTATCGGACGTCCCGGATTACCTGCCTTGTGTATTTTGGGGAGCAAATAGAATCGACAGGGAACAGAATGGGCCGGTAACATTGCTTTTAACATTTTGCCGGTAATTTTCTCGTCCCGGCGGAGATTGTTTAGAGTTACTTTTATCTCCCTTTCAAATTCGGGAGTCGGGTCCGTTGGAAGTTCTTTGTAGAATTTTGTGTCTGATAGCTGTCGTTCCCCTTCTTTTAAGTAGTCCGACGTGTTTAAAATTACTATGGAGCCCCCTTTATCAGACGGTTTGATAGTAATTCCAGTGTTTTTTTTGTAGTTCATCGAGTGCCCTTCGTTCTGACTTTGATATGTTGTTTCGAAATGGCCGATTTTTTTCATACGCTCTGATGATATCTTTTTGAACTGCTGATATATACATATCGAGGTGTTTGTCCCTCTGCTCACTCGGACACCATGATTTGTCACCACCAATCACTCTATTCTCGTCCGCACAGTCCCCACGATCATGAAAGTATTCACGGAGGTGGAGATTACGCGCAAAGTTATCGAGGTCTTGGTACAGTTCAAATTCATTGAATCTACCGAATGATGGACAAAAAGTCAAGCCTCTCGACAAAAGTTGAAGCTGAGCGGGTGTGAGTGTTGTGTTTGACAGATTGAGGACATTTTTCTCATAAGTTTTCGGCTGCTCTTGGCTATCACGTGGTGCACGGGAGTGTCAGCGTCATATTCGAGAGTAAGGATGTTTTGATTAGGATTGCACTGTAGTTTTGAGTTCCCATTTTTCTCCTCAAAGTTAGGTTGTGGTACGGGTGGTTCCTGGCGTTCTTGTACGGCCTCATTCCTATTTTCCTGTTGCAGAGCAGTGGAGCTACTGCAGTCCCGCTTGAATTTTCTATCTTTTACTACTGAAATTTCGCCTCTCTTCTTTAGTTCATATCGTTCCAGTTCTCTTGCCCCATGCTCTCCGAGATTAGATACCAATTTCTGCGTGGCCTCCGTGACACTGTATTCGGCGGCTTTACGCTCACTATGGTCCGCAATGACCCGAGTCAGTTGCAAGGACGCTTCTAGTAATATTTTTTCCCACTTCCTCCTTTCTGCTTCACTTAGTGTAGACATTGAGGGGTTGCAGGCTAGGTGGAGGCCCTTAGGTGCAATTTCGTGAGATAGATATTTGGTTAGTTGTTCCGCGTGTTTTTTGTATTGCACCCGCTTTTCAATGATTTTCCTAATCGATAGAAATGAGTGGGACCATGCGTGTTTAAGACTGCCCGTACCTTTTGTTTCCCCGTGTCATTTGGAAGCCGCCGTTTGGGTCTTCGCCGCATTCGTCCGCCTGGTGTTGTAAGGCCTCGTTGGTGGGAATGGCGACATCGTCACTGCTGGGACCCTGGATGGTTCTTTGTGTCCCTCGACTCCCTGTTGTTGAGTGAGTTCGGCACTGGAGTTTGCCATGCAAGCCATTGCCGCCGATCTCTGACTCACTGGTGGGACCCGCTGGCTCGCTGGCCTCGCTGGTGGTAGTGGCGACATCGTCACTGCTGGTGTCCTGGATGGCTCTGTGTGTTGGTCGGCTCCTTGTTGTTGAGGGGGCTTGGCACTGGAGTTGTCCGTGCAAGCGATTGCCGCCGATCTCCATGCCGCCGACGTCCATCGCAGCTGCACCCTCGTGTGCTGTGCCAGCAGCGCGACTCCCTCGAAGCTTGCATGTAAGCCGTCAGCAGCCAGGAAGCGGCGCAGCGGGAGTGTTGAGAAACCATGTTCGACGTAATAGACGCCTGCTCCCAACAACCCGTAGTGGCAGAGACGGCGGGCCTCTCTGCTGAATCGCTGTACCTCCATATTAAACCGATTCATTGATCGCCAGTTCGAGTCCCGCCGTCGGCGATAGGGTGCGCGAGGTAGTGGCAGACTAAGATGCAGTGCCTTGATGTTCGGGCACATCTGCCTCATTCGCTTCAATGCCTCCCTCAACGAATCCAGTCATGTTGAAGAGCTCGTCTTCAGGATGTCCGTGGTGCCCACATGCAGAAACAGCGTGTCCACCCGGCAAGGTAGGTACTCAAGTAGCGCCGGAATGTCCGAAAACATAGCACCACCATAGGAGATGAAGCACGGCGTCGATGAGTCGTTCGGGCTGAAGTGCGTGTGGACGTACCGCATGATTGAGTCCCCGATGACGGCACACTTCATAGGGTAATTTGCATATCTCCGCGACAAACGCTCCGTTGATGATGTACTGGCAGCCATGGTTCAGGTCAGTGGGAGTAATATTTCAATGGGCCAGTTAGTCTTCGTGAAGGTATTTTTTCCTTAGTTTTTTTAGTTCGTGAAGGTAGTTTTTTTCCTTTTTCTAGTTACCTCTCACTCTCGCAAACATTTTTCAAGGCGAGAGGAACGCGGCAGCAACGAAGTTTGGATGCTCATGTCAGTATAACTCATCCCCTGATGAAGGGAGGACCCCTCCCGAAACTGTTGGGAAATAAATATATTTATCCTTGTTGACAACGCTCCCGTTGTGCCATATCTCATACCTTCACGAAGACTAACTGGCCCATTGAATTATTACTCCCACTATATATGTATATATATATATATTGAAACGGGTTGTTGAACAAGCAGGCGAACTCGGCGAAGGAGAGCTTTATTTAGCGCATGGGCTAACTGAACGCAAGCCTGCGATCACAGCAAGTCTTCTTCTTTTTCTATCCTCGAGCTCCATGCCCACTACCGTCGTTACAATCACCCACGGCTGATGAGGGAGCCATCCTGGCGACCTAAGGACAGGTTTAGACAGAAGGGTCATGGTATGGCTTGAGCCGAGAGATGTGTACGATTTCTTTTCCCCGACGGCGCTTGTCCGGAGATGCATCCAGCGGCTCGACAAGGTAGTTGACAGGGGATATTTGGCGCACAACTCGATAAGGGCCAAGGTACCTGGACGAAAGCTTGTGGGAGAGTCCTGGAGTAGTAGAAGGAATGCATAGCCACACCAGTGAGATCGGAGCAAAGCTCATATGCGTGGTTGACGCGTCGTGGCAATGTTTTTGGCGCGTCTGGTCATGTGACGTGAACGCACGAGCAAGCTTCCGACATTCTTCAGCGTGTGCTGCTGCTCGAGAAACGGTAGTAATCTCTGAAAGGTCCGGTCGATAAGGAAGAATGGTATCCATTGTTGATGATGGCTCGCGTCCATAAAGAAGGAAGAAAGGCGAAAATCCAGTGGTGCTTTGCGTTGCAGTGTTGTAAGCATATGTCACAAAAGGGAGTATGCTATCCTAATTTGACTGGTCGGATGAAGCGTACTTGGCCAGCATATCCCCAAGTGTACGACTAAAACGCTCTGTCATCCCATTAGTTTGCGGGTGATAGGCTGTGGTAGTGCGGTGTATGATGCGACACTCGCTCAACAACGCTTTGATGGCATCGGAGAGAAAAACGCGGCCATAGTCGCTTAGTAACTCCCGAGGTGCTCCATGCCTTAAAACCAGGTTTTGCAGTATAAAACACGCAACGTCTTTTGCGGTAGCAGAAGGTAACGCAGCTGTTTCAGCGTACCGCGTTAGGTGGTCGATAGCGACAATGGCCCAGTGGTTGCTACTCGAAGTATAGGGAAGCGGACCGTAAAGGTCGATTCCGACACGATCGAAAGCTCGTGCTGGACATGGCAACGGCTGCAAGGGACCTGTGGCATGTTGAGTGGGCATTTTGCGTCGCTGGCACGTAAGGCAAGACCTTACGTAACGGCGAACGAAACGGTACATACCGCGCCAGTAGTACCGCAGCTGCAAGCGGGTGTATGTTTTTAACACACCAGCGTGGCCACATTGCGGATCATCGTGGAACGTGGCACAGATGTCAGAGCGCAGATGTCGGGGGATGACGAGCAACCACTTACGGCCGATCGAGCTGTAGTTTCGGCAGTAAAGCAGGTTATCCCGAATAGCGAAGTGTCCTGCTTGACGGCGAAGCGTCCTGGAAACTGGAGCGGGCGTCCGGTTTGAGAGAAAGTCCAAAAGAGATGAAATGCAAGCATCTTTGCGTTGCTCGGAAGGCATGTCCGAGATGCTGATGGCCAAGGCAGCACTAGTGGAGATAGGCGAGCCGACAGGCTCTGAAGCCAATGGCGAACGTGACAGGGCATCGGCGTCGGAATGCTTCCGGCCAGAGCGATAGATAACACGGATATCGAACTCCTGTAACCGCAATGCCCAACGAGCGAGCCGACCATTAGGATCTTTTAGTGAAGATAACCAGCAAAGCGCATGGTGGTCTGTTACAATATCAAACGGACGTCCATATAAATAAGGCCGAAATTTTCCGATTGCCCAAATAATGGCGAGGCACTCCTTTTCAGTTACACTGTAATTCTTCTCGGCTTTACTGAGGGTGCGGCTGGCATAGGCAACGACGTACTCGTCAAAGCCCTCCTTGCGTTGGGCCAGTATGGCCCCTAGCCCGACACCACTAGCGTCCGTATGAAGCTCCGTTGGAGCAGATGGATCGAAATGTCGGAGTATGGGAGGCGTGGTGAGAAGCCGTCGGAGTTCCTGAAATGCATCATCACACGCCTGCGACCACGCTGACAAGTCAGAACTTCTGGCAAAAAGATTAGTCAAGGGGGCGATAATGGAGGCGAAATTGCGGACGTAGCGCCGGAAGTAGGAACATAGGCCGATGAAGCTTCGAAGCTCTTTGATGGTGGTTGGCTTTGGGAACGCCGTGACTGCATTAAGTTTCGTAGGGTCCGGTAGAATGCCGTCCTTAGAAACCACATGGCCAAGAATTACAAGCTTGCGAGCGCCGAAGTGGCATTTCTTCAAGTTAAGTTGAAGTCTCGCCGTGGAAAGGCACGTAAGAACTTGCTCGAGGTGGCTGAGGTGGGTCGCAAAGTCGCTTGAAAATACCACAATGTCATCCAAATAACAGAGGCACGTTTTCCATTTCAGACCTCGCAAGACGGTATCCATCATCCTTTCGAAAGTGACAGGCGCATTGCAGAGGCCAAAGGGCATAACGGTGAATTCATATAGTCCATCCGGTGTTACAAAGGCTGTCTTCGGGCGGTCACCCTCTGCCATGGGCACCTGCCAGTAGCCAGAGCGTAAATCTAACGAAGAAAAGAACTCTGCTCCTTGTAGGCAGTCCAAAGCATCATCGATGCGCGGCAGAGGGTATACGTCTTTGCGCGTTATCTTGTTGAGTCGGCGGTAGTCAACGCAGAACCGGATGGATCCGTCTTTTTTCCTGACGAGAACAACCGGTGAAGCCCAGGGACTGTTGGAGGGCTCGATGATGCCACGTTTCAACATGTCGTCCACTTGTTCGTCGATGACACGGCGTTCAGCAGATGACACACGGTACGGACGCTGCCTTAGCGGGGCTTGTTGACCGGTGTCAATACGGTGAACGACCGCAGAGGTTCGGCTTAAGCCTGACTGGTCACGATCAAATGAAGAACGAAAGCGGAGAAGAAGATTTATAATCTCTTCGCGCTGAGTTGGTGCGAGCGCAGAGTCGATGGCATCCGAGAATACGTCCAGAGCATCATTAGGCGCGTTGGTAGGAGTGACAGCACCAATTGGGAGCGAAACCGCAGAATCGGGTATAGTAGCCGGAAGAATGCACTCGTAAAGTTCGTAGCTTCCCAGGCATTCTCCACGTAGTAGGGATGACGGGCTGTGCGAGGGATTGCACACATAAATGGCAGCGTGACCATTGCGAAAAATGACGACGGCAAACGGAAGCATGATATTTCGACGGCACGCAGATGGGACCGATGGCATAAACAACACAGGCGATTTCGGAGGGGAGGCACACGACACCGAGACAACAACAGCTGAGAAAGGCGCAATGTCAACGTTAGAAGCAGCAAACACTCTACACGAAGCACCATCGTCGGGGTCATAGCACGGCACAGACAACGCAAGTTCAGAACGAGCACAGTCGACCAAAGCAGAATTTGACGAAAGAAAGTCCCACCCAAGGATAACGTCATGTGAAGAACGGAATAAAACTACAAATGTGACGACGTACATCGCACCTTGAATGACGACTCGTGCGGTGCACAAAGCTGAAGGCTGAATATGATGGGACGTAGCTGTCTGCAAAGATAGGTCGGTAAGTTGTGTGGTCACTTTCTTCAAGTTTCGGCACAGTTTCTCGCTAATTACAGATACGGCAGCTCCAGTGTCAACAAGTCCGTGCACCCTAATGCCATCAATATAGAGTTCGATTTCGTTCGGGGGACAGCAGTTAGGTCTTGAAATTTTCGCTGCCAACGTAGTTCTTGCCTCCGGAACGGCGCCCGTCAGTTTTCCCCTCGCGGTGGGCTGTTGCGACGTAACATCGGAGAAATAGATCGACGACGAGGAGAAGGTGAACGGCTTGCGCCGGATGGTCGGCGACCGGGACGTACGTCTAGAGGTTGATCGGCAGGAACGGGATATCGCGGCTGAGTGGGCATGGTGGGCATGTAATGTGAGGCCCCTGCAATGTCGTGAGAAGAGAAGCTGCGACGACGGCAGTGACGAGCTACGTGGCCTGGGATGCCACATGAAAAACATATTGGCCGATTATCTGGAGTGCGCCATTGGCTGACGATAGGGGCACTGTTCGCTGAATAAGGTACCGTAAATGGTCGTGCAGGCGGCGGCGTCATATAAACGTTCTGACCTGTTTCATATACAGCCGGAGACGGGACGGTCAGCGAGCGGGAAGGTGGGGTCGACGAATAAACGCAGCCAGCATTTGGAATGCACCGTCGTCGATTCCTTTCATGATGTTCTTGATCTTGCCTGCCTCGTCCAGAGTCGAATCGACGAGCTTGCAGAGAAATAGCACATCTTCGATGTAGCTCGTGAAAGTTTCATCTGCTCTCTGTACTCTGCCCCGCAAGCGCTGTTCAGCACGAAGGCGGCGGACAGCAGGACGGCCAAAGACTTCCGCGAGGGTTTTCGCCAATTCCGACCAGGTACTGAAATCACTTTGATGATTTCTGTACCATAGTTTTGCCACGTCGATCAAGTAAAAACTCACATTTGTGAGCTTATCGGCTGCGTTCCACTTATTGACGGCGCTCACCAGTTCATACTCGGCAATCCAGTTGTCCACATCTTGGTCCTCTGTGCCACCAAATATGGGGGGGTCGCGCTGCCGGAGAGCGCCAGCGCAGAAGACAGGCACAGGTGCGAGATCTGGAGTAGCAGCATGAGATGGCCCCGGATCAGTCATTGTAGGAGGTCGTTGGAGTGTGCGGCTGCGAAGTTCCAGGGTGAGGACCAGATGTACCCAGCACTTCCACCACTTGAAACGGGTTGTTGAACAAGCAGGCGAACTCGGCGAAGGAGAGCTTTATTTAGCGCAAGGGCTAACTGAACGCAAGCTTGCGATCACAGCAAGTCTTCTTCTTTTTCCATCCTCGAGCTCCATGCCCACTACCATCGTTACAATATATATATATATATATATATATATATATATATATATATATATATATATATATATATATATATATATATATATATATATATATATATATATATATATATATATATATATATGAGAACTAGCATAGCAGACAATAATGCCACGGAAAGTATGAGGGGAAGTTATTAGAACTAACGTAAAGTAATTAAGAAGAAAGAAAAGTGATGGAAAAATAACTTCCCGTGAGCAGGAATCGAACATACGACCTCCGAATAACGCAGTCGATTCTTGCTCACGGCGAGTTATTTTTTCACCCACTTTTCTTTCTTCTTATTTACTATACATTGGTTCTAAGAAATTCCCCCATACATTCCTTGGCATTATTGTCAGTTAGATCTCATTATATTGTGTCAAAACACGGAAAAACGAGCCCTTAGGTATACACTTCTTTCCCCTATCTATCTATCTATCTATCTATCTATCTATCTATCTATCTATCTATCTATCTATCTATCTATCTATCTATCTATCTATCTATCTTCTATATATATATATATATATATATATATATATATATATATATATATATATATATATATATATATATATATATATATATATAATGTGAGAGAAACCTTCATGAGTGCACTTGCATTTTGATGTTAGTTTTTTTGCACAGATTATTCTTGAAAAACATAAAAAAGGTACAGCCAGGTCATGTATGAAGAAATAGTATAACAAGTGACGCTTTTTATGTATTATCTCACAACTTCCAGGATGAATACATTTATGTTGATGGTAGCCTCCAGAACAGTATATATTTTTATCACTGAATGGCTTTTTTTAATGTGATGCAATTTTTCGGAAACCAAAGGTACTTTAAGCTTTTCTATCTACTTATCTACCTATCTGGGCAGTTACGTCTTGCTGTTCTAGTAGTTGCCTCATTACTTTAGTATAGACTAAAACTGGCATATAGGGGGGCACAACGGTATGAGATGTGTCTGGTTGGGACATAAATATCGTCAAGCCATGTCCTGTACGTCATGAAGCTCTTTATTTTAGTCGTATGCGTCACATACCCGTATACCCCAGGCTGCATTATGCGGGTGTGTGGCTATGTGCCTTAAAGATTGTATTTACCTAGCAACAGTTGTCGATAATTAGAACGAGAGAGCCTTTGAAAAATCTGGCCTTGGCAGCATTGCTTCGACGACTGCGAATAATAAACGTCAGAAACTTAGCAGGTATCCAACCCAAGCATTCCGTGGGCAGTCATGTATTTTACCACTGAACCATGCCATGCCTTGAATCTATTTCGTAAAAGGCAGACATCAAAGCGGTGCAAAGTGCGTATGGTACGGTGCTAGCAATCTACATGGATGTATTCCTACACTAAACTACCTTTATTAGTTTCTTTCGAAGTGGTTGCTAGCTGTATACAATTGGCGCAAATATGCTGTGTCAAGTACACAGCACAGCTAGTTACATGAGCCAACAAAAGACGCGACAAGAATCCATCGCGTAATGATTACTTATGTACGACGACGTAACAAATAAGAGAATGAACTATTTTGCATACGGTATATTATTTGCCATTAGTTCTTGGATATTTCAAATTTTCTGGCTGCCACAAAGTTGCCTGTTTATTACATGACGTCACAAATCTATGAAATGTTGTGTTGTTTATTACAGCGCATACACATTGAACAGCGCATTCAAGTGCTGATTAATACCCAAAGCTTGTTTAAGTTGCGGGCGAGCATCTCCTTCGAAATGTAAGTCAAACAGGCTGCAGCAGCCGATGACATTTGCTGCGGCTATTTATAGCAGTTGGAGAGATGTATTATTATTAGTATAATAAAATATTTTCGCCCTGCAGCATAGCAGCGTTTAGCAGCATCAGCGTGTGCGCATCTCTGTGAGCTCACTCTTACTGAGAATGAGAGGAAGAGAGAGAAAGAAGGAGCGCTGCACGTGTGCTTCTTTCCTGTCCGAGTTATTTTGTAAGATGTAAAAGACAATTCAAGTTGAATGAAAACCAATCAGTGAACTAGCCCCACTCCTAATTAAGCCTCCATAGTGGTAAAAACCATGGTCTTTCACCTTCATCCTGGTCAAGTTGCAGGGAAAGCTTAAAAGCAGAGCTTTCCATTGTGCTGGAGTTCATAGCTTTATTCGTCGCCACTTCGCAAGCTGCATGCCGCCGTCGCTCCAAGTTACCGTAAACAAGGCTGATCAGGTTTTACAGGAAGTAAAGTGGGAAGGTTTTATATTTGGCGCTTCCAGTACGGGAAAACTAAAACATAAAAAAATAAAAACTTATCGGCTCACAGCAGCTTCGACAGAGCAGCGGTGATCCTATTCTTTTTCGATGAAAGAAAATTACTTCCCGGAAGCAGCAAATGCTTTGACCGGTCGATAGAAAGTTTGAAAGTTCCCGTTCGTAGCTGCATTGGCCAGCCACAGCAAAATAAAAGTATGAACAAGTGATGTAATGCTATGGGTCCCCTGTTCAGCGCTAGCCTGCTCTGCAATGCTACTGCACGAAAGCGCTGAATAGGCAGCCCGTACCGCAAAAAAAAAGCCTACTAAGAAAATCGCCACAGAAGAAAGGCTGGAAAAATTGGTCAATATTGTAGCGTTCCCTCGTAATATTTTCATTTCCTAGGAACAATATAATTGAGCGATTACTGTGGTGAAGGAAAACTTCGTCTCGGTTAGTTTCCTCAGCGCGCAGCCAATTCAATGACAAGCGGAGTTCAATGACTTTTGCTTTTGGTGTGCATCGCAAGAGCATGCGTGCCTGCGTTTTTGGCCAATTCTGAAGTAAGTGTAGCCTATAACTTTTTTTATTTCTTGATGCCAAAGCACGATAACGGATAGACATTATAAAGGCGTCACCGTGGTGAAAGCGTTGCTCTATGTGTTTCGCTAAACGTTCAGCCAACGGTCTCACGGTTGAAGCTGGATTTGCAGGCAGAATCACAGCGAGATCGAGAAGCGACGCCAGGACAAAGTGAACATGTAAATTAGCGAGATGGCCTCCCTGGTGCCCATGTGCAAGGCCATGTCCCAAAAGCTGGACAAGTTGACCGTATACTCCGCCTGGTCGTGCAGCACAACAATATCATATCTGGTACACGCTCGTCACGATCACAGGGGTCGACGTACAATGTTACTTCGAATGCGTGTGCTTTACAGAAACTTAGCTGGACATTTACTGCACTGTTAATCACTAATAATTGCACAAAAAACGATGCCATGTATTTGTTCAGCGATTTTCCGTCGCGTGGCGATACTTACCAATATCATCACCAATATCAGTCCACCAATCAATCTCATTAAGCGACTCATGGATCATTTATGCCCGAGATATTTACTGGTGTTTATGGTGGGTTGTCGTATTCAGTTCATACCATTAATTTGTCTTCAATTATGTAGGTTCCTAAAATTCGTAGACAAAAGGGCACTAGAAGCCCCCATGGTTGTCATACGAGGACGTCAAAAACGTTGTCTTACAGGTAAGTGATAGGTTAACTTGAATTCTGGAAGTTTATTCCCCCAAGTGATAGGTTAACTTGAATTCCGGAAGTTTATTCCCCCAACTACCGGATGTCTTTCTGGTTAACCTCCCTGCCTTCTCCCTTTTTGTTGCGTCCTCCTCCTCCTATTCCCCCAAGTAACCTTCGTGTAGCTCATGTTCGAAGTTACCCACAAAGCTTATTTTAACTTGCGATCAAGATAGCAATCGACTAGCAATATCTCGTCGTATTTACTGCAGCTACTCTAAGGCTGTCTTTATCGGACATTGCTTGGTGCCACGTCGTACATTCTGTTGTACTCCCGCACGGATAAGCTTTTGCAGCAAAAACCGCAAAAGCGTTTATCAGATGATAACCACACGGCGGAACATTCAATGTTCACGAATGCTTATCGTGAAAAATCAAAGTTCATAAGCTATAGCTAATGTGACGTGAGGGTTTTCTTCAATCACTTTAACCAACGAATCCTTTATTTCATTCAATACCAGTGCAAACGCGCGCTCTTCAACGGGAGCCGTCGGTGCGCCTTAGTTCAGAGAGTGCTCGTGATAGGAGAGGTAGGGCTACTTGCATCACACGTGCTGTTGAGTGCTTTTTCATGGAAACACGATAGACGTGTGTCCCTCTCCAATATCATATGTCTGTCAGATTTGTTACTTCAAGCTCCTCCTTTGTGGCTGGAAGCAATGCCAACACCACCTCACAGCTCTAGTTATTCAGTGGCGGCACCGTGACGCGTTTCCATTGGTTGCCCGTATAGGTGCCACGAACGGCGACATGCTATCTGAAAGCACCGTATTGCTTCCAGAGTCAGCGTGACCGGCAACATTGAGATAACAAGGAATGCAAGACGCCGCCCCACGGATCTGTACGCAACTGAACAAAAAATTGATTTATATTTTTCCCGTCACGAGGCACTGCATGAAGGGCTCTCTTCCCCATAACCGCAAAGCACAGGCGAAGGCTAGGTGATGGGCGATAAAAGGGAAAGACTAGAGGAGAGGGTGGTGAACAGCTGGATCGAGCGCACCTGCCTGGCATTGATAAAATAGAGGAGGCATTGCTTTAACAACTCTTTCAGTGAGGCATTGAAGAACATTCAATGTAAAAAATTACAGTCACATTTAGAAAGCTGTTACCTAAGGTATTTCTGATGAAATTTTTTTTGCAGAGTGCTGATTCTTTTCTGTTCATTGTGAGCTCTGACCACGGTAGCATCCTGTTTATGTCGGAGTCGATGCAACAGACGCTCAACTACACTCAGTTGAGGGAGAAAGTACCGCGGCATTCTCTCACATGCACCTTGGTCTCCACATAAAAGACGATCCTTCTTTTAATGAATCATTATAGCACAAAAATGAAACGCGTCCTCGCCGAGGTAGCTGAGCATTCATTGTACATTGTTTCGTCCCGAGGACGAAGAAATGAATGCTGCAGTAGCAAATTGCAATGTTGCGTGAAGAACAGAAAGCAGCCCGAAATTTGCTGCGCTTACCTCAGGCAGATCACACACACGAATCGAATTTATAGAGGAAGAACTCAAACAACAGTTACAGTTTTTACTTGGTGTGAGCAGCTCGCTTTTTTTGTAAACACGGCCGGGGTATCGATCGAATTGTGGTGCTCTCTTCAACTACTGTAACTTCGAAGCAAACTTACGTTAGAAACACAAGAGGTACAAAGCACCCAAGTTCCGAGATAAGCGTGTGCGCGAGTGAGCCACCACGCTAAAAAAAACATCTGACGCACTTTGGCCACACCGACCACGCTATGTGGAGGTGCTAGAGAGCCTTCATGGGCGTGCGCCTCGGAGCCGGTGCGCACATGCACAGCCAAGCACGGGTTGGCATGGCACGACAACCTTTGGAGCGCGCCCGTTGAGCCATATCGCTACTGATTACTCAAACGTGCTGTGGAGCGCGAAGTCGCTGGTTCGGCGCCCCACTGCGGTACTTTTCCTTCTCGTTTTTTAAAGACGATAGTCTTTCTTGGGGACCTTCGACGCAAAAATTTTGGTCTGTCTGTCTGTCTGTCTGTCTGTCTGTCTGTCTGTCTGTCTGTCTGTCTGTCTGTCTGTCTGTCTGTCTGTCTGTCTGTCTGTCTGTACATTTGTCTGCCTATTCTTAATGGCACCGGCTACTTGAAACGGCCGACCCCATCCGCAGCGCCCACCAATGTTGCTCAAGGTTCAGCGTTTGTACTTGCGCAATTGTCAATTAAAAAGCAAATATTGCGCATGTGTTGGGCACCGTAACAACACGTATATATTATGCATGTGCGTCTTTCACTAGAAAAGGCATAGATAAGTAATTTTAAGGACCATAGTGATTACCACGCTGCGCTGACCATGCAACGCTTGCGCAAAAAGGCGACTGTGTCCAACGCTTCGCTAAGACGAGACGTTGGTGGCACCTCCCCGTCGCCTTGCGTTCTACACCTTATCACTTCGGAGACGGGCACGCACACCCGTCTAAAAGCCACGGGCTTAGTTTTTCCAGAAAACTGCCAGATGGCACTCATGTCTCACGTGTGGTGTGACTTGATGCGCTCAATCGCTTGCGCTGCACGCTCGAGGCACTCTAACGCTTCGCCTCCAGAATACCATTCACCGATTTTCTTGCGCAGAACATGAAATAAATGTTTTGTTCACTCTCTCCACACACAGTCTCTCATAATCATATGGTGGTTTTGGGACGTTAAACCCCACAAATCAATCAATCTCTCCACACGCAAGACTATCGTCTTTCGACAAAATTTGCAGATTAGCATGCAGATACGGGGCCAATTTTTTTCTTTGCAATCTGTAAGTAAATATTTCACAACGTCATATCCGGGACGGAAATACGCCACGGAGCCGTGGTGGACCCTGGCATAAAATACTTTCGTGTTAAAAAAAAACGGTGATAGTGCAGCATTTAACTTGTCTTCTCTTCATAAATATGTAGTAGAAAACGGCCCAGAAGAGCTGCAGCAACCAATGTTTCCGAGTATAAAACATGTGCCTGAAAGAGAAAGAGAAGAATGTAAGGAGGAACCGTTGTGGAAACAATGGGAAGTTTAAGTAATATTCTGTCGTCTGCAAATCTGCTCAAAGCGATAGGTTAGAGAAAGAAAGGAGAGAGAGAACCAGAGAAGAAAGGCAGGGAGGTCAACCAAGCTTTGGCTCAGTTGGCTACCCTACACTTGGGGTTGGGGAAAGGGGGAATGATAGAAAGTATAAAAGATGAACAGTAAAAAATTGATGGATGAGCACAATCGTGTTGCGTACTTTCAATAGGAAGAAAGGAATAATTATGGATAGTAAAGGAGACAAGAGAGAGAAGGAATGTAGGAAAGGTAGGGAGGTTAACTAGACTATGCGTCCAGTTTGCTACCCCACACATGGGAAGGGGGAGGAGGGAGTAAAAGAGAGAGAGTAGGATAGACACATATCACATCACACACACAATGCCGAGTTTCACAGGCGGTCCCTCAATGAAGTTGCTGTCAAGTATCTCAGGAGGGCTCGTGTGGCTTTCTGTGTTGATGTGCTGCGCGACCAGGCTCCTAAGATCTTTGCTTCACTAAATGGCCAGTCATCGAGTCTATTCAAGGCACACTGGAGAGTCCGGCGATCTTCATCAAATTGGGCACAGTGGCACGAGAGATGTTCAATAGTCTCTATACAGTTGCAGCTTTCACACATGGATGAATCTGCCAGGCCAATGCGATGGCTGAATGACTTAGTAAACGCTACCCCAGTCCATAGCCGGCACAGCACTGTAGCGTCACGACGAGAAGTCTTGGATGGCAGTTGTTTCTGAAGTAATGGCTTAAGGTTCTAAGGGTGATGATTAGAGTTAAGTGGAGAATTCCAGTGCGCAAGCGTGGAATTATGCGCGATGTGACGAAGTTCTCTAGCTGCGTCTACTTTCGACAAGGGTATTAACAGTGTGGGCGCTCCATCGTGGGCACATCGGGCAGCGTCGTCGGCGAGGTGGTTACCACTGATGGCACAGTGGCCAGGCAACCATTGTAAAACAATGTCGTGTCCTTGATCAGCGGCGCGATGACAAATTTCATTAATACGATACACCATCTGGTGGTAGTTTCCACGTCGTAGACTTCGCACGCATTGAAGGGCTGCCTTGGAGTCGCAGAAAATGGCCCATCTACTAGGGGATTCTTGCATAACAAACTCCACAGCAGCTCGAAGAGCGGCGAGCTCGGATCCCGTAGATGTCGTGAAGTGTGATGTCTTGAATTTGACGGTGATTGATCGAGATGGTATGACAAAGGCACCTGTCGAACTTCCCAAGACCGAACCGTCCGTGTAAACATGAATTCGGTTAGCATACGACAAATGCAAAAGGTCCAGTGAGATCTGCTTGAGGGCTGCAGATGACAGGTTTGCCTTTTTAGATATTCCCGGCACTTCAAGGTGCACAGTGGGTCTTTTCATGCATCACTCTGGAGATAGTGGTATGGTTGCGGGCGAGAATCTCCACGAGATGGAATTCTGGTTAGCCGCAACAACTTTGGAAAACGCTGCCTTTGGTCTTTCTAAAGGCATGCTAGCAAGGTGGTGGTTAGGCACTCTGGATATGTGACGGATATGTGTCCGGAGTGTGTCGACAGTTATATATGTCGTGATCGGATGGTCTTTAGCAATACCAATTGTTGCTAACGTATAAGCGCACCGAGGTAGCCCCAAGCATGTGAGGAGGACTTGGCCTTGAATGCTTTGCAGGACCCTGGTGTTAGTTTTTCCGGCGTTGGAAAGCACGGGCGTGCTATACCGCAAATATTTATTTATTTATTTATTTAAAAATACCTTACAGGCCCTTGTTGCAGGGCATTGTGTAAGGGGGGTTACAAAGGGTGAGTGTCGCGACAAAACCGTAAAGAAACATCAAACTTTGAAAGAACACAACAAAAAATAACGCGTTATATGTCACTAAAGACAGAATGTACAAAAAGTCATTTGAAGTTCCATATCGGAACATTGCTGGTGGGAGGAGAACAAATATCCGCAATACACTTACTAAAAAAACACCTAGCACACACGTAGCCAAAAATATTTTAGAGCAGCGCGCAGAAAGCAATTTGTTCTTGTTTAAGAAATACAGGATAATAAAGGGTGATAAGAGAGTTTTTCTCGAGTGTATAAGAACATTATAAAGTAGGAAAATGCAGGCGGTCTCAAAATGTGAAGCGAAAAAAAAAGAAGAGCGCTCTGTACAGCTGAAGCATAGATGACACTGATGTGCCCCACGTTTTACCAGCTAGAAATCTCATCACGTGTGTGATAGAGCTGACCCTCTTCTTCAAGTGCGAGGTGTAAGCACTCCACGAGAGATCTCTGTCGATAAAGGGGACAAACAATAGGATGAAATAATATAGATGTTGCTGTCCTCAGGAATCGGGTAATAAAGTGTCACTACTCCCTAACGAAAATCGCCACCTTGCCGTCAGAGTGAAACCAACCCAACCCTCACACTTCACACAAGTGGTAGCAAGCCGAATCTCGGCTCAAGAGTGTTGTGGCTCGGGTGAGTTTGTTTCCCTGGAGATGCTTTGTATTAGCGCGGCACATAGAAAAAAAGGAAAAGGCGACACAGACGTCAGGAAAGGTTGGCGCTAAACGTAAACTTGTGAACAGAGCACGTCAGTAGACACGCACTTGGCGGCACAAGTTTGCGTTTAGCGCCTACATTTCTCGACGTATATGTCGCCTTTTCCTTTTTTTTTATAAGTGCCACGCTAATGCAAGCCTTGGATCAGGGTGTGCTCACTTGAAGTTCTGAGAGATTTTGACTTTTCCCCGAAACGAGCTAATCAAGGTAACAGTGACTATGTGTGCGCGCGTGTATGTGGGTTATGAGTATAGTTTCACTGTACCGTAGCAGGCGTTACTAGGGCTGTAAAAAGAAAGGTAACCGAGCAAGTCCTTACAAATGACCGAAACCAAGAAGAAAAACACTGTAACATACATACAATTTCATGTCGCCCAGCGGTAACGAATCCTCGTCGTTGTTGTAAGGCAAAGAGCTTATTGTGCATGGTGATGTGTTTTGTCGATTTATGCATTCAACATCGTTAAGGTTTAATTTTCATCCCTTTTTTCGGTATCTTCAGGGAGATCTCTTCAGACATCTTCTCGGACAAAGCTGGTTTGACATTTTGCACCCTAAGGACATCAGCCATGTCAAAGAGCAACTCTCTTCGTCGGGCCTGTGTCTGATGAAAAGACTCATTGATGCAAAGAGTGCGTGCTTGTTTTCTTAACAAGGTTGCGCCGCGTTAAAAACGGCAGTACTCAATTAACAATTTTTACTCACGGCCTTTTGTAAACAAAGAACAAAATAATAATGGATTTGCGATGAGATAGTAGTGTAATTTAACACAATTGAACGATCACTAAAGGTAGCTCTTGTAACTATACTGCAAATAACAGTCAACAGCTAGAAAAACAAGGCATCGAAGACTATTTTACGCGCGCGTCTAGTTGAAACTATTTTTGACTGATAACCTTACTGTTTTCAACCAGTACCAACTAAATTAACGCCGTGCAACAATATAGAGCCATATGGATGGAAACTAATGTGTGAATTTGGTGTCCCGTGACCTTGTTCTTCTCATGCCACCGCACACAAGACTGAGAAATATATAGTGCGAAAATCCAAAATGGCGCCTCCCATGAATTGAAAATCCTGTTGTCTATGTATTGTGAAAATCCTGTCTCTAATTAGCCTTCAGTAACGAAAGCCTGAACTCTGGAAATAGAGAAAAAAACGGAAGTTCAGGAGAAGAGTGAAGGTTGAAGTGAAAAACGATTGGTGAACACGGAGGGTCGCTCGTACCGATGTTTCGGCCAGCGAATTTGCCTTAAAGCCTTTAAGTCAGACACCCGGTGCTCCCGTTTTTTAAGTCTTTGATAGCTGTACAAAATAACGTTGTCCTTTTCAACGTAAGTTTTGTCTTAAGTAGAATGCATAGGTCGGTGAACTTACTCATGAGTCGATTCAATCGAACTCACTCAGATAGAGCCGCGAGCCTTACTATGAGTGAGTCCGGGTGAGTAATAACTTGGTGAGTTTGAGTCCGAGTGAGCCGGGCTCAGGAAAATGTTGGTGTGTCTCGGTCCGAGTGAGTCCAGAGCGCCAGATATGTTTCATGAGTGAGTTTGAGCGCGCTGCACAATTTCTGCCGACCTGTGACCCCATGAGTTCGTCATGACACGTGAAGCGTTTGCCCCGGCTCACGCAGCGATGCTGCCGCTGAAGGGGGAATTTTCGCAGTGGCAGAGTAGGCTGTGTCCTGGTGCTCGTCATCCCTTCTTCTGTCGGAATAAATGCGAGACGCAAGCGACCGTCAAGGAGAAGGCCGACACCATCATGGGAGGTCGGCGCCGCCGAAAGTCGCACAGCTTCAACCGCCGATAGTCGGTCATCTAATGCACCGGCTGCTACCTCAAGTCGTGGGCACCCGTCAAGCTCAGTCTGTCCGAAGACGCCCCAGCGGATGACCGCGAATAGTACAAAAACTATGCAAGCGCATTATAGCTTAGAATGGTGGCGGCGTGGGCTAGTTGGTATGGCAAGGCCCATCCTTGTTTCTCTACTTGTCCTAGTCGTCAGTTCACGCCATAGCAATCACCATGAGTACATCATTTTTCTTTTCTTGTTGTTGCAAGCTGTCAGATTGGAGACGTAATTGTGTACATAGTAAAAATGCCGCTTGCAGAAATACACGTTGCAAGCGCTCTCCTTCTTCACTCCAATAATTTACTAAACAGGGGCGGGGGGATGGCATGCATAGGTGACGTCACCCATGTCACCCTCCTCCCCCCTCCCGACTTCAGAAAGTTGAGAAAGGTATTTCGAGGAAGTACACAGTGAGAAAGAGTCAACATCATGTGGAACTGAACAGGGCCTCTTCGTATAACAATGTCTGGAGACGTTTGCGGAGAACGGGCAAGAAAGATAAAGAAATCGCTCTCGCCAGACGTGCACTAAACATAAGCCAAAAGCGCTGATAGTGACAGTGGTGGTGGTGTTGCAGATCTGGCTGGTAATCTCTTCTCCTCAGTGTCTCTTTTCACGTATTATACCTCACCGGTACCAACGAGTTTCACTTGGGCTTGTCTTTGGCAGATAAGTTGAAAGTAATTGAGGACATTCCCTAACAAACCACCCGTTTAGCTTTAGGAAACAAATCTGTTCATTGGAAGGTCAAGGACACCATGGTGTGACCTATAGATGTGCACGGGCCGCAATTTTGCGGCCCGGCCCGGGCCTGATGCTTGCCGGAGGCGGGCTAGCCCGGCCCAATGATGTATAGAGGCAAGCTGCCCAGGCCCAGCCCGGCGTCTCATACCCAAGGCCCTGCCCGGCACGACCTGGCCCGACTCGCGGAACAACGCAATAAAGCGCATGGCAACAGAAAAAAATAAAAATGCATTCATTAAAAAAGAAACATGCCGTTCATCCCTGTAGCTCTTCTTTTTTCGATTGTTGATAATAGTCGAGACTGAGTGCGAAAGCATTCCCAAATTATCATGCAGAAACAAAAGATTTTCCATCAATTCAGGCTTAAATCCAGTGCGTCGTTCCTGTATTACGAATCCTGCCGCAGTGAAGTTGTGCTCGCTGCTGGTGATTGTAGCCATGAAATCGCCAAGATCTTTCTTGCATGTTTGGCAAGTTTCGGATAGTTCTTTTCTTTCCCCTTCCAAAACTCAAGAAGTTCTGATTCGGAGCACGCGCTCAGTGATTCAGTACGCAAGTGCTCGCTAACCTCATATCGGTTTCTCTCCAAAGAAAGCACACATATGAACAACGAGAATGCTGTCATATTATCTATATTTTTCACTTGATTTGAGGTTTTCATCAGGCCCGAGCCTGGCACGATAATACAACATGAAAGCCCGAACCCGTGCACATCTCTAGCGTGACCATCGCAGACTGCACCGGCTAATTTCACTTTGCGCGGCGTCGAAGGAATAAAACTAAGCTTACTTGCGGCGTGTCAAACTCAATTTATAATAAATTTACACTGTGCAGTGCTAAGCAACGGTATTGTATTCGCCTTTAAGTTCCAACGAGGCACAGCTTGCGGGTAGTGGCCGAGAGTGGGTTCTGCATTGCGTAGCATTTCTCAAGTGATCGTTTTTGAACGTGTAACTAGATCTCCGTACTTCGATTCCCTTTGAACCTTCTGTGCGCGAGCTCTTTCGGTTGGATATATACTCTACGTTGGCACCTCAGGGGTCTCTATTTCGGGGCCCCTTGACGTTGTTTTCCAGGTGCAACCTGAGCTGCTTAGTGGATGTTCTATCTATCTATCTATCTATCTATCTATCTATCTATCTATCTATCTATCTATCTATCTATCTATCTATCTATCTATCTATCTATCTATCTATCTATCTATCTATCTATCTATCTATCTATCTATCTATCTATCTATCTATCTATCTATCTATCTATCTATCTATCTATCTATCTATCTATCTATCTATCTATTTATCTATCTATCTATCTATCTATCTATCTATCTATCTATCTATCTATCTATCTATCTATCTATCTATCTATCTATCTATCTATCTATCTATCTATCTATCTATCTATCTATCTATCTATCTATCTATCTATCTATCTATCTATCTATCTATGTCTACGACATTTAGCTCTCCTGGTCGTTTAGATGACGGGGTCTATACCAAAATTGGTATGGCATAACATGACTGCATGACGAGCACAAGTCCCTAATCCTATCATGAAAATAGGGACATGTACGTCATGAATCTCATGATTTACATTCATAGTTTTGCTGCTCTTGAGGTGGTTTCGTTCACATGAAATATTGCAAAAATGGTATGGTATAACATGACTGCATGGCGAACATAAGTGACAGGCCCGAACGAGAGAATCATGACAGGCATGCCATGTAAGTCATGATTACACGCGATACGCTCAGGTGCGCTCGTGGTCGTTTCGCTAGCTTCACATGTGCCAAATTAGGTATTACGGGACGCGAATGGATGACGAAGGTATATGACTGGTGCAAACATGTTAAACACATGCGTGTCAGGTAAGAACATGATTACCTGCCACGCTCATGATGCGCTGAGGGCACTTTCGCTAGCGTCACATACACCATATTTAGTATTATGGGACGTGAATGTAGGAAGTTATATGACTGGTGCAAACATGATAATCATGAGATGCGTGTTTTGTAAGAACATGGCAACATACCACGCTCGTGATGCCCTCGCGGCTGTTTCACTAGCTTCACGTATACTAAATTTGGTATTACGTGACGTGGATGGACGACGAAGGTAAGTGACACGTCCAAACATGATAATCATGAGATGCGTGTCATGTAGAACTCGACTACACGCTATGCTCATACGTGCTCGCGGCCGTTTTGCTAGCTACACATATACCTACACAGTTTGGTATGACGGGACGTGAATAGACGATGCAGGTAAATGACACGTCGAAACATAATAATCATCACACAGAAGTCATGTACGGCATAATTTACGTCCACCTCGTAATGTCGTGGTGCTTTTAAAATGACCTATCAAGCTTCCTCACTCGTGTATCGCATATCGTATATTCCCACCATACGTGAGATCTGGCAATTTTTTCTTATATAATTTATTTATTCGTTTATTTAGAAAGTACTCACATCGCCAATTCGTTTATTTACGAAGTACTCACATCGCCTTAATAGCATTACATAGGGAGGGGGAGTAGCGAAACATAACCAGTAGAAAAGAACGCGTGGAAAATATACACACTTGCAAAGATCACCATAACAGTATCAAAAGAAGCAGAAGTGCGTCTCAATGAAGCGAATTTTCAAGATACGCAGTACAAACACTTATTTCAAAAGCGATTTCACGACATAAAAAAATTGACAATTATTCGTGCTAAATACTAAGTAGATCGTCTGTTATATTTTCCAATTTCCTATTGTTTCAGGAAATAAAGAGTGTAGAAAAAATGTTGGTTCTCCAACTAAAGGTAGAAATATTTTTGCTTTTATCAGAGCGAGTTGATGTGTAGTGTGTTTCGGGGAGGTAACTGTGATTATCAATAACTGTGGTAGAGTTACAGATCATATAAGAAATTATAGTGGGTTACGTGAAACTGATTTCACCACCTGGTGTGCATACCGAAGCAATAAAGGGGCTCGACACATTCAGTTAAACTTATGTATATTCATATTACACTTCTTTAAGTGCCTAATTACAGTGTCCCTTCGCTCAGGGAGATGGCACGTTTATGTGTTATTATGAAGACTGCGTGGCGAAAAAAGACAAAAAAGCTGCAACTACGGGAACACGATGGTTCATGATTTGCTGATGGTCAATCGAGGCGGCGCAACTTCATCGTTAATTTGACTCAGCACGGTGAGGGGTCTTCTGACTTAGGCTAGGAGTGTTGCTGTTCTTTTCGGTGTCAGGGTCACTGAGTGACATATAGATGTGTTTCGAGGGGCTTTTGGCTAGGAGCCGTCAAGTTATTGCTAGAAATACCTCAAGACCAGGACAAGAAAGCAGAAAGTTACGAACGAGTGAGGTACACTGCACACAGTTTCCCTTGATGACAACCCAATTTATGCGTTCATGCACTCAGATGACCAGGATACCATAAAAAAGTCAGCTGTCTCGAAAGTTTAAATAGGGGAGCACTGCATGATAGTTGAGGACTTGCTTCCCACAAAAAGGTCCCGTTGTATTCCAGATAGTTGTACTTTACCGAGCATTCAAATGTAACTCACTGAGAACTTCAAATGACGATTGCTCATTAGTTGAAGCACAAGCGTGTTTGAGTAGATGCTAGTGAAAACCAGCCCGTAATTGCAGCAAATGTTTCGCTTGTGTTCTCATTAAAAAGTTACGCGCAACTTGACGCCAACTTGCAAAGGAAGTGTTCCACACTCGCCGTCATGGCTGCGAGCAGCGCTAACACTACCGGGGTTCGCATGTACGGAAATACCCCACAAAGTGGGCGGGGTGACGACCGCTGCCATAGATAAAATGATAAGAGCATCGGATGCGTAATCCGAAGCTTGCAGGCTCGGTCATGGCCGACGGTAAATTGTCTTTTTGCCCAATTTAATTTCTTCACACCTCCATTACAATTAACGATATACGCTTTAAAAAGGTCTCTATTAAATCGGCTGGTTACTTTATCTGTGGGTTTCCATTTTAATTACCGTTGTTCCAAACAAAGCAAACAAGCCCTCAAAATTTCCTTCTTTCCTTCATTTTAGTAGCCTTTTAGTAGACTTCATTTTAGTTCATGCTTAAGTATGAATCGTGCTCAAGTCTAGGAGGAGGAGGGGAGGAGGAAGGGAAGAAATGAAAGGCAGGGAGGTTAACCAGACGCACGTCCGGTTTGGTACTCTGCACCGGAGAAAGGGGTGTGGGGATTAAAGGAGAAGAGAGAGAGAAGTGAAGGGCAACGTGTGTGTAGATGTGACCTTGTCCATTGCATGCTTATAAGCAGTCGCGTAGTCCGGTCGTCTTTAGAAAACTTAGCAATGCTCGCGTCGCTTTGCTGGCCAGCGACGCGTAGAGCCATGAACCAAGGATCTTCTCTTCGGAGAAAGGTCTACCGTCTAGTCTCTCTAACGTTTCGCGCAGCAAGTAGCGTTCGCTCGCAAAACGTTCACATGAACACAGTAGATGTTCTATTGTCTCGTCAGTGTCGCACGATTCACATCGGGAGCTATCCGCCATTCCTATGCGAAAGGAGTACGCCTTCGTAAAAGCTACTCCTAACCACAACTTTGTCACCTGGTTATGGTGACCAAGTTAGACTTGGTCACCATAACCAGGTGACCAAGTTAGACTTGAGGATGTAACTGGTAGGATGTAACTGGAAGGATGTAACTGGTAGTTACATCCTTCAGTCTGTTTCTGCTGGTATTGAGTTTCCAGTTCGGCAGTGCACTTTGCATGCTTTGGTCTTGCCTCACCGTGCCAGTAAACATGTAAAAGCATCAATACGCCAAAAAGAGTACTATGAGACTGGATGGTACGTGGGGGCGGGTCATAATCATGACAAACGAATCATAATAATCATGACAAACGGACCATAATCATGACAAAAAGAAAAAAAACTTCCACTTTGATGGCAGTCTGCTTCGACATGTATGACACGTAATGCTTGCCCCTTTTTATTTAGACTGTTACATTGTTCCTCTGTATGCTTTTGCAGAAACAAAATTAACGGGCCTGAGGACAAAAAGCACCATAGGGTGGTTATTGCCTCAGCACTGCTTTTGTGATTTTAGGGGGCGAAGCTCTCCATTGTGTGGGTCGTATTCCTTGCAGTAGTACGTTGCAGTAGTAGTGACTTCTAGTTGGTTTTAAGAATGGCTCACTAGAAAGTGCTGTGTGTATGTCCTTGGAAATAACATAACTAGATGGCGTTAGTGGTATAGCCCAAGATTTGGGTAAAGTTTACGGACGGACAAACGCTTCGTCCCACTCATACACTCAGTGGATATGCTGTGAATCTTTTAGAGTTTTTTGGGTTTTTTTTGGGGGGGGGGGGAGGTTTTTTTGGGGGAAGTTGTAGACTTAATTGTCAACCAGAGGATCAAAAGTACATGTTACTTAGTGCCCTTTGGTTGTACTGAAGGGGGCGTGTTTTTCTGTTTTTTTTTGCGGGCTAGTATTTACTATGCATTAGGTTGCCGGCAGAAGTAGCTTTCAGAAATTAGCAGGCAATTGGCCCAACCGCTTGGTTAATTCGAAGCTATACATGTTCACCATTGTTTGTGTAATAGAGATAAGCGCGGCGAATACATTTTCTTAGCCCTCTTAATCAATATGTAGCCGAGTACAACTTGAGAAGATCGTCTCAGCCTCATTTAGATAATTGAAGCATGGTTGCCTGTGGCTAACGAAATAGTCCTGCTTATGAACTTTGTGACGTCCTCGAAAGGAAAAGTGACCGGTTGTTGACAGCCGGAGCCCATTGGTGCTAATTTGTGTGCAAACGCCTTTGAAGAAGAAATGTCGCTGACTTGTATAAGTCAGTCTAGTAGAGAGTGAAGTTGTATTTGATGCCATTATTAGTGAGATATCCTGATTTTCTGAAATATTCAGAATGTGTTTAATTTATTATATACTGCTCTGCACAATTGCAGTTGTACAATGTATCTCATTGCTCCACGTTTACCAAGTACTTTTTGGCATCTGCCATTTCAATACTTTTTCCTTTCTTTGGATAAGGCATATGATTGCTTACATATTGAAAGCTTGTAGCAACCTGTAATGTGTTCATTCTATTCCACAGTACTACCACATGCCGTCGTTGCCCAGTAAAGTGAGAGTTCTCATCTAGCTTTCATATCTGACCTGACTACACGTGTAGGTTTCCGAACAGATTCTTTGTCATGGGACTTGTGCTGTTGTGTTTGTTTACATTATTTGTTCTAAATTGTAAGCTTACTGCAATACATAAAAATAAAACGAACATTGTGTGTTACGTTTTCTTACATAGCGCTCGCTGACGCTCGGCCAGTCGAGTGTTTCGCTGCTGCCTTGACTCAACCGTGATGGTGCCCAGAGCGTTGCTCTGCGACTCATTCATAAAATAGTGTGCTGGACATTGGAACGACAAATGTCACATGCTCACAAGATGCAAATACAAACAAAGTAGAAGATGAATGCTTCAAGAGATGAATATTGAACACTGCATGTTATCCGAGTTTTTTCGACAAATGGTCTTACCTTCATGGAGAAGAGGGGGTGGGTGGGACCTAGACAAGACTGCATTATTTACTATGCATTAGGTTGGCGGCAGAAGTAGCTTTGCGAAATTAGCAGGCAATTGGCCCACCCGCTTGGTTAATTCCAAGCTATACATGTTCACCATTGTTTGTGCAACAAACGTAAAACATGCCCACGTGACAAGTGTGACGCCAGGCAAAAGTTGAGGTTTATCGGGGGTGATAAGGGCCGTAACTTTTTTCGCCGCTTTCGACCATGCACAACGGGGAGCCAACTTCTGTGAAGACACTTTAGCTCGAAACAAGCGTACAGTACTGACCCTGGTGGCCCATTCGACCCTAGCACACCTGGTGGTTGGTTAGAGCAACTGGCCTGCGGTTTCTGTTTCAGTTTCACTGGCGGAAATTTTGAATTACTCTCCACAATCGACGTGTGGCTATGGCAAAATTTAATGATTTCAGACCACTTTTCTCCGCCCAAATGGAAAGGCTATTGTTTGCCGTTTTGATTTAGCGATATCCTATTTTGTCAAGCTCAAAATTGTACTTGCGAATAAGGTCATGGCATATTTTGTTTTTTCAGCGAAGTTATAAGAGAAAAAGATGCAGGCAATCATAGTTCACTACGGCTTTATTCGCTGCGCTTGTTTGTGCTTGTTTTTTTTTTGAACAAGCAGTATCTGTCTATATATCAATCAAAAAGAGAGGAGACAGAGTACCCACATTGTTTTTATTTCATGACAAAGTGGAAGCTGAGAGTATAAAAAGCTCAAATTGAAAGAAGCATCACACAGAAATGCTTTGCGATACTGGATATGTTGCACAAAGTTCACCTTTTGCCGCCGCATACAGTCACAAAGTTTTTTTTTGTTTTTTGCGAACCTGACCGTCGTCAGAAGCTTTAGCAAAAGGTTACAGCGACTAAGACACTGCGTGAGAAACAAAGAAACACACCCCACACGACACGCAACGTATGTGGGCGTGTTTATGTTCCTTCTAATTCGCGCAGTTGTGACTTTTTTTCTGAATCAATGACTCAACTGGTCCAGCAACATGTCCTTCAAAAAGCTTCACTTGAAAACTTGCCTCACCTGCTGTCTCACAATTGAAAATGCCGAAGCATCCGACGGCGACGAAACCTTCCTGCTGTCGTGCCTGGGCTTGCTACATGCTGGTATGGCGGGTACTCGAATCGGCACGAATCGTATAGATGCTGTTTATTGAAGTGAAATTTAACCAAAATTTCCACGTAAGGAGTGGTGAATTGTTTTTGTGTGTAAAGAACATGCCAAATATGGGCGTACTACTATTTGGTAAAAGAAAACATGTTGTTGGATTTGTGATAACTTTTCGTGTTTTTGCACTTGCGTCCTCTAGCGTTTCTTGAGAGCACTAGTCGGTTACGTAGTCGAGACGTACTTCCTGAGACCAGATTTTGCGGAGTGTCCGCTCTTAACCTTTTCTTTCTCTATGACGTTATCGTTAGCAGTGATGTAGGTTCCAGAATAACCAGCAATGCTCGCGAAGTGGGGGTAATCTTAACAAAGTACGTGACATACTGCAGTCCTGAAGCTTCCCGAACACTGCGGGCGTGGTGGCGCTGAGAATCGCTGGCAGTGAAACGGGGTGATAACAAAACGTGAGGGGGGAATATGGCAATATGTACTATGTGAATGCATTCAACTGACGAAGGGAAAAATAGTTTCATCGCACTAGTGGGTTTCGCACCTAAGCCCTCATGCGCCGAAAGCAAGTGTCTTAAGCATTGGCTAAGCACCATCATTTTTTTGTTTTTGTTACTAGGCTTTGAAATACAACCCATAATACCATAATACACACGACACTGGTAACAAAGCATGAATTGAACGAAATTTACATCGATTCTTGGCAGTCAACTATAATTTTGCTGGTTTTGTCAGGCTGAAGCTCCCGCAGGTTCACCAGCGGCTCTAGTCTTGGGAACCAACCACTAGGGCGTTTCCGGTGCCGCTTAATAAATCTCAAGAAACCAGTGGACGCTTTCTCTGAAATCAGCCCGTGCAGACCACGCATTCTTATCAAATTGTCAACCTACCACTCTCACTCTCTATATGTAGTAAAGGTCCTTCAGCACAACTGCATCAAAAGGGACAGCGTTCTTGTTATCTACGTTTAGAATGTGACGCAGGTAGTGTGGGAATACGCTTATTCCCTGTTATTTGCAGAACATCCCAAAATATAACCCTTTCCAACAAAGAGAAAGTAAAACCTTTTCAGGCAGTGTCCGGATATGGAGTTTCAAGAAAAAAACGTTTTGGCTCCCGGCGTCGTAAACGTCTTTTTTTTGCGCTCTTTAAAATGTCCTTACCTGGGCTTGCAGTGTACAAAGACCACCAACGCAAAATAAAGTTCTTTTTATCTAACAACAGCTAGGCACTCTCGTGAAAAACGTACACCAAGAAATCTTACACTGGACACAACTTCCTTATAAACATCACATACATCAACCCGCAGAGGGAACCTCAGTAGTGTGTGAAGCAGCCATGGGCCGACTTAAGGTGCTCTCTATTCATCCCTCTATAAGCATTCATTGTTGCACACACAGCCGCCTGGCGACCCCTTGCCTCCTCCGCACTCATGCTCATGTCTTTATTCACACTACTACTACTACTACTACTACTACTACTACTACTACTACTACTACTACTACTACTACTACTACTACTACTACTACTACTACTACTGCTACTACTACTACTACCATGACAACTACGTTGTGTGTGTACTTTTTTCGCCCCCTATATATGAAAATAGCCAAAAATAAAAAGGGGGTAGTCCATACCAGCAGGAGGTACAACGGGTACAAGCCAATATAACATAAATGAGGAGGGAAAATTTCCCAAGCTAACTGTTTTTTTTTATAGCCAGTTAGTTCAAAAAATAATAACAAGGGTGAAACCTAATGAGTGCGGCATGAAAGTGCAAGAAATAAACCGATTAGCTTCTTAGGAAACAGCAGGTCGACATGTAGCAGCATTGTATTTCCCTAAGTTTAGTGTGTGTGGTTCGTGCTTGCGTGTGTGTGTGTGTGTGTGTGCGTGTGTGTGTGTGTGTGTGTGTGTGTGTGTGTGTGTGTCTGTATGTATGAGTGTTTATTTATAATGGGTCGCCGTTGAATGCGGGAAATTCTAAACGAAATGACGAGGTGGGATGCAAGCCAGTTGTCTTGAGGATGGGTTAAGCGTTGATGGGGATGGTAACAGAAGCCTCTCAGAAGTCGGAGTCCATTTCTTCACCTGGAGAAGTGTAGCCAGGTACGTCGAGATGTCGTTCTAACCAGCGATGGAACAGGAAACCTTGAGCAGCCTGTTTGCCACTGCGAATTTAGACAAGGCACCATTTGAAATAGTGGCGTGCGTTTCAAAGGAAAAAGAACCAGGGATAATTACTCGCACAAGCGTTGCGGACTCCATGATTCATGTACTTAAAGAAAATGGAGCTGTGATGCTATCGTTATCAGTCGCAGAGGTTTTCCTCCACCTTTGTTGACATAACTGCGACTTCAATCGAAAGAATTCAAGCAAAAATTATCATGATAGACTACGATGGCAAGGGAGCTGACTTAGAGTGTGAAGCGCCGTCCTAATAAAGTGTTGGCAGCTAATCTCAGAGTTGTATTTTGAGCTGTAAACAGAATTGAAGTTGAGTGAAAAATAAGTAGCCCCACTCCTAGTTAGGCCTCCACCATGTTAAAAAAGCACGGTCTTTCACGTTCTCCCTGGTACGGTGGGTCCAGCTGTGGAGTAAGCTTAGAAGCTGATCTTCCCGCTGTACTCGAGTCCACTGCTTTATTCGTCACCCCTTTGCAAACTGCTGCCATCACTCCTAGTTACCGTAAGCAAGGCTGATCAGATTTATCAGAGACTAAAGTGGAAACCTTTTGTGGTGCCTCTAGTACGGCAGAACTAAAACATATGAAAGGATTCGTCACAATCATTGGCCACCAGCAGTTTCGACAAAGAAGTGATGACGCTATTCGTTTCTGATGAAAGAAAACAATTTTCCTGAAGCAGCCAATGCACTGACTGGTCCATAAAAAGATCGCCTCGTTCCCATCCATAACAATGCAAGCTGCAATACAAGACGCTTTCGCACCTTGTACTGCAGCCTGCTTTGCAATCCATTTGTACAAGGCGTGAAAGCGTCGTATAGGCGACCCACACTTCTAGGAGCCTTCACGCACAATCGTCAGAGCAGGAATTTCGGAAAAGTTTCTCTACATGAAAGCATTTCCTGCTAACATTTTCATTTTCTCGTAGCAATATAGTAGAGTGGTAATAGAGCTGGCGTCGCGCTTGAAGGAAAACTTAGCCTTAGTTGTTGGTTTTCCTAGCATGCTGCTGACTGTGACCACTGTCAGTGGTGGAGGGGGCCCAGCCCTCTGAACTTTTCTCAGTAGAGAAGCTCGCACCCTCCTCGCCTCCCCCGGCTGATACGCCTATGAGACCTACCCATTAGGAACAGCTCACTTGTTCATTCCCAAATAGCACACCCGATCATGAAACATAGACGTTGGTCGTCTTGGTTAAGGGTTCCTTGAGTACCCACAACAAATTCAAGGCACTGAAACAACAAAGTGCACTCGCTAAAACAGCACAATAATGGCAGATATGTTTAAGCAAGAAGTCATCATAACATGGCACCAAATACCTTGTCAGCATGAAAGGCCACGTTGATGTTTAAAAAAATGAAATTCGTGAAAACGAGTCTAGAATGGCAGCCGTGATACAATAACCTCGTTTTTCTTCTATAAGCTGTCAAAACAGGTGCTACTCTCTCACCACGATTTTTCAAAGCAACACAGAGTTAATTTTTATTTCCTTTTCTTTTTGACCCAGCTAGGCATACGTTACCTTCTGCTAGTGTCGGTACAAATGTGTTATATTAGCCAGGTATTTCAGGCTTCCTAACGCACAAACAGTGACAATATAGAGCTAATAAGAACAGACTTACACACTTCAAAGTATATTGCGTGCGCGTTACGCAGCATTTCTTGGTGAAAGTTGTATATTATGAAGAAATTCCGAATTAAAAAAATAGAGACGAAGAAAGGATACTGTTGCACTGATGAGTGAATGTTCCAACGACCCGTCTTCTTCTAACTTACAGAAACAATTACCATCGCTGCCAAAGTACAGTGAGGAGTGAGCAATGTAACTAGGCCTAAACTTCAGAGCCCATCACGCCCAACCCCTCACACAGGGCATCCGAATGTCGTCTGCACTGCCATCTGCTTTCGGAGCTCGTACCCGCGAATTCTATATTTTAAGTAAGGCATTCTCAATCCCTCGTTTAGTCGTACGCTCACGCCTGCTATAGTTGTCGTCTGCAAATACCCGTAAATCGCAGCTAGCGGGAAACCAATATTGAGCCCCAGGGGAGGCATAGAATTTGGTCAAAAGCCTAGAGTCATCATAGTAAAGCTGCAAACGACATGCTCTGCTGACATCATAATCTAGAGCCCATGGCACAAAGATAGCCGAGAGCCGCCATCAGATGGCCGATGACCGAAGGCCTTACTAAGAGCTCTCCGCGTCGATGGCGAGATGATGCCAGAAGAATCGCTGCGGTATGTGCGGGAGCTGGATCGTGTACTGGCACTTGCACAGGCTCCGAAAGTGGAAGCGTGACAGACGCAGGTGTCTGTCACGCTTCCTCTTGGCAGCGGGGGTGGTGGTGTTCTTGGTTAGCTGGGTGGCTGTTGTTGTCATGAGGTGGCCGCAGCGGCTGTGTCGACGGGGCAGTCTACTTCACCCGAATGTGTGTGGTTTTCGTCCTCGATAACGTAGCTCAGCTTTTATTTCAGGCGTACGTTGTCCTGTAACGGAAGATTAGGGGGCATCTGGCTAAGTAAGCCGATCAAGTTTTCGTAATAATAAATGTGCCTGTGACCCTATTGGTGACGAATGTCGTGCTATAGGCACTTGTGATGATAAAAGCACCTAATCACAGTTTCTTGCGCTACACAAATTATGTCAAGTTGGACATAAAATTTTCATCACCCCGAGCTTTCAATCACAAAACAAAACTTGCCCAGACAAGTGAAAGCTTTAAGAGCTCCATGCTCTACTACACTAAAGGAAACCTTTTAATTTATTGAAACCACTGCCCAAACGAAACTGCCAGTGATATGATTGGTTTTTTACATAGATTCTGCACCTTTGTTCATCTCTCACTGAGCAGAAGTCTTGTTAAACAGGTCTTATTTTCCTTCGTTCCTTCTGGCTCCATATCATTGCAGTCTACTTGAGAACTAGCCTTTCATACAATTTAGATTATAAGATATCTGGGTTTCACTGTAGATCGTATGGCACGCAATTAACACCACGAACTCCAACAATGCTATCAAAATCAATTAGAGGCTCTCCAAAACCAGGCATGCCACTTGCACCTTTATGACCACAACGGAATTCCCCTTTTGTCAGTCACATGAATGCCTCTGTCACATAGAGCCAATCACTTTCTGAAGACTGTTAAACCATGCTTCAAGATATGCTTAAAACAAATTTTCGATGGGATGCAACTTTTCCAGCTTAATCCAACTTAGAGGGTGCTGGCACAAAGCTTTGCAGGCCAGATAGCCTGGGGGATCAATTACCGTGAGCTTGAGTACATTATCTGCAAAATCTCAACAGCAAATACGTTTCGAAAGTTATTTTATATGTATTCTGATATGAAGTCACCGATTGAGTACCTCGGAGCAATGGCACTCCCAAATATGACTTAACAGTGAACCCCCTACCATCCTCACGCCACTACGCTGTAGCCAATACAAAAAGTTATGATGACGTCCCAGCCATCATCACTTTTTTGCCGCAAATGCGTGAGCAGACTAACTCTCGATGACTGCTTACGAGTCCGTGGTTGCAGCGCACGCATTGAAAGTTTTTGTTTCGATGACACTGTTTTCCCATTTCATTTCAAAATGAGTTCTATATGTGGGCCATGCGGAAGTGCATCGCCATTCTGTGTGCTGACGTGATCAAGCGTTGCACATGCTAGGTGGTAATAGCTGCACCCGATGGCTTGTCATTTTTGGAGTTCTCTCAAATCAAAATGTACACTGGTCGGTTATGAGGAGCCTGTAATTATCTGTTTCAAGTTGCATAAAATTATGTGCCATGTTATGAGACTCCAAGCAACACATTGTAGCGCACACACACACACACACACACACACACACACGCACACACACACACACACACACACACACACACACACACACACACACACACACACACACACACACACACACACACTCTCTCTCTCTCTCTCTCTCTCTCCCTCGAGGCCACAATTTCGGGTTGCAGGACGCCTTTAAAGGCCAGAGCTTTCACTGGTCGAAACATGTTTGTTCAACTCACTTTGGCAGGGTTGGCAATCAGCATGACTTGAGTGATGGCAGCAGCCGGCAGGATGAGGTTGTGAGGTGACAGCTTAGTCCCTGAAGGCGGTTGCAACTTGATCTGCATCGTCTGTTTGAGACGCAGGAACGACAACACGAGCAGTGGGAAAGATAAGTAAGGGATAGTTCGGGCTAGTTGACTTTTCGTGTTACTTGTACAATGAGAGAAAAAAAACAAGGGAACCGTGCAACTGACGTAGCCGCGTTATTGAAGATTGCAAGTTTGGCCCTTGTCCTCGGCGGGTGGCCTTTTCGTACATTGTTTTTTTATTTTTCACATTTACATTAAAATTTATTCTAATAACGTCTTCTGTACTTTTTTTGGCCTAGTTTTGTGGTAAATCTCACAATTAGTGTGTCTGACAAAGAAAAAAATTCCTTAAACTTTTGTGCGAAATTTATTCTACGTAGGGATCGCTACTTTATAGTTGGGTGAATTTTTTTTTTCAGTGTGCGTTGATCATGCAAGTAAACATTGCATGCAGGCAAGCACTTGGTAACTTATTTGAGACTCTCGAAAGACTCGTGCAAAATGATTTGTAACGGTGGCTAGAATTATGGCTAGCCCCTCTTTTTTTAAAATATACGGGTTTTCTTTAAGCTAGTGCGAACATTCGAATGCTTGGAATGTTCGAACAACTATTCGAATTCGCTTTGATTCAAATGGTAATTATTGAAAATTCCGAAGTTTTCGCAATGAACGAATAGATGTATATTATTCCACATGTAACTGCCTGTAAAAATGGTTTCACTTCCGTGTAGAAATGCTAAGTCATGAAAGCGCTTAGCCAAGAGAAATGCGCTCCGCCGCAAAGCCCCATTTTAAAGTTAAAGGGCCCCTCCAACACTTTCTGAGCATGGTCAGAAAACGCTTCCGATTGGTAGTTGAGGCTACCGAGAACACGCGAGCCAAATATTATAGTGTTGCACGCAGCCTGCAATTCACAATAAATTCTCAAGGTCAGCTAAAAAGTGCTCTCTTCTCTCGGCAAATGATGCTACAAGCTCAAAAATCACCTCACTCTTCACAGCCATTGTATCAGCCATTGGCTGATTTCAGCATAGAGTGCTCGTTTGTTACTGGGGCAGCCACAGGAGGCCGCCACTTGTTCACGCGTACGTGCACGATCGCACTGAAAAGCCACGTGTACGAAGAAAAAAAAAAGGAGCCAGAGAAAAAGTGCTCAAGGTCACGAGGCTCGCGTGACGTATTTTTTTCCCCGTGCCATTCCTTCCTGCTTAGTTTACAGCAATTTCATCGGGGCGAGAAAAGAGAGAATGCGATTGCAGCGTGCAACAATTTTTTGAAACTCCGCTCGTACTGGACGGATTCTAAAAACTTTTGCGGTGGTGAATTTGTAAGTTCATAAGCTTTTTTGTTGAATTCATTCCATGGCTATTCGAAAAAAGTGTTGCAGCGCCCCCAAAATGAACACATTACCCTGAAATCGTTTCATCATTATTTAAGCTTAAGAGCTTGTTATACTGCCCTATATGCTCTAAATAATAAATGTTAAAGTACTATGCATTTTACAATTACCACTTGCATCTTGTCGAAAGTCAAATCCTGCTACAACGAAAAGTTGTTTCGACTTCCTTTGAACGAAAAAACTTGGCATTTGTCTTAGTTCGAATAAAAATATTTTGCAGGTTAGTCAGGTCATGAAGAATGTGCTTATTTTTCTTCGTATGTCATATATACTACGCAGATTTTATTCAAAATGATTCGACCGAAATTAATAAACACTTAGAGGTTGCGTCAGGCCTGAAATTCACTATTATTTTAATTATAGTTTTTTTTCTCATAAAAGCCTATACCTTCATTATCCTAAAATCTAGACCTAAAACTCACCAATTCGCACTAGCATACTTTCTTTAATAAATGCCTAATACATTCGTTGTAATAAAATATCACCCTGATATTCACTATTGCCACATGCCTACTTACTTTCATAAATGAATAATACATTAATCATCGCGCTCCAATAAGTCACCAATACTCGTCTATCAATGCATAAAGAGGCAAAAATTTACATGCATGATGATTTCTCCACACGTGCAACCTTTCAAACTCATTTGAAAGACAGTGTCATTAAAAAGTCACTCAGACACAACACCATTAAACTGTTGTCTCATAGTATTAAAACAACGCATACCACACAGTCCAACACCAAGTGCCAGCAGCAACTGCGTACCAATGGTCCGGCATTCTTCTAAGCCGTGCTAAATCGCGAACGGGAGTGGAAGCGCCGATGGCGGGCGGATCTTGCAAATCATGCCGTCGAGTTAGCACGCGATGCCAAACGATTGCAACAACGTCGCACCGCACAATGAAAGCTTGGTTCTTAAAGACGAAAAAAAAAAAGCACCAAATTTCTATCTGCCTATAGGTGACATGGTGCAGTGCCTACGCTGGACAAGTGGCATTGTTGCGTCAAATGATGAATGCGGGAGTGCGTCCTCAGGGGTGACCTCAATTAGCCGCTGATTACATTCCTCCACGACCGGGATCATACAATCACAATGTTGGGCATGTTAAAGGAACACTGTGGTTAACTCAAAACAAGCAGGTGTTTATGCTCATTAAGAAGCACGAACATGTAACCAATAATTGTGAAAGGCTTCAATGCCACTTCGGGTTAAACCCACTGTTAAACACCGGGACTGCATGTTTGAGCTCTCGCTTGTGTTATGATCACACTGCGTGGCTTGGCTAATTTGGAAGCATGAGAAGTTGCGGCTTAGCCTATACCGCGATTTTTTTCTGGGTCAGCGCAACCAAATATACGCCAAAAGCGGCGACAACAGCAGTAATTCGAATTTCACAGTGCAGTCGTCTCCCCTCGTAAAACTCTTTGAACATGCCCGAACGACTGATAGCTTAAAAAGGGCTGTTTGCAGTGAAAACGGCGTAGAAAGGGTGGTTGTGCTGGCCAAGAAGCCATTTCCTACGTTATTAGTGGTGCCTTCATGCCACTGTTTTCCACAAACCTTAGCCTGCCCAGCGTGGCACATTCATCACTTCAGCGAACCACAATTGATATGCACGTACGTCTTTGCACTGTGCTGTGTCATATAGCGTTTTCTAATTCGCAATGGGACGAACTGGGCGTGCCTCTTCTTTTTTTGTGGGTTGGAAAAGCGGCAGTGCTTCATCTTCTACTTTTGGGGATGGAAATCAAAACAGCATTTTGATTGGACTGTCCTGAACTCCATTGTTTGCCCTCTGCAGGGAATCCTGGGAAGACCAGGGCATAAAACGCAAGCACCGAGGCGCTCCCGACAAGCTCCCAGAGAGAGCTTTTATGATGCCACCTCCACCATGTAGCAACACGCGACATATAAATAATATAAATAAAAAGTATTGCTAACAGCTCCAGGCTCCTCTTCTCGTCATCTCCGCATGACTTTGACTGGCTCCGGTCCTATGGGAAGACCCCCGACTACATCATTGATTAACCATTTGTGAACGCGGACGAAATTCGCAGCATATTTTCCTGCACAGCAGTCCACGTGTCTCATGTACGCAGGACTTTTAAAAATCACGACTAGCCCTTCCATGGCCACTCAACAAAAGTATGACTATAAATTCAACAGGTTATCCAGCCGCCCCACCGCGGTGGTCTAGTGGCTAAGGTACTCGGCTGCTGACCCGCAGGTCGCGGGATCGAATCCCGGCTGCGGCGGCTGCATTTCCGATGAACGCGGAAATGATGTAGGCCCGTGTACTGAGATTTGGCTGCACGTTAAAGAACCCCAGGTGGTCCAAATTTCAGGAGCTCTCCACTACTGTGTCTCTCAATCATATGGTGGTTTTGCGACGTTAAACCCCACATATCATCAGGGTATCCAGCCGATCTGAGAGCTGGCTAATCTCCCAGTCTTTCCTCCTCTTCATTACTTCATATACTGTTAGTACACTGTACATTGTGGGCTTTAAGTGATTGATTGATTGACTGATTGATTGATATGTGGAGTTTAACGTCCCAAATCCACCATATGATTATGAGAAATGCCGTAGTGGAGGGCTTTGGAAATTTTGACCACCTGGGGTTCTTTAACCTGCACCCAAATCTGAGAACACGGGCCTACAACATCTTCGCCTCCATCAAAAATGCGGTCAGCCGTCGCAGTAGAGATTTGGTCAATAGTGAACTAGAAATCGCTCCGCGTAAGTAATATTAACAATCTCAAAGGCTATGGTTGCGTGGCGCATATGCGCCACGCAAGCATAGCGCCACGCATATGTGCCAGAACCGATTACATCTGATGAAGGCACAATTTGACCGCTAATTTTCTGTCGTCATAGGATAATTTGACCATTCCTGAAAAAACCTGCAATATCAAAAAGGTTCCTTTTTTCTTTTGGCTAAAAAACAGGGGAGAATTCCCCAAAAAAGAAAAATTTCCTGCACGGGACATCCCTACTTCGTGCCGGACCCATACAAGCTGATTAGTCTCAGGCAAGTCTTATAGTGCGGTACTACGAATTAAATTTCGAATGCATGACCTCCTGTTTCAGGAAGCGGGTGGGCAGCCTGCGATCCGTGAGGCACTAATATGCAGATTCCGGCCTGACCCCAGAAGCTCCCCCCTTCCCCTCGTCAGCTCCTTTCTTAAGGTCAACACTACATTTTGTACGTCAAGTGGGGTTAGGCATCACTTTCGAAGAATTATCACTTCCATTCGCCATTGTGCCGCATCTTCTCAGTTGAATTGAATATAGCCAAAATCTAGCCAAAGCTGGGACAGTTGTGCGCCAATTGTTTGCTGAGCCTGCGAAGTTCCTCTGCCCTCCCTCTTTATTGGCCGTGGGGTCCCCAGCCTTCTCGGTTTCACGAATTCGGCCTTCAAGTTCAAAAGGTTACCGACGCCTGGTCGAACCCATTTGTTGTATCGTGCATCGGATGGGACGCACGGAGAACACGAGGCCCGGTGCCCGAAGCGTGAGCTAGGGAGAAAAATTGAGTGGTACACATGAGACCCGGCTGAAAACTCTATGTGTACACAAGCATTCCTATATATACATTTATACAATGCCCTCTGTGGGGCCAGGGAACCAGTTTCGAAACTATAACCGGAACCAAGACCACCACATCACATCATCCTCCCCCCCTTTCGAAATCAAGAGGATGCTGGGTCCTATACACGCAGCCAATGCAAAATAAGAACAAAAATATATGGTATAAACACAGAAGTAGTGAAATGGACAGCATAACAGCGTGAAGAAATGCACAGCAAACACATGAAAATGCAAAAGCAATGCACACCTGAAAGAGTAGCACCACATCACCCCCCCCCCCCCCCCTGAATAGAAAGGCATGCGGGAGTAACACGTAACACAAGCACACACTGCACGCAGCACTATGAAGAATAAAATTGTATGGTAGGCACACTAATATTATCAAAGAGAGGCACACTGCCAAGTGTACCAGTCATCATAACTTCCCCTGAGAGAGGATGTCTGCATAATCACTGTGATGTTTAAGTCTACGGTGCCGACGCCTGTACATTGCCTTTTCCACGACAGACGTTACAAGTGCAGCCGCCGACAGCAGGACAGCACTACGGCGGGACGAGAGAATCGGCCCATTAACGTTCCTTTCAGTGTAACTACGGCATAGTAGGGGCCGAAGCAAGCAGGTAGTGATGAGGCTCCGATTTGGAATTGATCGGCGCCGCCGATGCAGCAACCAGTGGATGCACGTCCGGTGAACGTAGAGCAGGAACAGTCTTCCGGAAGTTATCACTGGTCGTAAGAAGTCCAGCCGGAGCGTGAGCAGGAACAGGCAGAGTGGGAGTAACTGGCTCAACTGAAGCATGTACAGCTGCCATGTAAGCAGGCGAAGAATGATTAGCAGTAGCTGACCCGACCGAAACAGCCATCGTCGCCACGGAAGTACTCCCAATCAAAGCAGGTAGAACCATGGTATGCTCTACTGCAGGCAATACGGCAGGAGCAGGCGCATCAGGAGCACGGCCAGCTGGGACTCTAATAGGTGCAGCACAAGTGAGCACACTAGCAGTCTGGGCCGGAATTGTCACAGTAAGGGAAGTCAAAGTATGGCGTGGTCTATCAATAGCTACAACCTTTGTGGACTGGCCTACGCTTAAGTAATGTTCTCTACTTCCGCAACGCACACAGATAAGGGTCCTTGCAGGGTTAGCGGCAGCGTCGGCCCAGCAACTGTGACGAACCACAGCAGAACCACGCTCAAACGTGCGCCGACGGCGACGCCAGAAAAACGGATTCGGACGCGCTGGTAGTCGAAGAGGGGGGGGGGGGGGGCGGAGTTATTCTTAAAAGAGAGAAAAGAAGGAAAAAGTGAACTCCGTCTCTGTCTCTCAGGGGGAGGACACCTCAGCAGTAGCTCACGAGGGGTGGGGGTAAGGAGAGATTCAAAGGATGAGATTAAAAGGTATAGAGATAGAGAGAGGCGCAGGAACAGAGAGACCACATACGGAAATAAGGGGAAAATAAGAAAAATGGACACGGTCGCAGAAGCCCTAGGACGGGGCACCACTCAGTGAGAGCTCTTGTCGGCGTCAAAAGATGGCGTAGGGCGAGCCGGTCGGCCAGAGCTGCGCTGTCGTCGGAGATCGCGGGGGCACAACAGATCGGCCCGAAATCCAGCGAGCGAGCGCCAGCCCAGGGAGCTGTCGCAGTCGGCGAGCAGACGGCGACGGCTTGCGAAGCAGCCGGAAGAGGAACGCTCCGAAGGTTGGAAGCAAGTTCGCCAAGACACGTCTGTCGCGAAGACACAGCGTCGCATGAAAATGCCCCCAGCTTTTGTAATGCGCGGTCGACGCGCTCCTCTTTTATGGCAAGTTTTAGGTCCTTCTGAATCGAGAATTCAGCTCCGATCTTCAGAATTTTAGGGGCGAAGCTCCTTAAAGCGGCACCCGTTCGTCCCTCATTGTCATGGTCGTTGTCATAGTGTGTAACAACTGTTTCATTTTGACCTGCAAGGTGGTGCCGGTGGGAGATTTCTCCTGTGCTTCGTTGAAGAATAAAAAGTTCGCGGCGTGCGCGTTACCTAAAAGCCGAATGCTCCTATCTCTCATTCCCCATTAGCAGCCATTGGCATGTACATTGAGCACTATCTGACAAGAAAGGGTTGCTACGTTATACTCGGCAGGTGTAACCTCCCTAGTTTTAGAAAGCGTTTAGCGAGCGTTGAGCCGCAGTGCCATGAATACAATGATCTAGTATATACCATGAACTCGAGGTGGTTAAAGGTGGGAAGTAGATACGAAGCGCAAGCCGTAAGAAAGTAAAAGCCGAATGCTCCTGTTTCTCATTCCCCATTAGCAGCCATTGGCATGTACATTGAGCACTATCTGACAAGGAAGGGTTGCTTCGTTATACTCGGCAGGTGTCACCTCCTTAGTTTTAGAAAGCGTTTAGCGAGCGTTGAGCCGCAGTGCCATGAATACAATGATGTAGTATATACCATGAACTCAAGGTGGTTAAAGGTGGGAAGTAGATACGAAGCGCAAGCCGTAAGAAAGTAAAAGCCGAATTCTCCCGTCTTTATTTCCCATTAGCAGCCATTGGCATGTACATTGAGCACTATCTGACAGGAAAAGGTTGCTACGTTATACTCGCCGGGGGTAACCTCCTTGGTTTTAGAAAGGTTTTGCGAGCGTTGGGCCGCAGTGCCATGAATACAGTGAACTAGTATATACCATGAACTCGAGGTGGTTAAAGGTGGGAAGTAGACCCGAAGCGCTAGCCGTAAGAAAGTGTGCGTGTGCCACTTTTCGTTTAGTCTTTGGAATGTCCGCTGGATAGCGGCGCTTCTATATGGGGGATACATGATGAAAAGATGCGAGATGGTGGTACTTGGAGTGTTGAATAGATGGACGAACGGACACACAAACAGATGCATGGATGGACGCATGAACAGACGCAGGGGCGGATGCATGAACGAACGCAGGGACGGACGCACGAACAGACGCACACACGGAAGGGCGGATGGACGCATGGACGGTCACACAGACGGACGCATGGACGGATGGAATCAAGAACGAATGGACGGACGATTGCTTCGCTCCACTCTCCATCATTCACTCCGTGGATATGCTGCCATGTTTTTCTCTGCAGATTCGGGGACGGGATTCCGTTCTACAATTTGTCGAAGGTCAGCATGAGCAATGTGTTTAATTTCTATAATGTATTGCGCAGCGGTCTCGCTCGGTGGTTGCGTTCGTTTTGAAGGAGGCACGTAGGCACATCGGATCGACTTGTTTGTCGCCCACATGGGTTCGAATAGCATACTCGTCGCCAATTGTTGTACCATGCTTCAGACACCCGACGCACGGTGAACACGAGGCTCGGCGCCTGAAACGCGGGCCGGGAAGAAGAATAAAGTTTCACAAATGAGACCCCGGCTGAAACTCTCTTTATATGTACACAGGCATCACTATATATTATTTATGCAACGCCCTGTGTGGTGCCAGGAAACCGGTTCCAAAACCGTAGCAGAAACCAAAACCACGACACCATATTATCCCCCCTTAAAAACGAAGAAGATGCAGGATCCTACACGCAACCAATGCATAATAGGAACAAGAACAGACAATATACACAAAAATGTAGCGAAACAAACACCAAAATAAAGTGAGGAAATGCACAGACAACACGAAATATGCATAAGTAATGCACACTTGAAAAAATAGCACCGCACCTATATTTAGAGCTTTTCAGCTTAATAGCAAAGCCATAGGTTGGTGGTAGATAACGCTATTTTGAGAAACGGTACACGAATGCGTGTATAGAAATATCGGAAATAAATTCAAGGGCTTCGTGTTTTTCGAACTACTTGGGGGACACGTCGCTTGTGGGACGTGTCCCTTTGTATGCACACCGAGGCCCGGTACGGGAACGCGTGCGACACTGACATGCCTAGTCAGCAAATGTACGTGTCGCTGGAACATAGATTCCAATGAAATCGAATAAACAATTTATGTCATACATTGATTCGGTTCTATCAAAAAAGCTAGTGTCCGGATCGCCGAAAACGGGCGAGTACCAGACCACCAGTAGAAAGGCATAGCTACAACCTTACGCTGCGCTTTTTGTTCTAATAAGTCCGTCATGATGGGCACTCGTAGAATGCGCCTAAAATAGTCCTTCTCTACGCGTTTTCTTGGCGTCCAGGCGATCACGTGCACGCCTCGGTCATGCCACGTGCGAACACTGTCGAAGTTCAATCTATCCTTCCACAAAAGAACGGCAGATGCACCGGTGATGTAATGAAGCAGGCCGGTGTTGAGTGCCTGCTCGAGAAGCCAGTCAGCGATGACCGCCTTGTAATGCTTATTGGGGATTTCGTAGCGAGGACGTCGCCTTTCCGGGTCTTCGTACGCAAGCAGCCCGGGTCGCCAGGTTAGCGCCGTAACGATGTCGGGGTATTTAAGCCGCAGGGCGTAAATGAAGTCTGCATTGGGTGAGGAGACTAGCCCTAGGCGGTACAGTTCAGGCCACTGGCTGAATAGCACGCCGAGCAGCGCCACGGCGCGGTCATCGTACCTTTTGACGTGGACGATGAACCGCAGTCCTTGGCGAAGGCACTCATGGATGCCTTCTTGGAGTGTCGGAACGCGAGTGCAGTCGCGGCATTTCTTGGAAAGTGGATCATTGCTTGTGGCATCCACTTGTCGCAGGTCAGCAAAAGACGTGTTTGCCAGGAATCCCTCGCTGCTCGTCGTCCTCTCGAGGTTGTCGTCGTAGAAGAGCACCCCGACGTTGTCTCGCGTGAAGGACAGGTCCAGTTCGATGCCTGCCGCCTTTGCCTCGCGCGCCGCTTGTATTGAGTCCAGGGTGAATTCCGGCGCGTAGCGGCTGGAACCGCCATGCGCAAACAGGGGCGGCAGCCGTGACGCGTTTGAGCCATCGCCTTTGCCGAAAATGACCTCCACGGCGACCTCGTTGTCTACGGGAGGCAGAGAAAACAACAGCGTGATATAATACGTAACCGCCACAAAAATCAACAAGAATTTCCAGGCCATGTGAGTTAGTTCTCCGAGGTCGCCGTGGAAAGTGCAGCAGAGGCGAGATCCGCGGGATGGCGTGGCCAACGTCCCGATGGCTGGCTATATGGCCTGGGCTCTTGATGGCTTTACAGATACGTGGATAATGATCGCGTTAGTGATGATGATTATTCGATTGCGATGACAGGAAGAACAGTAGACACACTCTTGTTGAAAAATTCATTTATTTCGGTGTTAAGTAAAGGAATGAGGGATTATCTAGCCGTCATAAGTAAGAGAAAGTGATTAGAAATCCCAGTTAGTTTAAGGCAGCTAAAGTAAAGGGATAAAAATACGAGAATAAAATAAGTGGTGACATTAATAAGAGTGACTTGATTGGAACTAGAATTTTTCTACCGAGAGACATGCCGTGAACGTGCCTCTTTTTGAAATCAGCCTGGTTTCGCACAATGGATCGAGCCGGCGTCAGTGTGATGTTGTTGGCTGTGAGCGTAACGTCAGCGTTGTCGGCGAGCAAGAATTCAGTAATGATGCGGATAAGTAAAGAATAAAATCACCCCTTGGAGCGCGATTCGAACACAGGCTTTCTCTGACAGAGGCAGGTACTTTTTCACAAAGCTACATTCCTGATAGAAGCTGCCTAAAAAAAAAGAGTGAAGAAAGAAACAAAAAAGAAGAAACTTTAGGTAGGCACCTCGTAATGGCCCACTACGGCGAGGAAGAAGTGGACAATCATACCAGGCGTCACGATATGTGAGTTGTAACATAGAGGGTCGTTAAAGGCCTATTCGCATCAAAGCATTTCGAGCTAATTGATCATAACCATCACCAACAAAGTCAGCAAAGTGTGCAGCTGCTGCGCATATTTATTAGAGGCACGTAATGGATTTCGCCGGTTTCAAGAATAACCACATTACGACGTAGTGACCGCTTTGCAATTGCGATTTGGCCATTTTCCGTTACAAGGTACAGTTAGTCAATCCCCCTTGGGGGTATGAGCCAAGATATTTAGGCGACAAAACAAAATATAATTGCACTCAATTCATGGCCAATTCCCACAGTGGGTATGAGCCATGGGCAATAGGTGAACAAAAACAAGAACGTGATAATTTAGCCCGGTGGAAATTCAATTCGACGACATTTTTCCTAATAATGCCAAATTGCTTTCCCATAATATTTTGGATGGTTTACTACAAGATCACCTGCGCCGTATTACAACGAACGTTATTATTGCTACAGACGCATCGCAATACGACGAAAAGTCAGGGGTTAATATTTTCAGCCCAATTTTGAATTGGATTTATTCCCTTCGACTACCCGATTTCATACCCGTTTTTGTGGCTGAGTTTCTGGCAGTGGTGCTCGCCTTACGCAAGTTAGATACAGAAATTACATCAGTTGTCATAATAACAGATTCCCTATCTCTCTGTGCGGCACTTTCCGTTGGTGCTGATAATGACGTAACAAAGGCGTTCCGTGCACTAGTACCTGCGCATTTGAGAAAAGTACGATTAGTTTGGGTGCCTGGACATAAAGGTTTGTTTCTAAATGAAATAGCCGATTCCTTAGCTAAGTCGTCAATCAGCGAACCAATTCTACTGCTCTGTCCATCATCCGCTTATGAGACTGCTGCTCGATTCCGCAGACGTACGCTTATGCAAGTCTTTAAAGGTTCAGCACTAACAAACTCTACAGAATATCGCCATTTATTATATCCCCGGCGAAGAGACTTTTGCCGCACTCGAAAACAAGAAGTAGCTATCACAAGGCTGCGTTTCCGGGTACCAAATCTAAATTTCTATAAACACAGGTCTGCTCAGGCACCTTCGCCACTGTGTGCATTATGTGATGAACTGTAAACAATAGACCATTTCTTTTTGACCTGCAGGCAGTTTAACACATTACGAAAAACCCTATTAGAAATACCTTTACGTGGTATTGGTATGGACTTATCTCTGCCTGTCATTTTGTCTTTTAGAGCTTACATTTCTGGTTTCTTTATTGCGACAGTATGCGCGGCCGTCCGGGACTATACTGATGAAACTAATAGGTTGACTAATTAACCAGTTTCATTATCCTAACAGGTCCACATAATTATATACGTGTAAAATCAGATTATTGCTCTATTCTAAGAATAAATTCGTTTATGTAAATATTTGTATGCAATACATTAAGCACCACACTTTCCTAGACTATCGGTAATCTTTCTGTTAAATGTCCATCATTCCAAATCTGAACAGTAAATTTTGAAACCACTCGATTCTTGGCCATTCCCCCACAGTGGGTATGCGCCACTAACAACAACAACAACAACAACAACAACAACAACAACAACAACAACAACAACAACAACAACAACAACAACAACAACAACAACAACAACAACAACAACAACAACAACAACAACAACAAGAATTGCACTTCCAGTAGGCATGCATTCTTAAGAGGGCTACTGTATTGCCCACAGCAGTTCCTTTCCTCACGGCAAGGTTGAGGTCACCACTGCGAAGACCAACAAGTGAATGAGAAAACTGTGCGAGTGGGTACAGATATTGTTTTTGCGTTCTAGTCTTGAAAGAGAAGCTCAAGCGTCCTTGAGCTTTCACTTTCCCTGATCTCGTCGCTTACAGGTCTGCTTTCTGCCGTCGCGGATTTTCTAGAAATCGTTCGCTACCGACCGGCTCATTTTCGACCACGTTTAAGCTGGCAAAGGTGCGATATCACCCTCTTGAGTGCACCCTCATAGTGGTCCACTTGAGACGCCTGCCCTTTTCATGGGCTCATACGAGGAAAGGGCCGATATGGCACATGTACTTTGACAATGCGCAACGAACAAATATAGGCCACGAAAGAGGAGGATGTCAGCTCAAGGACCCTCTAAAGCGGGCTGCCTTGCTGAGCGATGGCAAGCAGCCCTTTTCAGCAAGGCTCCCAAAAACCAGATATGGGCCATACAGTGGGCCAGGGCCATCGCGGAGGACCTCGGAAGATTTTACTCCAACAATAGATCACTGGCAGCCTATCCCCGGGTGCAGCAACAACCATCGGACAAATGAAGTTTATTCAATTCAAACAAGGTGAGGTGCCTTGCACAATTGATGCACACGGTTTTCTCATCGCTTCAGGGAATACGCCGCAGTCTGTGGTGGCGCAATTTATAACTTCTTTCGAGTAGATACGTGCGGAGCTTACCACAAACTGCCATTTCTGCTTTATTTTTTGATTACTATGTCAGAAAGGAGTGGTTGGCCATGTGTAGTTCTCAAGAGATTCTGGTTCTGCAGTCCATACCTGTGCATAACTGGGGTACTGAGTGGCATTGGACGCTCACTTTGTCATTTAGGCAAAGCCAGATAGGCTCTATACTATTGTGTTTACCGACAAACCGATGCGCAGAACAACAATATCATGAGCCGGCACGTGCTATTTTCGTGCGATTCTTCCCCTTCTGTCGCACTTCAAGAACTTGTGCATCGATTTGTCTAGCGTTAGATGTAATAAACGCAATGAGATAAAGAAGTACAAAAAGAGAAAAAATGAAGTGCGAGAGTAAGAGAAAAGACAGACCTTGGCGAAAAAAAAAAAAGAAATTGCGCAGGTAGTGTTGCAATCCGCCTACCCACGATCGTTGCGCGCCTGGCTCGCTAGCAGAACGTAACATAGCCTTGTATAGTATACGATGGTATTTTATTGTATAGCGACGTGGTGGAAAAGGTAGATAAGAGAGAGAAAAACAAAAAAAGATGAGAGAGCGTAAGATAATGCGAAGAAGAACAGGAATAAAAAGAGCAGGACAAAAAAAAGCGAACAAAAAGAAAAGAGACGCAGAAAAAAAGTCAATTTCATAGCAAGGGCGAAAGCTAGAAAATGACAAGCACCCTGAAGCTTGCAGCATGCAAAACTGAAGCACGAGGAAGAACGCTAAAAAATGTTCAGGTATGCACAGCACGACCGCAAGCAAAAGAGAGAGAGAGTTTGCCTTTATTTAAACATATCCTGAAGAGGCTGAGAAAGGGCCATTCCGACCCTTAATTCAACCTGGAGGCTCCGCCCAGGATGGCGCTGGCAGCCGAAGGCTCGTAACGATGTCCCGGGCCCTCTGAACTGCCTGTAGTTGCTGCTTGTATTCGTTTCTCTTGAGGGCTTCCTGCCAAGCCTCTGGAATAGTGCTGCGCTGTGGGTCAAAGCATGTGTTCAAAATTGCAATAGGGATGGTTGCAAAGGGAGCATGTGGGTGGTGTGTCGGGGTCGACTATATGTAAAGTGAATGGTGTTATGTACGTACGTGTTTGCAATCTTCTTAGAGCTAGAGCTTGTGGTTTGTTAAGTTTTGGCTGCGGTGCTGGAAGGCACGTCTTTGTCCCCGGTAATGTGAAGTAATCTCGTAGTATGTGAGTGCTTTGTCCTGGCTGCAGAGATTCTCGTACCGCTCACTCATCGAGGGGTCGTTGTCCGCGGCGTGGCATGTGAGCTCACTCGCCAGGCGGTTGACCTCTTCGTTGGGATTGCAGTGGTCGAGTCCCGGTAACTTTACCATGTGGGCTGGGAATCAGGATACGTAGATTTGAGCTTTTTCTTCTTGAATAAGTGTTTCTTTGCTCTCGTACTCTCTAATTGCGTTGACGGTGAGTTTTCCAGTGCTTCGAGCTACTAGGCCTGCAGCGAACGTTCGTGCCACCGTCTTAGAGTCCGTGTATATTGGGAGTAGGCTTGGCAGCTCTGCAAGGCTAGCGCGATCGCCATTTTCTCTGCTTCGTGGACTCTGCTTGTTTGGACGGTTACCGCGTTTATTAGGTTTCCGTCTATATCAACGACCGCTATGGCATACGCCTCCCTGCCGTAGTAGCGGGCGGCATCTATGAATAGCGCTTGCGTGGTGTGTTTTTTTGCCTTGTTTATGAGCGCCCTCGCTCTGTCTTTCCTTCGCCCTTTGTTGAACAATGGGTGAACGTTGCGAGCGATTGGCTCAACTTTAATGTGTTTCCTCACGTCATTACCAAGTTGCGTTCTTTTCTCTGGTTGAAAAATTGGGCAAATGCCTGCGTCTCGTAGGATGAGATGGCCTACCTGCGTCAATGACAGGCGTGTGATCTGTGCCACTCTCTGAGCCTCAAAAATTTCTTCGGCTGTGTTGTGCAGACCGAGTTGCTCGAGTTTCTCGTTGCTCGTACTATTGCGCAAGCCGAGTGCCGTTTTCAGTCCCTTGCGGAGCATGGAGTCGACCTTTTTGATTTCAGCCTTCGTAAGTTTCAGAAACGGGAACGCGTATGCTACGTCACTTACCAGAAAGGCGTGATACGCCTTCATGATGTCTTCTAGGAGGCCTGCTCTTTTGTTGGGGATTGCAGCAAAGCCTCTTGCAAAATTGTTCATGCTTTTTTCAAGTCGCTTCAGTGCTTCTTTGTTGTGGCCCTCCTTGGCGTTTAACGTTAACTCTAGTACCTTAACCGTATACCCTTGCGATATCGTTTGGTTGTTCTCAGCTTTGAGCAATACTTGTTGCCCCTCTTCGTCCGAATTTCGTCGAGGGTAAAAGAGAGTTAGAGTAGATTCAGTGGGGGAGAGTGCAAGTCCAGTTGGCTTAAGAAATACTTTGGTTGTAGTCAGTGCTTGTTGAAGGATTGCTTCCAAGGCACCATATGAGTGGCCACATGGGACCCATATGGTAATATGTTCCACGTATATGGCATGGTGCGTGGATGGAATTTGAGCGAGCTTCTCCGACAACCAGTGCATCGCCACATTAAAGATCAGTGGCGAGAGCCCTGACCATTGTGGGGTGCCGGTATTTCTGAGTTGTTCGGGTTCACCGCATTGCTCTCCTATGGGTATGGTGGTGGTTCGGTTCGCCAGAAAGGCTTTATTGTAGTCGTAGTATTTCTCGCCTAAGTTCATGTGCGATATCTCACCCATTATGTGTTCATGTTTTACGGTGTCAAAGGCCTTGGCGAGGTCCAGGGATTATACGGCTTTGGGTGTGTGGAAGAGCCCGTAACATATGTGTTCTCTTAACATCAACATGGCATCCTGTGTGGACAGTGCCCTGCGGAAGCCAATAATATTGTGTCGAAAGAGCCCATTGCTCTCAGTGTGGTTCATGACACGGTTGAGTATTGCATGCTTACCTACTTTTCCAACGAAAGATGTGAGTGATATGGGCCTTAAGGTATTGATGCTCAGCGGTTTTCCAGGTTTCGGGATGAGCAAAACCTTGGCACTACGCCATTCTTGTGGCACGGTACCCGTTTCCCATGCCTCATTTATCTTCTTAGTAATGATTAAAATTGCTTTATCGTCTAAATTTCGTAGCAGTTTATTGTCGGTGCCATTTGGCCCTCGCGCCGATCTGCCATTCAGTTGCTGCAGAGTGTACCGTATTTCAGCTTCGCTGAATGGTTCATCTAGCTTTCCTTGTGGTCGACCTCCATATGAGAGATTTTTGTTTTGCCATGCTACTGCTTTGCTTTCCAGTGGGAGATATTTTTGGTCTAGTGTTTTGGGGAGAGCTTGGGATCCACCACTATCCTGGGCATGCTTGTGCATCAATCGTTCAGTTTGCAGCTGGGTGCCTTCACTGGTGGGTTTTTCGCTGTCCGCCATAAGGTGCTCGAGCAGCCCCCATTTGCTTCCCCTCCGTATTTTGCCATCTGCTTCGCCATATAACCTCCCTGTCCTTCCTCATTTATTCCTCCTCCTCCTCCACTGCTGGGCGCAGAGCGTTTTGGCATGAGACTCGATTTCGCAGCCAAGGTCCGCGATTTCTGGGCGTAAATGTATGTTGAGCTTGTTTTTACGCCACGCTTTTTTAGGTCATGCTTTTTCTGCAGCAAACTGGCCAGGTTAGAGTGCATGGCCTGGATGAATTCATCAGTCTCGACTTTTTTGGTGGTCTCATTCGCTGCCATTTTAATTCATTTAAGAGGGCTTCATATTATAGTTCTGTACTGCCCTTCTTCTCCCTTATTTTACGAAACTGGTCAGAGTCTGTGATTTTTAATTTTGTTGGTGCTTTTGCCTCGTTCTCAACGGTAATTTCCACGATGCAGTGGTCACTACCTAGGTGTCCTCGGCGAGGTTATCCCAGGTAGCTCTGACGTTCTTGGTGAAGGTTAAGTCAGGCATTGTGTCCCGCTGTGCCGAATTACCTCTTTTTGAAGGGAGGGAAAGGTTGTTTATAAGCTGCAGGTCCAGCGCATTCAGGCTTTCTGCCAACTTGGTGCCTTTGCCTTCGCTTTTTGAGTATCTCCACTCGGTGCCCCTGAGGTTAAAATCGCCCGCTACTATGAGCGGATTGTCACCCACCATTTTTACCACCGAAGTAAGCAGTCTGTTGAAATATTTTTTTTTTCATCTGATGGAGGACTGTAAACATTCAGCACAAGGATGCTTTCTTTAACAGCCCTGTGTGGTAAGATTTCCATCAGGGCCGTTTCCAGGCCTTTTTTGTATACGGGAGGCGTCCCTTTAGGCGAACATCATGTATTTCCGGACGAAGGTAGCCACTCCTCGCATCTTGTTCTGCTCGGGGTGGAGGGTCGGCCTGGCTACCCTGAACCCGTGTATGCCAATGCTTTTAGCAATTTTGCTTTTTCAACATTTCTGTAGCAATATTATATGGGGCTTCTTTCACAGGCTAGCAATAGTTGTGTCAGTGGTGTTTTGTGTTTCTAAGGTGAGTTACAGTTCCATTGCACGATCTTATTCTCGTTACGGTCAGCGGCCATTTTGGCTTGGTAGCTTGTGTGCGTCGCGGTTCGTTACCTCTACGACCGCAAACTGAAAACTGTCACAGTTGTTGCGCGTGGCCACCGGCTGATACCGGCTGCCCGAGTTACGTCCCGTGTTTGAGCAGCTCGCCGCGCGTGTCTTCTATGCAGCACCCGGCCCTCTCAGATACTTTTTGCTTCAAAAAATGCGGTGAGCTGAGTGACTCCTCTGCGTCTCCTGCCACGTGGTGGCGAGTGACGCAAGAGATACTGCATATTCTACTAAATTTGGCTCCTAATTTAGCCACATACATTAGGTATAAGTGTGCGCAGCGTTTTCTTTAAAATGGTAAGCATCCATCCATCCATCCATCCATCCATCCATCCGGCCGCCCGCCCGCCCATCTATCTATCTATCTATCTATCTATCTATCTATCTATCTATCTATCTATCTATCTATCTATCTATCTATCTATCTATCTATCTATCTATCTATCTATCTATCTATCTATCTATCTATCTATCTATCTATCTATCTATCTATCTATCTATCTATCTATCTATCTATCTATCTATCTATCTATCTATCTATCTATCTATCTATCTATCTATCTATCTATCTATCTATCTATCTATCTATCTATCTATCTATCTATCTATCTATCTATCTATCTATCTATCTATCTATCTATCTATCTATCTATCTATCTATCTATCTATCTATCTATCTATCTATCTATCTATCTATCTATCTATCTATCTATCTATCTATCTATCTATCTATCTATCTATCTATCTATCTATCTATCTATCTATCTATCTATCTATCTATCTAGCCGCCTACGACATTTAGCTCTCCTGGCTGTTTGGATAATGCTAACGCTACCAGACTTGATATGTCATTACGTGACTTATAGCGAGAATATTTGACTTGTCATAACATGAAAATTATGACATGTATGTCATGAATGTCATGACTTACATTTAATGGTCTTGCTACTCTTCCGGTGGTTTCGCTCACATGGCATGTTGCAAAACTGGTATGATATGGCATAATTGCATGGCGAACAAAAGCGACCGTTCCTAGCATGAAAATCACGACATGTGTGTCATGTAACAACATGACTACATGCCACGTTCATGATGCCGTCGCGGTCGTTTCGCTAGCTTCAGCTATACCAATTATGGTATTACGGGGCGTGAATGGATGACGGAGGTATGATACTGATGCAAACATGATAATCATGAGATGCGTGTCATGTAACAGCATGACTGCATGCCACACTCATGATGCGCTCGCGGCCGTTTCGCCAGCTTCACATATGCCAAATTTTGTATTACGTGACGTCAATGGGTAAAAAATGTATGTGACTGATGCAAATATGATACTCATGAGATGAGTGTCATGTGAAAACATGACTACATGCCACAGTCAAGGCGCCAATACTTTTCGACGTGACGCGGTGCGCGTGTTCGCCGGCGTGAATTTTGTCGCGTCACCCCGGCGTTGTCACGCCAGGTGATCGTCCTGCCATATACTCGCAGGCACGCACCGTGCTGCTTTTCTTTGTTGCATGCTCATTTCAGCTCGTTCAGCGTCCCTCCGTCACGAAAAAAAGGAGACGCAGTGTTGTCTGAATAACGCATCGGCGCGAAACGCAGCATGTCACATTTCACGCCGGTTGCTGTCGGGACGCGCCGACGGACGCTGGTCGCGCCTGGCGTCAGGCTTTAGAGTGTTCGCGGTTTGCTAACGTAGCGTCACTTTGCCCAGCTTGCGCGCGCCTCAACGCTACATTGAAGTATATTGGGCCCTTCATGATGCGCTCGCGGTCATTTTGCTAGCTCCACATATACTGAATTTGGTGTTACGAGACGTCAATGGATGACGAAATATATGACTGGTGAAAACATGATAATCCTGACACGCGTGTCATGTAAGAACACGACAACATACCATGCTCTTAGCATGGTCGCGGCCGTTTCGCTAGCTCCACATATGCTAAATTGGGTATCACGGGACGTGAATAGATTTCGAAGGTAAACGAAACTTTCAAACATGATAATCATGACATAAAAGTCATGCACGGCATCATTTACCTTCACCTCGTAACGTTGTGTTGATTTTAAAGTGGCATATTGACCTTTCTCATTCATGCTTCGCTTATTATCAATCCCGACTGTACGTGGTATTTGCCATTTTGTTTTTGTTTTCGCATCACCATGAGGAACAGAAAAGGGTCACCTTTTCGTGCACAAGGCGGGGTAACTTGGTGTAAGTGATCCTGGTTTTTAAAAGAGGGAAAAGAAGATAAATGTGATCCCCGCAACTGTCAGCATCATAGTGCGACACCTGAACAGTGGCTCACGAGGGATGGGAATAAGAAGGGATTAAAAGAGATAGGGATAGAGATAGAGGCAGGGACCGACAGACCGACATACAAAAGTATGGAGAAGGTAGGAAGGATGGACACGGTCGCAAGAGTCCGAGAACGGAGAACCACTCAGCTGGAGATTCACGGAGTCAGGAGATGGCGGAGGGCGAGCCGGTCGGCCAGAGCTGTGCTGTCGTCGGAGATCGCGGGGGCACAACCGGTCGGCATGGAATCCAGCGAGCTAGTCCGCGAGTAACTTCGTAAAACGCTGTGTTGGGTGTGTTAGTTCATTGCGCAATAGATTTGAGCGTGAATGGACGAGACAAGTAGAGAAGAGGATGTTTGGTTGCGTAGACGACGTTTAGACGAGTGGTTGTCTTGGCTTGTGGTGTCTCGTCTATTAGCACTCAAATATACTCTCAAGTGCAGTTTTCGGATCGAAAGAAAACGTAGATAGATGTGTGGGGTGTTATGTCCCAAAACCACCATATGTTTATGAGAGAGGGCGTAGTGAATGACGTCGATAATTTCGACCACCTGGGATTATTTAACGTGCACTGATATGAGAGCACACGAGTCTACAGCATTTCAGCAGCTGCTGATGCCGGGATTGAATCTCGCGGCCTGCGGGTCAGCTTCCGAGTACCTGAGACACTTGACCACTGCGGCGGGGCTTGAAAGAAGTTATAGGAGCGTTACGTACTTAATTAAAAATGTGCTTAAGCTACTTTGAGATCTAAAGGTTCTATATAAAAATAGCTCACCGATATTGCGCTGTCGCCTGCACGGTGTGTGGTAAAGTTGCCTAAGACGGTGTGCTGTTGTGCTGTTCAGCGAAGGGTCAATCGTTCGAATGCCTGGTCGGGGGCTTCACAAATATTTCTTCTGATTAATTCTTTGTTGCACCTTTTTTATACGTACATATAAATCATATATATATATATATATATATATATATATATATATATATATATATATATATATATATATATATATACATACGTATACAGGAGATGGCGTGAACGACAGAAATCCACCGATTTGTTCAAATATTTGCTATTGCATTGCAAACAGTAAAATGAATATACGAAGATGTCCGCACTTCCGTGAGTTTTGGCACCTGTAGTGCGAAGTTGTCTTATTTTCGCGAATGTAATTTCCACGGTACCCTGCCAGAGCCAATACTGTCGCGACACAGCATGGGTTTGCCAAGCAGACATTTCTGAGGGAGCCTGACGGAGGAGAACACGTGTACCCTCTGAAGAGGCTTTCCGTGTAAGATCCAGTGTGCGCTGGTTGATTGATTGATATGCGGGGTTTAACGTCCCAAAACCACCATATGATTATGAGAGACGCCGTAGTGGAGGGCTCTGTAAATTTCGACCACTTGGGGTTATTTAACGTGCATCCAAATCTGAGCACACGGGCCTACAACATTTCCACTTCCATCGGGAATGCAGCCGCCGCAGCCGGGATTCAATCCTTCGACCTGTGGGCCAGCAGCCGAGTACGTTAGCCACTAGATCACCATGGCGGGGCTCCACTGTGCGCTGCACGAGCAGCCGATTTTGTGGTCGATCACTCCTTATCACCGCCTGGTCTTGTCCGCACCTGGACTGATTCAATCTTGGACGCCCCACTACGCGATAGTTGCCCCTGTGATACGGGCTTGCTCAAATTAAGTCGAAGTCGTGGAACACGCGTCACGTAATAGGAAATGCGTGGGTTTGGACAATGCATGTTTTCGTCGACTTTATTTTATTCCTTTCTTTGCGCAGGGGGATTGAAAAGAAGCGCGAACAACGTGGTGCAGATTTGACCTTGATGATTTCGCCTTGATGGCAATACAACTATGCTAGCACGGTCTTTCAGTGTATCACAAATGGCTATAATGTATATTTATTTCCATCATAGCGAAAGTATTCACCGCTGCACAGTAAACTGAAAAGGCCTCAGGTATTGACGCTCAGACTCCTGCAGGTCGGGGCATATCCAAGTTCCGCCCTCTTACACAATATTTACCTTGAAATTCAAACGTCTAACACTTGCGCGCTTTGCTCAGACTTTGCCGGCTGAGATCACGTGCTCTGGCGGTGCCCTGCGTTACGGGTTGAAAGTGTTAAATCATCAAAGTGGGATGCTGCGCTACGCAGTACGGATCTAAGGACGCAGCTATGGGCAATCCAACGGGCCCACAACGGGGAGAACAGGTTGGGCATGTCTATCCCGACGCGGGAGCGGCCCGCTACGGGAGGTCACGCCCCGGTGGATCTAAATTAAGTTTTTCCATACCATACCATACCATAGCTACAATCACTCAGAAGAAATGTGAACAAGCAGAGCACGCACATGCCACACTCTTCGCGTTTCTCTGTATTGCCACTGTTTGAACTTCCACTGGGCTGTTTTCGCCAACCCTTAGCCTCTCTGCTCAGTGACTGCATTCGGGCAGCAGCACATGCAAATGAAGACATATGGAGAACGTACAACATACGGCGTTTCGACATCTCCACGCCACGCCCTTCCCTTACAATCGACAACCACCATGAAAATTGCCCCCCTACCCTTCCCTTCCTCCTCCGGGGGGTCTCAGCATTGACATTTGATTCATACGCGGATGGTTTATCGTTAAAGTATGTACGATGCCATACAGGCTAGTCGCTACAGCACGACCTCTAAACGTGAACGCAAACTTCAAACTTGGCTCTCTCTTGGCTAGTGTACAGATCCCTGCTGCTAAATGCGCGCTGCATGTTTTGGACACACCAGAACCAGTTTTTGCCGGCCTTCAATAACAAGATGGTAGACTATAGACCACGTCAGCCTTTCTGAGAAAAAAGTCAAGTGAGCTTTCATAATTCAGGTGAACGCCAGAGGTCTAAGGTCAAGAATGCCTGTGTTTAGACAGTTCATTTTTGAGAATGTTTCCCATCATTGTAATTTGTGAACCACATTTTTCAACAATACCTCGACTGTCAGGCTGTGAATCATTCGTTTCGTCAGCGTGCATTGAGTGCAGTCAAGTTGCTGTGTAGGTCCGTAAAGAACTCACTTACGTTCGCCAAAAAGTTGAGTCTCACAATGGAAATCACTACGTATGTCTACATGTTAAAAAGAAAAAAAAAGTTGTCGTTTACGCTGATAGGCACACATATAGCGCGGTCACGTCGACTTGATCAACAGACAATAAATGATGTATGTGCAACAACTCCAGCACCTTTGATATTAATGGGTGACTTCAACGGCGATCATCTCCTGTAGGGAAGCATGAGGACAAATCGAAGAGGCACGAACCTAGTTGATCTTGCATCAGGGCACGAGCTTCAGAAGCTGAACGATGGCAACCCTACTTATTTCCGAGGAGTAACTCATAGCAGTTGCCTGTACTTGACGTTAGTGTCGCATAGTATTGTCACGAAAGTCCAATGGTTCACAGATATTAAAACCCACTACAGTGAACATGTCCCCAGGTAAGTGACAGTAAGAGGTCTGGACGATTCTCCTTCCCCAAGACATTCAAGACTTATTGACTGGAAAGAGTATCAGATATGAAGGGCAAGTGTATGCACGAACCGCCGGAATCCATTGAAGAAGTGATTCGTTGTGCGATGGAGACTTCTACAAAGATATGTTCCGAAGAATCGAGACGTGCCGCTCTTGTTTAAGAGTTGGAGGAACTTCAAGCCGTCCGCCGGCGTGCCGAAAGATGACACAGACGTACGAAATCTATCTATGACCTCAGAGAATCCCGACGCATTCAGAAGAAAGTCAAGCGTCGAATGCGCAAACTCCAGGAACAACGATGAAAGAGTTTTTGTGACTCGCTAGACCCTCGAAAGCCTTTGTCTACCGCATGAAGAACTCTTCGAGGCATTCACTCGCATCCGCAACAGCGTCATCCCTTTCGCTGTTCTGGTGCTACATCAACGTCGCTTACCTCACGATGTTTCTGGTGAATTTTGTGCAAAGATCGCTGGCGACATCTCAATACTGATCAACCTATTGCCACAGGACGTTCCAGTTTTACGAAATCAACAAGTGGAGTTTGAATTCACTATGGAATAACTTCACGTAGCATTGAACACGTACAGGCGCTCATCGTCTTTTGGTCCGGATGGAGTAACCTATGCTGCCTTACGTGACCTAGGCCCGAAGGCAGAACGCTGTTTCCTGGACATTTTCAATAAGTCTTGGCACAATGGTATAGTGCCTGATGAGTGGAAGTACAGTCACCTGGTGCCTTTGTTGAAGCCCGGAAAGTTTCCATTGAATCTGGCATAATACTGGCCTATAGCACTAGCAACCTGCGTCGGCAAGGTCATAGAGAGGATGCTGCTGACACGCATGCAATGAAACCTGGAGCATTATAAAATCTCTCCTGATGCAATAGCTGGCTTTCGACGAGGTCGTTCTTCAAGCGATAGCGACACTGACTTAGTGACCTCTGTTCAGGAAGAAAAAGCTAAGAAGCTGCTATTGGTAGCTCTGTTCTTAAACGTGAAAGGTGCTTATGACAACGTGACCCATGAGGCTGTTCTCAATGCTCTCGAAGCAGCTGAACTCGGAGGTCATTTTTTTCTACGGGTAATAAGCTACCTCACAAAGAGATACATGTTTGTTCTAACTGAAAATGGGCCTACGATAGGCAATTCACAAGTCGTCGGGTGCCACAAGGCGGCGTTTTGAGTCCGACTCTTTTCAACCTGGTTCTGGTGGGGCTCACCAAAATGCTGCCACAGATGGCTTTTATATCTCTCTTCCATGATGATATCTGCACCTGGGTGCCCGGCATGACACGGCCCCAAGTGCACGCAAGATTACAGAAGGTGACAACAATACATCGGCATACCTTCGCCAGAAAGGTTTGACTATCGACACAGAAAAATGCGCAGCGGTGGCGTTTACACGTAAACCGATGTTTTTCTACCTATTGTGCATCGATGGCGAATCAATTGCATATAAGAGCAGTCAAAGATTTTTAGGTGTCATCACAGATTATGGCCTAACCTCCATAGAGTCCACATGTCACATACAACTCCTTGGCATTGAGAATGTATTCAAGTTCATTGCCGGAAAATCATGGGGCCCCTCCGTGCACTCCATGCTGCAGCATTATACAGCCGTTTTTCTCGGACTTCTCCGGTACATCCTTCCTGCCCTGTCCAACAAGTGCAAGACTAACATCCGCGCACTATAGAGCGTACAAGCCCAAGCACTTCGGTCATGTCTTGGTCTTCCAAGATGCTCATCGATAGTGGCAACTATTGTTATCACACAAGAAGAGCCGGTCACAACGAATATTTTGTTGAGACGCTGAGAGCGCACATTCGGCATTTATCACGGCTTCCGTCACATAATTTAGCGTGTTTGACAGCGCGGAGGCCCCATGCTTCGTTCTGAAGTATTGTGACAAAACACGAGGACATATTACCGCCTGGCTTCAAACTTCCAATGCGTCCAGCATCTGCGTAATGGAGTATCTGTCAACCAGACGTGCGCTTATCGGTTCTGGAATCGTTAAGAAGGCACGCATGTCGCCGCTAGCCCTGAAGCAATTGACTTTGCGTATGTTTAACGAAACGTATTTTGACCGCATATGCTTACACCAATGGCTCCACTGATTCCAACAGCTCCACATGAGCTGTGTTTGTTCCAATTTGTAATGTGTTGCTTCAATGCAAGTTCTCTCACACCTCGACGTCGACAGCAGCAGAACTCACAGAAGGTCAAGATGCAGTCAAGTATATTTTGTGGCATGCAGCAACCTAATCGATGGGCCATCTTTTGCAACTCGAGGTCAACCTTACGGACACTACGGTTCGCTATACAGCACGAGTTACTCGAACAATTAGTATATCGAATAAGGCACGACTGCCGCGAAGCACTCGAGGAAGGTCACGGTATCGTATTTCAATGGTTGCCGAGTCATTGTGGAATTGTTGGCAATAACCGCGCAGATGAAGCTGCTCAATCAGCTCATGATCAAGGCCTGCGTACGCCCATACCCCTCTTAAGAACGGACGCTGCAAGGCGACTACAGTCACTTGCTCGCCGTATAACTATCCTGAAATGGAATACGCCAGTTTTCTCCAACGCGTGCCTGTATTCGATCGTCCCAAACTTGCAACTTCGTTTGCCATCCGGGCTCCCACTACGCGATGAATCTTTGCTGTGTCACATAAGGTTGGGCGTGGCATTTACGAATGCGTATTCTCGTCTCCTTGGAATGGTGAGCAGTTCGGCATGCAACGTTTGCGTCTGCGAGGAAACGCTTGAACACATTTTGTTCCACTGACGAGCATACCAGTCTGAACGACGTATTATGGAAGGCAAGCTCCATCAGCTGGATCCATGACCCCTTACAGAAAAGAAGATCCCGGGACCTTGTCCGACGGTTTCGCATGCGCGCAAAGCCATAAAAGCCCTCTTGTGCTTCTTAAAGACCACCGGACTTCACGAGCGCTTGTGAAATAACAGCGCGAGACCGTGCTGTGTACTATCGAGCTGGCTATCCATCCATCTCTTTTTTACTGCTCTTCTTTTCTATCTTTTTCCTTTCAATTATTCCCTCTTTATCCCACCCCAAGTGTAGGGTAGCCAACCGAGCCAAGCTTGGTGAGCCTTCCTGCCTTTCCTCTCCATTTTTCTTTCTCTCTCTTACACTTTGTGTTCAGGCTTGCAGCCTAATGACGTAGAACATATAAGAAACACAACGCAGACGTAAAGAGAAAGGTGAGCGCCTTTTCTCTTTACGTGTTTGTGGAGTTTCTTATATGTGCCGTGTTAATACAAGTCATGTTCAGGCACCATTTCCCTAAACAATTGCGTGCGAGTCACGCCACATCACGGTACTCTGACACATTCGCTCCATGGTTAAAGCATAGGTTAAGAACTTGTCATGGCTGACTGCCCTGGCGAGTAGCGTGACCAGGGTGAAGCGGCAGTATGGCGACGTCGTCAGCACTCCTCGGAAGGACCCCTTTAGGACAGTGGACCAGCACTCTCAGTTCTGAAAATACATGCGTATGACACAAGTACAGATGAGATATGTTTATTTCGACTTTTACAATAATAGGAATAAAAAAGTAGGCTCATGTGAGGGCTAGTTTTCTTCCCTTTGATCTTCATAGTTGTGGCTCTTAAACTAGACCGGTAAGCTTGGCCTAATTTTCTTTTTCAACAGTAAGTATGAAATTCTAGGCAATATTCTGTGCAATTCACCGTTATCACACGCTCCCGCAAAAGCAAACATGGTCATTCTAATCACGGACTCATTCATTCAGTGATATCCATCTCGCAACTGTCTAGTCCGATACGCATAGAGCCACCTCATGAGACTAACAGAAAACAAAGCCAAGGAAAGCATGGCATATTCGTCGTGTTTAAATGTAATGTGAACATTACGATATATATCTAAGCAAACTAACGTAGACGAACAGGCAGCCTGCCGCTGATATATGAACGAAACTTACAACCTTCGGATAACGTGTCCGTTGTTCTGACAAATAAGCCGCACCCGCGGTCGACCTCGAATCAATCAGTGGTGTATAACAAAAATGAAACAAAGCAAAAAAAGCAAGCATTTCATATATCACCTTTCTTTCATTACTGCCTCCGCGATATAAGTTTGTTTAAAAAACTCTTTCCTCGATTAGGCGATGATCTGTGCCAAATATGTGGTGTTTAATATTCCTGTCACATTAAATCTCTTAAAGCGGCCCTGACATGGTCTTCCAACTATTTGTAGTTTTCAGCGATAACTAGAAGTATAGGGTATGCGTATACAGATATGAAAAAGGGGGCTTAAAAAAATTTGCTGCAAAGCAGATCCTAGAAACCACCGGTTGCTGATTCCGCCCATTACTGCTGGCGACGGCCATTCCGCCATGGCACTTGTGACGTCCCGAGGAGCAAGAATAGGTACCATCGTGTTCTACCCCGTACAGTTCCATGTGCTGCAAACGGTTGAATTTCACTGCCAAGCTCAAGAATGCTCAAATATCCCAACTTCACGCACAGCCGACCACGGAATCACGTCGTTCGTCGGATCGCAGATGCTCGCACAGTCAGCGGCTTGTTACGTTACAACTCGCAAGTGTGCAAGTGTTGCCCGACTCTAGGGCCACCCGCATGTTAATAAAACGATACAATTATTAATTAGCTTCTCTACCAAACTTGCTAAAATATCGTCAGTCTATTTTTGAACGCTCAAGGATTAACTCCCATAACACAGGTAAAGATCGAAATTCGGTTTACTGGTCCCTTTAACGAATTCTTGCTACGTCGTTAGTTGAAAAAAACTGCAACGGTTGGAATTTCGTAAAAATCTCGTAGTCTGTCGGGATTATAATTATCTATGATTCATAGTTTAGGCTTAGAAACTGCGGGTACTACCCTTATTATAGTGCAGCGCTTACACAAGTTCATGTGGTATTCCTACTGATGATTAATCGGTACAGCTTTGTTGGAAAATACCTAGATATAATTTGACGTTTTAGGACGACCAATCTCAAGCCTTACTGGATTAAAAGTAATACCTTAGGTTTTACGAGCCGACACCACCACATCAGCCTTGAGAAAGGAGCACTAATCTTGAAATGTGCAGAAACACATTCACACACAAGACACATCTAATATTGTCGCAAGTATATTCCGCTAGCGTACTATCATACCTATTTTCTAGCCAATGCTCCTAACAAACTTTTTCGTGCCCAGTTTATTTCAGCACTTGAAAACACTTATTCTCAAATACATTTAGAGCAAAAGCAAAGCGCACACTCCGAAAAAAAGATGCCAAGCGGAATTTGAAATGATTTCCCTTACACAGTAAGAGGCTCAAAGGTTATTGGGAAAAATCATTCGTGTTTAGTAAAAGTTTTAATGATCTAAAGTATACTCTACTATGGGAGAGCATAAAGTGGTCACGTGGGCCTCATGCTTCATGATGCCGGCGCGAGAAAAATTACGCCGGGAACGAGCTCACCACGAGCAGGCACAAAGATACATGCCAGAGTAGATGCTATTTTCTTTGATTTACCGTGGTGTTTGTCGAAGTATTCCACAAGTTAGTCCTTAGCCTAACAAACGAAACTTCGATCTCGGCCTCCTTTCATGGCCAAACTGCTTTCTTCTCTACCAATAGCATAGGTCGATCAACCCACTCATGAGCCGACTCACTCGGACTCACTGTGACTCAGATTGAGCCATGAGTCCAGTTGAAAGAAATATTTCGCGAGTGTGAGTTCGAGCGAGTTCTGCTCGGGAAAAGTTTAGGGTGTGCGAGTCCGAGTGAGTCCTAAGCACAAGATACACTCTTTTGAGTGAGTTTCACTTTCTTTTGTCGACTTTAAGTTTTATCTAGCGATTTCCGCACTTCTAGCAGCCTAACCCATAGATTCACATTTATACTCACGTCTAGTCACATGTATTCCAAGGCAGTGTCATTCATACACAATTTCAATATTTATTTAAACGCTTAGATTACGTAGCGGGGCGGGGGTGCCTATACGTCCCCCCACCAGTTTTTCCAGGTAATCTCTTCATTATTGTATCTTGAGCCATGATGTCATCTCTTCCAAGAAAAATGACATTACTGGTTTTGAGGCCCTCAGATCTCCGTTTTGAAGATGCTTTATACCAAACGACACCGAGAAGAGCACCAATTACGTGAGATATTGGCGTTAAAGAGCATTGACATTGCAATAGAAGAAGCTAATTCTTGACTGACGGACTCGTGAGTCGACTCATTGAGACTCAGTCAGGCTCAGATCAAGCCGCGAGTCTTATTCTGAGGGAGTCTGGGTGACTAATGTTTTGGTGAGTATGAGTCCGAGTGAATCCAGCTGAAGAAAACTTTTGGAAGTATGAGTTCGAGGGAGTCATACTTGGGAAAATTTTCGTCAGTCTGAGTTCAGGTGAGTCAAAGCTGAAAATATATTTCATGAGTGAGCATGAGTGAGCTCCACCAGTTTTTCCGACCTATAACCAGGAGTTCACTGCACTGAAACCGAAACTCAGATCAACATGTCTACGTTGGACATTCTCTCATTCTAACAAAGATTACCTATAGCCTTCCGAGCTTCCGTCTTATGTTTGACTGTATCTCCATGACTGTGTCACTGTAAGCAACAAAGCATCATTCCTTAATACCACACTTATCTAACATAAGTGGGATATGAATAGCGTGGCTAGAGTAATATGCGTGTAACACTACGCCGGTTACCCGAAAAATTTCCTGCATCTGCCCATTCCTTCAAAACAACTTTCCAGTAGGGTATAGTCTTGCACACAAATACTTAAGTAAGCACGTAAGCTAGAGATTTTTTTTTTAGATATACACATCAGTAGCCTGGTAACCGTGGTAACCGTACACTGTACTTGGTAACCGTACATTTACTTCACGAAACTTCCTTTTTCGTTTCTGCTAGTTAGAGGTGAACTTGTATGCGTTTTTAATTCTAATAAAATTGAACTATATATACGACGCTTCATCTCTGCATAGGAATAGAGCAGTGTAGTTTAATTATTGCGGACATCTCGTACCGAATCCCAATTATGTATTTCATACACGACGTAGGTATCTCAGACTATTGGAATACTTAGGAATAAAAAAAATTGGCAGCTTATCCACGGAGAGAATGATGGAGAGTGGGGCGAAGCATTGGTCCGTCCATTCGTTCTTGTTTCCGTTCATTCATGCGCCCGTCTGTGTGACCGTCCATGCGTCCATCCGCCCATCCGTGCGTGCATCTGTTCGTGCGTCCGTCCCTGCGTTCGTCCATGCATCCGCCCCTGCGTCCGTTCATGCGTCCATCCATGCATCTGTCTGTATGTCCGTTCGTCCATCTATTCAACACTCCAAGTACCACCATCTCGCATCTTATCATCATATATTCCTCATATAGAAGCACCGCCATCCAGCGGACATTCCAAGGACTAAACGAGAGGTGGCACACGCACACTTTCTTACGACTTGCGCTTCGGGTCTACTTCCCACCTTTAACCACCTCGAGTTCATGGTATATACTAGTTCACTGTATTCATGGCACTGCGGCCCGATGCTCGCTGAACTTTTCTAAAACAAAGGAGGTTACGCCCAGCGAGTATAACGTAGCAACCTTTTCTTGTCAGATAGTGCTCAATGTACATGCCAATGGCTGCTAATGGGGATCGCAGCGTGCGCGTTAACTAAAAGCCGAATGCTCCTGTCTCTCATTCTCCATTAGCAGCCATTGGCATGTACATTGAGCATTATTTTTTATTGTTTAACAACGTACAGAAGAAATGTTTCGAAGTTCTTTTAGATAGCTTTCGTCTCCTAAATAAACAAAAACAAAGGGGAACTAGAAAAGATGGGACACAGGGAAGGAGCAGACAGAATGGGCGCTCACTGCCAACTGATTTTTTTTTATTATGAAAGACTTGGGGAAAATACACAGATAATCTGTTGCAAAGTTTGAGGGAGTGTGAAATTCAATTGCTTTGACGTCTCGTCTGATTGCCTTCCGCGTTCCGTCTTTTCACGCTCTGCTTTTATTTTCAGACAATGCACCAACTCGCCCCGCAACGGATTCTGTTAAGCTTTCATCTTGTGGTCTTTCAATTTTTCTCTCTATGTGACCAGAGATACTCTACCAACACAGATTTCGCTCCACAGCGATCACCGCCGTGTAGTCGAAATTCCTGCAGCGCCGCACCTGTACTTCGTTGTTCCTTCAGGCAATTTAAGTAGTGGGAAACCACTTTCGTGGTGTGGATGGTTGCGATCGAAGACTGAACAATGTCGTGTGGCCATCCCCGAAATCACCTAAAACTTCAAATGATTTATGCATCGCTTTTCGCAGCATTTTTATTTATCTTTTTATGCACACTATTGCGATTCTCTGGGATACTCTTGAATGTAAGCGATACTAATGGTATTTTTTTCCAAAGGCAGCCTAGTGTAAAATACATTGAAGCAATAAGTACCACTTTACAACTGCGTCAAGCACAGCATTATGACTGTGACAATACAATAGGTAGGTCAAAGTGTTACTCTAGCTTCATTATCCGTATCTTGAGTCGCAACTTGAGGCCTTCATAAATATGCGCCGCTGTTGACCAATGTCCTACGGCTGCCGCTAAGACACTTTCATATAACTAGCATATGGCATAACTAATGAACGAGAACGAATTCAAGAACTAATTTCTGAAAAACGCTATCAGAAGCCAACTGATAACGAAACAATGAAGGCAGATGCAGGAAGTGTTATTCGTAGAATCACCAAAGTTTAGTAATTATTTGATAAAGGTGACATGAATGGACGGATGGACAGACATACAGAAAGACAGACATGCAGATAGATGCACGGACATACATACATACATACATAATTACATATTTACATAATACATACATACATACATACATACATACATACATACATACATACATACTTTATTGTGAGTTCAAAAAAAAAATCCTGGGCTCGCACCATAAACATACAGCAAGTCAATCAGTCGGTCGGTCGGTCGGTCGGTCGGTCGGTCAGCCAGCCAGCCAGCCAGCCAGCCAGCCAGCCAGCCAGCCAGCCAGCCAGCCAGCCAGCCAGCCAGCCAGCCAGCCAGCCAGCCAGCCAGCGTATCGTTCATGGTTTACCAATAAAACCCTTCGAAGCTTCGCCCCACTCATAACCATTCACTCCGTGGATATGCTGCGATTTCTTTTCTTTTGCTCAGTGACAGGAACTCCTCAGAAAAAGGTCATCTGAGCGTCAAATACAGAGAGACATCCCACTTCGCTTTACCACGCAATTTCTTCTTACAGCTGTATTTTACGGCACCACACATCTGTACCACGCTTTCCAATTAGGTGAGACTATCACAAGTGAATGAATATATACTGTAGTGTCATTTACTCAGTTTCTTCAAGGATACTAAGTAATAATGTAATAGGCAGATTCCTCAACCTTAATTATAATAAAATTATCTATATGGCGAATCGCTCTACTTTTTACAACCTAGTTTCCGCCGAACGCCATCTATATAACCTCACTATAACAATGCATGTTTATTCGTGATATTAATACTAGTAAATTTCAGGGGTGCCGTGGATGAGGACCGAGTAGAGAGAGGAAAACTCCTGCTGGGTCCAGCGGTAAAATGGCTCAGTTGTTCAGCTTGTCGCCTTGGTTTTTAGCAAATTTTAGACATCAGCCCCTTTGGTTTTGTGGCATGTGACTGTTATCAGCGTTGTGAGCACATGGAATCGAGTGGAAATGAAAGTGGTTCGGCTTGGCGAGCATGGTGTGATCTGCATCACGCTACTGCGGGCAACACCTGGGGCTATGAAAACAAGCCCCTGTTGCAGAAATGGCGTGATAGTTTCGCTTGCTATTGTTATTCCGTATTGCCAGAGAGCGTTTGGTCTGTGTTTTAGATTCACGGGCGTGGTTCGACCGCTGTGAGGTGGTCATGGCCAGCGCAGCATCAAGACACGGTATCTGGATACCACGACCAATTTTTTTTTCAAAAGCGATGAATTCACTCCCGGAACCCAATACAATGACATAAAACTAACCTCATACGGCTACCTATCCACACACTGCAGTGTGAAAGACTGTCAGGCGCACTTTCTGCTACAGTGCGAAGGAAAGAAGGAACAAAGATTAAGTGGAAGGACAGTTCTAGTGGGAAGGAAGCAACCCAGTGTTACAAGCACCTGCTGCAATCTTCAGGCACCCGGTCGAACAGAGCCCACTCATAGCGCTGGCTCGGTGGGTGGTCCAGGCCAGAAGGTTTCTAGAATAAGGGACCCTCCGACCTCCACTAACTGGTCATGCATCAATAAACGTTGCGTCTCTCATATTCATATAGTGGTTTTGGGACGTTAAACCCCACAAATCAATCAATCAATCAATAAACGTTTTTTTCTCGTTGTCCAGAATTAAAATTACATTTTTTGTACTGCCACATTGTTCCAGCATTCTCGTAGAACTTCAGTTGACGCAAATTTTCTCGACTTCCATTATATCGAGGTTTATTTTATATAGCGAAACGAAAAAAGCAAGAAAAACCTGTGAATGGTTGCAGATATGTGCAAAAGGTATATATACTTATGTAGATATATAACCTAATACACCACACTTACCGAGCAGAGCCGTCACCATATTGTCTCCTGTCCTCTCACAAGCCAAGTGTGTGGGAATCCGTAAATTAAGCTTGCGTATTTTTTCGCCAATAATGTCACTATCATCATTTAAAAACCGTGCTGTAATTTCTCAGAAACCCAGAAAAGAAATTGAGGTAGTCCCACGTACCATCTGTAGACTTCCATTTTCCAGGAAAACACGTTCATATATCGCTCAGATGAGAGTAATATTGAATCACGAAGCACGAGAAGCGAGCCCCTCCGCGTCGTCGCTTCACGCAGCTTTTCCACTGGAAGCACACCGTCGTTCTCTGTAGAACATTCAAACAAACATCTCCCATGTCCCATTTCGAAGCGTTATGAGTACCAGGAAACAGAGAGCGAACGAGCCGTAAAGATTTTAAGGCAAAAAAAAAAGATAAAGTAGGTCATTATATTTGAAAAAAAAAATAGGTTGAGCGAGGTGTAACGCACACGTGCGAGAAATTCAAGAGGGTGAAATTTAGGCATTGTTATGCCGCTTTTCACGAACAACAACATCGGTTTCATTCACTGGCAATGAGCTTCCATAATATGCCATGGCCGCTTTTTTTCTATCTTTATACGGTGAGTTATGTCGCTTTCAATGGAGTTCGTTTAAAATTGTTCCCATAAGCAGCTAGCTGTGATTCTGAGTCTGTGAACTCAGCATCAAGAATTTGATTTTCTTTCAGAGAACAGCGTTGTGAGCGACGCCAAATTTTCGTAAATAGGGCAATTTCTGAAAACGTGTCATGCATAGTAAAACAAAAAAGGAAAAAAAAACTGTGGAGCGGAGGGGTAAAGCTGTGAGGCTAGGACATAGCTTCTCGGGGCATAGCTTATACGCGCGTATAGAGAGCTCGCATGATACGCAGACCATTATTTGCGGTAAATGTAGCGATGCGCGCTTAGCGTATAGGCTACATACGTGCCCTATCATTCAATCACGTTTTTAAACGAGAATACGTGCCGCCGGAACACCATAAGCCATGCAAAAAAAAAAACATTTCAAGGTTCGTCGTGTCGTTGAACCTAAAAGGTGATGCGGGGGAGAATAGGTGCTGAAGCGCGGTCCGAGCGCTTTTTCTTTTTACAAAAGATATAGATTGCAGTGTTTAGAGCGTCGTTAAAACTCCACCAAATGGGGTTTTAAGCACGCTCAAATGTGAAACGAGTAGTCACAGCGGCAAACTACTGCATCGTGATTTTAAAACAATCTCCGGTCATTAAACATGTGTCACAGCCGACGAAAGCATGAGCGAGAAACGCGAATTGTTTTCTGAACCATCCAATCCAACGATCTCTTTGTTAACGGGACGACCCTTTTGTTAATTACGGCAAAGACTGTGTGTCCTGAGCGTGTTTTACTGCCCCGTATTTTGCGCTATTCTGTCATAATGTTCATGAACCGACTACAATCAGCTTAAACATAAGTCTGGAGAGACGCCACCCAGACGACAAAAGCGCGATTGGCAGTTGGCCCTAGCGACTATATACGTAATGGTACCTACCGCTCACGAGACGGAAACGGAGGCGTAGACAAAATTGTTTTTTTTTTTGGGGGGGGGGGGTCACCTTTTTGAAAGATCATATATTTAAGCTATATACAGTAGCTAAAACAATTTTAGGTGTTTGGGTGAGGGGGCACAGGCCCGGCGTGCCGCCCCCTGGCTGCGTCACTGACCGGAAGAAGGAGTTACCTGCGGCGCAGCTTATGACATCCACATGAAGTGCGAGATCATTGGTGAAGGATAATATTTACTAGAACGTGTTGCTGGGCTAGTTGGTTTCATAAAGAAGAAATTAGCGACGCAATCCACATGGATGGAAGAAAGGTAGGCAACAAGTTAAAACATCAGCTTGCAACCTACATAAAGCGGTTTCGCCGGATAGATATCGCAACAATGCGATATCTATCCTGCTGTATTAATGAAGATGTGTTTTTCTCGACATTGTAACCCCCCTGCTGCAGCGCCTTCGGGCTAAGCGGGCTAATCATTGAATAAAGAATAAAAAAACAACAACGACGTAACAGGAACATTGGTACAAGCAAGGAACTGAATAAAAAGCCATGTCTAGCATTCATCTTTATTGCGCAGCCATCTCACAGAGTACGAAATCTTCATTACCTTAAATTGCCAAGTATGGCTGCTCTGGTTTATTTTATTATTAATTCTAGTATACATAGATAAAAAAGGCACAGCTTTGCTGCAAAGGCGAAGCAATGAACGGAATAGCAACAAGCTGGAAGGTCACGCGCCGAATGGCATGCAGATCGAAACGTGCCCCACCATTTCTCACGCACAAATGACTCACGACACGTACTCACAGGTGAATATGAACGTGAATAAGCGCCTCAGTTGTTACTTCGCTGTGTCTGAAAAGCGCGCCCTTTTCGCAAACAGAGACTGTGCAACTATTGCAGTGACCTTTGTGGGCCCGGTAACAACAACAAAATCGTTTCAGTGAAAGCTGAAGGCGAGCCAAGGCGTACAATCCTCCCCACCGCGAAATAAGGGCGCACGAGTGAGCGTCCACTTCTCTTCTCTGTGGGGAAAAGTACGCGAAGGAGAAGAGAGCGCGCACCGCAGCGTCGGGACGATGTGGCGATGCACGCTCATTGCGCCATCTTGCTGCTAATGCTGAAAACACTGTAGTTTCTCCCGAGCGGCCCGTCAACAGCAATAAGTAGTAAATATAAATAGCTTGCCTACTTCGAAAATTGAAGAAGGTGCTCCTCCGTGGCTCAGTGGCTAACGCCTCGCACTCACGATTCAGAGGTCCCACGTTCGATTCCGCGCGCTGAGTCTTTTTCGCGGTTATTTTCCTTTCTTGTGTTTACATATATGTAGATACGTGTACATCTACGGTGAGTGACGGTGACGTCATATTGGCGGTAAATTCAACGGAGAGTGTCCATATAATTGCTATTGCAATGGAATTGCTCTTCACATTTACCCTGTGTGACAGACGTGTCACTGATACACTTATTTCGCTTCACATTGATAAAATGCACCGACGAAAATTCACGCGCCACAGTGCTTTTGCTCCTTGCAAGTGTATGAATGCTTGTTTGGCTCAAATTTATCAGTCTTAGAGGGGAAAATGCAGCAGACTGCAAGAGTTGTACCGCGTGCAGCACGTTCAAATACTTTTTTGTCACGCGTTTGTTCTCTTCGAGAACGAGAAACATTGCCTGCGTTGACGTTTTCTTTATCACGGTGGCTGATGAGTGCCGAGAAGACGACAGCTAAGTTTTGTCTGCACACAGCTCGTGGAGCAAAAACAATCGCGAGAGAAAGTTCACGCCTAGATCTTAATTAACATAGTGCGCTACTGCTTGCTTAATTAGCGGTAGCTCTGCCGTTTGCAACGGCTTTCAACGGGGAGTTAATTATAGCGCCTCTTCGGTGGAGATGAGTTCGCAGAACGATGTACTTGCTCGCCAAACAGATTGCGACAGTCTCATTCTACAGAGTTTTTTACCATAGTCACACAAACCAATTTCCCCGGCACCTGCAAGTAGTGAACGCCACATCCATGGGCGGGCTACCATTTCATTTCGTCGTCTTAAACTGAGCTTAGGAGGAGACACCAGAATAGAAATAGACAGGATGAACACGTACTAACATCTGGTTTAATGAAATGACATGAAGTTGCCTCCTTGAGCAGATACGTGTGCGCAAGATCAGTAGTGACGATAGCGAACCACCCCCCTCAAGGTCCCTGCCTTCGCAAGAGAATCTAGCTTTTTCTGGATGAGATACACAAACGTTCGCCAATGCATTTCATATGGGCCATGTCTACCTATCTAAGAGGCTGCTTCTATTTCCAAGGCCCCCTTACATATTGCCCTTTCCATACCCTTTTGGAACACCAAAGTTAGGAGCTCAAGGTTTGCTGTGTGTTAAAAATATAGAAAATTACCGTCGTCACATCCCGGCATCATCTGTCTTCCTCTTCCATTTCGTTCCTAGCACACGTGTGCATATTTGTACGGAATGAAGGAGCGTAGGCAGGTTGTGATACACAAGACTCATGCCCCAGCCCTCCAAATTTCTTTTTCGCCATAGCATAGAGAGGGATAAGTGACTACTTCAAGAGGGTGTCCCCCTGAAATCAGGAAAGTGGCCTCCCCTACCCCCACCGAAAATATTTCTGTCTACACCCTTGGTGGCAAAACTTTCATGGGTGAGAGAGCAAGGACTGACAAAAAAAGAGCGATATCAAGAGAGAAATAGAGACAAACCTAGCACAAAAAAAGTTTCACGGTGAGACGAAATCAGATCCCACGGACCCATGGTTCGAAGGCGAGTGACCTAAGAACTCGGCTGTCCAAGTGGGCTAACAGAGAACTACATAACATCGTGTACCCCTGTATAGCAAGAGGGCTGGATATAGAGAACCAAGAGCGAAGCACCAAGCAGTTGCAAAGATGAATAATCGCAAAAGTCTCATCATTTATCGATCTGCCTAATCATGGTTAGGTACTACGAGCATGCCGTTTTGTGATGGGACGTTTTCCCGGTCCTCGTTGCAACACGAGACGTGCTAGCACTGTGAGCGTGGCCCGAAAGATTTCAATGAGACAAGAAGAAGAAATGGGCTCTACGAAATAGAGATGAGTGAGACGTATCTGTACGCTATAAAAACAACTTTTTTATGCACACGGAAATGACAGATGCTAAGCAGAAGGAACAGCACCTTGTCAAATATTATAAAGTTTGCGTAAAGCTATAGTAAAAAGAAGCGCCGTGAGTGGCGTTGAATTTGTCACACATAAATAATACAAAAGATAAAACCGAAAGAAACTCGTCAGTGTTCACAGATATTTAGATGTGTCTTCATGCAAAGCAAATGCCCTTGCTGCTCATACTGCTCACACTTATGCTTTGGAACTGTCCAGCAGCTAGGCGAACGTTGGCTCTAACCTGGTCGGCAATGCACTCTGGGCTGAACATCTAGCAGCAGACGAAACCAATTATGCATCCACGTACTTCAGCTTCTCTTTCAAAGCAAGCAAGACACCTATTGTTTTGTTGACGATAAAAAAAAGTCTCAGGTGTATGTTACAGTTGCAAAAAACACCAAGCAGCTAAGTAGTACCGGACAACGGCCGAGGGACTCTTGTAACCAACCATGAGGCCTTACCCACGTCACAGCTTTCACGTGATCCCATCTGGCCTTTGCGCGATGCCGGTGCTTATCGAAGAATTCCGCCAGAACTGGTGTTACGATTCATTTGAACGTTAGGGCAGTTTCAGTTCAAGTTTTGCGTACGGAAGAGTAGCCGTATGCGAAAGCTTAGTTATCAATCAATCAATCAATCAATCAATCAATCAATCAATCAATCAATCAATCAAACAAAAAACTTATTTTCACCAAAACCAAAAACATTTACGGTGAAAAAAGGTGGCCGGGAAAAAAGCTGTCCAATGATAGTCTGACAAAGCCCAAGCCACCCATCGGCGGTGAAACGACAGGGTACAGCACCTGATAAAAGTGGGGAAAAATGCATACTAATGGTCGCTAAACAGTTACAAATTGACATCAAAGTGCATTCACTACGGGGACAGTTGCACTAAAAGGTCAAATATACCTAATTATGCACTTGCTAAAGATAAATAAGGAGGCAAAAAGAAAGAAAAACGAAAAGAAAAACAAGGACAAAAACATAACAAAAAGTGACACAGCCAATCGCTATAGGTTCGTTGAGTTTACCGGGAGAAAGAGAGAAATAGAGAGGAAAGGCAGGGATGTTATCCAAGTTTTTCTCGGTAAATCTGAAACACCTGTGCATCAAAATCTGCCGAGGAGGACCCATACTGAATATGAAACGTCAGGTATATTGAACAAAAATTAAATTTAACAAGCCTCCATCTTCATGCACATTAATTCATCCAAGTATAATAAGACACTGTCAAGAGACCTAACCCCCTTATTGTGCATGCCTCTGTTGAGCCAGTCCTCGAGTAACAGGAAAACGTTTAGGAAGATAGCGTTCAGCCCTTTCATAGCCTTAAACAAATGTAACACTATAGAAAACATTCTCAATCTGAATAAAAACGCCTACGCCATGCGAGATAACGTGAATAAATTTAAACACACACACACACACACGCGCACACACACACGCACACACACGCGCACACGCGCACACACACGCATGCACACGCACACGCACGCAAGAACGCACACACACACACACACACACGCGCGCGCGCGCACACACACATGCACAAAAAGCGATTAAGTCTTGACCTCATAAGCCCAATCCACTTTATACGTGTACAAATAAAAGGTGATAACGTGGTCTTCTGAAGAATCTAACGCGGAGCTTACGCTTTGCCAGATATTCGAAGTGAACCATTGAAAAAAAAGAAGAAACAGCGAGCGATAGGAGGGGGTGGTGTAGGCGTCGTTGATTGCCTCAGCTTTGTAAACAACGACGAAGAATGAAAAAGAAAAAAAAAAACTCGAACAAGTGAACCTGCATCTCTGTGCTCGTAGAGCGAGCCTTGATGGACGACACGCTGGCGTAAATGATCACTCCTGCTGGAACCCAAACAACTTGGTGAGGAAAAAAAAGAAAAAAAAAATGTAGCGTGCCACGATGATTTGAGCAAGTGCAGTTTCCCTCTTAATTTTATCATACATGTTTTAGAGCTGCAAGAAAACAATGAGAAGGAAATAGGTTGCTTAAAGAGCGCTGTTCCTGCCCATATGATCTAGTCGAGCGTGGGCTAAGCGCTGGGGAAACGTGACGCGGTGATGGCAAGAGAACTGGGAGTGTAGAGGGGTGTAATCAATTGCTGCCGTGTACCTAGAACGTCAACTGGTGTATACGTAGCCTCGAGCAGCGCAGCACAGCCTTTGCATCTTACTTCGGCACTCGTTGCCCAGGAACGCTGGTTGTTGTTTTGAAATTCGCAGGAGTGAGCTATTCGAAAAGGGAAGCTGTCAAAAGAAGTTCATTTACACTATGTACAAAGAAAGAAAATTTCATAATATTCTAGTTAATAGAAGGGGCACATAGACATGAGTAAATTTGTGTGCCATGACAAACATCAATATGTTGTATGTGCTTAGAAAAAGTGTTGGACAACTTCGAGTACTTCATACTCATTGATGAAAGAGCAATAGTGGGCCGTCCCGAGTACTTCGTACTCAACTATGGGGAATCCGCGTTTAGAAAAAGTGTTCAACGATTAGTGTACGTAGTACTCTACTGTGGGAGGATATAAAGCCTTTCCAGCAGTTCATAAGACCAGGAAAATAACACCTAACCAACGAGACACCCTTTACCACCACTTCAAATACACAAATTTTGACGACGGTGACGCATGCTGAAAAACACGGCGTAGGCATAAAATATGCGCTAAAAGGTTACCTACAGCCCACTGAATCTCCCAACGTATTTGAAGCAGCGATTTGTACAGCCTACCTTTATATTGACATTTCTTTGCACAAGCGCTGTTGGATGAGCAATCGTTGCTTATTACTGTAATATCGAAAAGAACAGTTTATTTAACTGACGTAGTCTTGTACCAAGTCATCAAATATGTCACGTTTTCCGGAACGCGTCTTGTCTTTCGGGAATGGCTTCTATGACTTCCTCGCGTATCTTTTTCGTATGTGTTCAGCTTCATTACACTGACTACGGGTTGGGGCTTGTCGAAGCATAACGAATGTTTTACAACAGTACCTCATCAACTTAAAGTGAGGACGACGCAGTGAGTAATGGAAAAGAGATGTTTAGTGTCACTTCAAGACAACAGGGAAGCCGAGGGGGTCAAGGAACATACGAATGTTAGGAATATCATAGCTGAAATCAAAGAGAAGTATCCACATGGGCCGGGCATGTAGTGCGTAGGCCGGATAACCGCAGGCAAGACTCAAATCAAACCGTGAGTCTGAGTCTAAGTGAGTCGAAGCGAGTAATATTTTCGTGCGTTTGAGTCCGGTTGAAGATAAAGAGAGAGAGAGAGAACACAAGGAGAAAGGCAGGGAGGTTAACCAGGGCTGAGCATCGGTAGGCTACCCTGCACTGGGGAAGGCAGAGAGGGGAAGGAAAGTTATAGAGGAGGAGAGAAAAGGTCACTGACTGGGTCAACGCGTAACGTTTCCGTGAGTGTGAGTGAGTCCGGCTCAGAAATATTTTAGTGAGTCTGAGTCTAAATGAGCGATAAGGACAATACATATGTCTTGAGTTAGTTGAGTGAGCTACACAATTTTTGCTGATCTATCGAACTCGCTGCACCATGATAATGACATCAACAATAATAACTAACAATATCCTTCACTGATGCGTTCTACAACTGACACGGTGGTGTACTACCTAAGGGATAGGCCGATGTTTGAGAGAACGCACGCTGTGGGCGTTCCTTAGAAGAAATCTCGAACGGCAGCGGGCGCACGAGTTTGTGTCGATGCGCCGTTCATAAAAATTGCTTACTTACCGTGCCTAGGGACTAACTCAGGGTATTTGTGTTGGCGCATACATGTCTAACAGGTGCAGGACAAAAAGTAAAGGCAGGCCTGTTAACCAGTATAGAGTGACTGGTATGCTATCCTACACTGGGTGCATACAAATAAGTATAAAGATGAGGAGAACATACGCAGCAAGAAGTGGGAATGTGTGAAATCTAAAATCTCAGGGCATAAATGCGAAGTAAATTAACTTTACGTAATAAATGTAGAACGAAAATTTTAAATACAGTTTACTTGCTACAAAGCATAAGATAGCATAAATGCAAGGGATTAGAAGATGAATTGGAGAAGTTTTGACATTGTGGTAATTTTGACGCAGGCGAGAATGGTAGAGGCCCACGCGTTTAGTTGCATGTGCATTTTAAAGAACCAGTGCTCGAAATTGCAGCAGCCCTCCACTATGGCTCGTAATTATATCGTTGTTTTGAGACTTTAAACGACAACGCTTTTACCCTATGTTGACAGCGCAAAGATCAGAAGAATACAGCACACTTCAAGCTAGGGAAAACCTCCATATGAAATAAATATTATAATGAGCTTGTATCCCGCAGGAGGTTGAGCATTCCCACAGGGAGGTAGCTATCAAAAGGTGTGTTTCATCTTGCTTTCCAACGCACACTGAAAAACATTTCACACATTTTAAGGTGTATTTTTTGATAAATCACCTATGTCACATCTATTTATTTCTGCCAAAATTATCCGAAAGGAAGTAATTTACGGTAACTTACCATTTGTACACCCATTTGTGATTTTTGTTTGTACTACAGGTGTATGTTCACAAATTACACCAAAGGGTGTTTCCTTGAATATTACACCTGTCATATATGTGTATATTTTAGAGCATCAATACATATCAAATCTCAACAGATGCAATCATACCGCATGGCAAAGTTTTGGTGAAGATCGATGCTTCAGCATTTCTTTTCGTTTCACGTCTTATTCGCTGATATATCGCGATATATCCTGCTTTTATTATACCACCTCCTATTTACATTATAGAATCTAAGAACTTATACAACTGAGCAGTTCAGATCAGGTGATGTCATTATGAAGAAGCTTGAAAAGAGCTGTTTTTTTTTGTTAACTCGGCATAATTTCGCGGGCACTGAAGTGATAAAAATGCCAATAATTTAACAGTGCTAGGACAAACTAGAGGCTCCTTTGTAGCGAAGCGATGGTTACATATGCTAATGAGATTTTTTTCTGAACTCGCTCAGTGTTGCAACTGCTAGATTCGAAATACCATTACAGATCTTTGACGGATATTTGAGCAGGGGAAGACCGATTGTCGTGTGCAAATTACGGAAGGAAGGGTATCGAATTCTCGTGATATTCTGCAACCGATGCCAAGAAAACAAACACTTCGTAGCAACGCACTTAAAGTGAAAACAGAAGTAGAAGGTGATTCCGAAAATAATACCGAAATATCTGATCTCAGGCACCTTACATCAGGGTAGAGAACATATTCTAAAAACGATGCGCTTACAGCTTTGTGATTCAAGGTCATGACTTTGATCTTAGCAGTACTGAGAGAGAGAGGAAATTCATCTTATATAATCTAAAACAAAACAACTATTCTTGCGGTGTGCAAAAGTCGTTAACAGAATCTATTTCCTTAAACAGTAACGACCATAAATAAAACAAATACTCGTATTTTGAGTAGACTGGTGGAATGTTCCAAGCTAGGAGCAGTCAAAACAGACACTGCGAATTTTATGGACGCCAGCTTCACCCAGGTTAAACAAGTTAAAGACATAGTATTCTAGGATATGTTGTGCTAAGCTTGCATAAAACCGTTTTTCTCCTTACAGCTCACACCTGCAAGTCAACCGGCTCCTAGTTACCTCTGAGGAAGGAGACCAGCAAGCTCCAAAATGTCGGTGGAGTCTTCAAAATTAAGTAACTCTGGTTAAAGACATCTGTAAGTTCACTTCCGTACGACACGATTAACGCTTCCTCATGCTTCCCCAGGCTCTGGCCCTGTAAAGCAACCACATCAGCAGCAAAGCAGAGATTCCTGTCTGAGCGAAAAAAAAAAATCTCCCACCTGATGATAAAGACGCCTCTTTTATTTGTCGGAACTCCTTTATTCTCTCTCTATATTCACGCTGTAGAATAACAGCGACAGCATTGTAACATTTATACCTTGAGCGGAAGCCACAAAACTTCTTTCCCAGGCCCACTACTTTACGCCTGTCATTGACGGCTTCCATTCAGGTCTTTCTGACATTTGCCTTTACGAGGCCTTTGTCCTCGCCTTTTCTTACTGCTCCGTTCAATGTGCAAACAGCTGGCGACAATTACTCCGAAGTTGTTTTCGCTTTTACGCTGAAGGTGCATTGAAGTAGGAAGCACGGAGTACGGCGCTTGCCCTCGCCTCTCCCACATTCCTTCCTTGATCGATGTGCAGCAATCGATTTCGTAACGGCCTCCATGAAATGGGAAGTGGGCGCCATCGATCAAATAATCAAGACAGAGTGGCGGTGGCTTTTTTGTTGTAGCCAGCCACCATTGGTTAAACTGCATTGGGTCCAAAACGTCGGTGTTTTTTTAATACGTCAGGTACTTTTCGAATATTCTAAGTGGAGTTTGGTGCCACTTTGTTTCCTGTGTCCCGAACTTTGAATTGTGGGGGCGTAACGCTGAAGCTAACATAGCAAACCCGCCCCCCCCCCCTTTTTTTTCAAGACCAGTATGGAGTGTTCACGTCAGTATTCCCTCAGATCTTTGTGCCACCTAAGCAAGTCCTGACCAAGTACAAAGCTATATCATGCCTCCGCTTTGGGAAATGTGGTCTGAGCATTTTCAAAAGCGTGTTTTTTTTTGTTTTCGAGTGCCATAAAAATAACCAGAAAGGTTGCCTGACGCCATTTCCGCGGTACCGTACCCACGATGTCGGAAAATTTATCCGGGCTAGACAGCATCACACTTGCGCCATCTCGACAAGCGCCCTTCTTCCAGAAAATGAAATTCTAGGGCACCAGCCCACACAGTATTCAGTGCTAAACCCTTTGAAGACGTTGTTGCGTTTTCTTTGGGAAACAAGACTGAACGACAAACTGTGACGGTTCGCTCACAATACTGGTGCACAGTATGTACAACGGTGAACACTGTTAGGGTGAACACGCGAGCGTGTGGCTTGCCGGTTCTGTTTTTGTGACCGGACTGTAGAATCGGCCCAGTGAATGCGTGCTCTCTCACGTTCCCACTGTTGGCGCGTGCTCGGCGCCACGGCTGCGATGGGATAGACGATGTCACTCACAATGCAGCCAATAATGCACGTGTCTGGGTACGACGCTGAGAACGATGTAAGCGATAGCACAGCCAATGGAGACCACTCGTGGCACCGATGACGAATGGTTTTAGGGGCGAAGATCCTTACGCCGGGGGTCGTATATATGTCCCGTGTCGATAGTCGTCTTAGTCGTTGTAGTAGCCAGTTACATCGCATTCATCATCATCATCAGCGTGACTACGTCCACTGCAGTACAAAGGCCTCTCCCATCATTCGCCAGTCAACTTCGTCCTGTGCTCGCTGCTGTAGTTGCATTGCTTTGCATGCCAATAAAAACGGTGTCACAGCATATCTACAGAGTGAATGATGATGAGTGAAGCGTCTGTCAGTCCGTTCGTGCTTCCGTGCGTCCGTCCATGCGTCCCTGTGTGCCTCCGTCCATCCGCTTCATTCTAAACATCGTGGATATATATTTTTTTCGTTTCTCAAGCCACCCCTGTAAAACGTCGAATTTCCCGCCCTTTCGAGAGAAAACGATGTCCCCCAAAAAAGTAAAGTGCCTCCTTTGAGAACATATGATTGACAACATGCTGCAGTAATCGGCGTCGCAAGTAGTGAAAGGTAATAATTCATTTCTGCTTTCTTTACGGGCAACTGAAACAGCTTCGTTTCTTCTCAAGCGGAGCTGTTTCAATGAAGTAGACATGAAACAGGTGAGGGCTGGACACCTTAGCACAGTTGTATATTCAATTCACATAGTCGACTCGTATTTGAATCAATACGATCCTAATACAAAGTTAGAATGCATTTAGGCCAAGATGTACCAATGTAAATGGCATCGAAAACTAATAAAACAGAGTGTGGAAATCACGTGTATATCTAAGGACCCGCCAACCATAGAAATACGCATGTCTTCAGAAATAGTTTCAGACTCTCCATGGGCTATGTATACAGAAATTAATTGGATTTTGCCATTTGACACACTCCCCATAGAGCCCCTTACCACGCAGCCACTGCTTAACAGACCAAAAAGCTGCCTTTCGAGTGATAAAAACAGACGTGTCATTTATTTCATGTTTTATATCAAGATTAGACTGCTATATTATAACCAAATTCTGGTTCAATGCAAATCAGTGCTCCAACCGTGCGTTTACTTGTAAATAAATATGGCGGGTGCGTTTTAATGATACACAAAAGATATGCCTTCACCAATGTCATACGAAGATAAAGTACGGGAACCTCGTTTGCAGAACGCCTTCGTGAAAATTCACAAAAAAAGGACGGTTGATATCACATTCACAACTGGCATCATATTCGTCGACTGGTTCTGTTGTGCTCTTCTAATAAAATGTCACCTTGCAATATGATAAAAAAAGCAATTACACCCGACTATTGCGCTGCCGTAACAGACGCATTATTCTCTGCGTTGGTGCAAATGGGCCGAAAATAATTATTAAAAACAGCGACTGCACAATCAGATGGCAAGAGAATGTGTATTTTTTAAGTCTCGGTGTATTATCAGATAGCATTCAAAAGGGTAGACGTTGAGGTGAGTGGAAGTGGTGGTCCATTCGGAATTAAATCTATTCGTCTTAAAGGGATTTGTTACATGTCCCACGAGAACAGCCACTGAGTATGAGATTATAATTTAATTTCTTATAGGGAAGATCAATGGCGGCGAAGGTGACGCAGTTTTCTGTTAACGACATATTTGCATGTCAGAAATGTTAACTGATCCATTCTAAAACGATGCTCCGTTGAGGGCAAGATGAATGAAATTTTCATTGAATTTCTTATCCGCAGGCGCTGTGTCTATTTGCTGTAACATGACACTTTGTCAGTAATTACTGCCAGCCGCGTGTCTTCCTGATTGTCCTCTACATTAAGAAGGAGAAAACACGGAGAATAAAATTTTGTGAACTAGTCTGCTAAAACCAGAGGTAAGCGGCCACTTCGCTCTAGATAGCTTTTGGACATTGGCTAATAGCCTAGCCTTTCTTTGTTCCCTCACTGTTTCAGCTTGTAATGGTAGCTTACACGGGCAGAAGGAGGGGGTGGCGATTCCTAAGAGAAAAAAAGTGAGCACCACCACTGTCTGCACCAGAGTGCTACATCTCAGCAGCATTTCGCGAGAAAATAAGATAAGGAGGAATTAAAAGGGATAGATACAGGAATAAAGATTGAGAGAGCAATAAAATATTGGGAGACGGTTAGACAAGTCTGCGGACGGGGCCCCGATCGGCGAGCGGTCGTTGAAGAGAAGACACCGCGAACGAGACAACCGTATGACACGAAATTTACCGAGCAAGCGTTTGCTGATACATGCGTCTACTTTCTGCTGATTGGCCAATAGTGAGGGGGGAAGGGCACTCACTTTCGCAACGAAAGTTACATTGGCCGTATTTTAATCGTTTTCATGTGTCCGGTGGCCGCACTGCTCACCGCATCATCTGGCATGACGTCAGAGAAAGAGCTAGTGTCACAGAACGAGCGCTAAAAAAGAGCGCGCCGCCAAATCCTTGCGACAACGGGCGGCAGAAACGCCGCGAGGTAAAAAGAAAAAAAAAGAAAGCAAACATCCAGGGCTCCCGGGCGCGCGCTCTCCCCGCAGAAGCACGGCTTCGCAGACGATCCTCCTCACCCCACATCGGCGGCCCAGCAAGACCGCGATTTTTCTAGAACGAATGCCACACTGCCATCTTAGTACACAAGAATGTCACAGCCATTCAACATGAAATTGAGGGTACGAGTATTCATCACACACTGGTGGAAATTATACCAAAAAGACGAGGAGACAAGCCACTCTTCATTTTAAATATATACAGCCCTCCAAGAGATACAGCTGCGGATCTACCTTACATCTTTCGGAAAGCAACAAATCTGGCGAAGGATGCAAAGCTGCTCGTACTAGGCGATTTTAACGCAAAACATCCCGAATGGGGATACCCGAAATCCAACCCCAAGGGTCGCCGATTATGGAGCATCATACACGACCTAGGTTTCAGTATCCTCAATGATCCGGAGCAATCGACGCGAATCGGGAACAGCGTATGTCGAGATACTACCCCAGACCTCTCCCTTTGCAAAAACACGGAGGGTGCCCGTTGGCAAAACACAGGTCACACCGTAGGAAGTGACCATTTCATTCTAGCGGTAACCATTGAGTTAACCACAAGCAATGTAAAAAAACGAGCCACAGCTCGCATTACAGACTGGGATAAATTCCGCCAACTGCGCAAAGAAACGGCACCCGATTCGGTATTGGACTTGAACGAATGGATACTTTCTTTGAGTCGAGATGTGGACGCTACAACATACCAAGCAGACGTAACTCCGGAACAGCCATCAACAGATTCACGCCTTCTACATATGTGGGAGGCGCATGAAAGCCTCATGCGTAGGTGGCGGCGCCAACGTCACAACACAAGGCTCCGCCGCCGCATCTCGAGGCTCGAACGTGAATTAGAAGCCCACACCGCTGTGCTAACACGCCAACAGTGGGGCCAACTTTGCGGCAGCCTCAATGGCCAGATGGGCTGCAAGAAAACGTGGCATCTTCTGCGACACCTGCTGGACCCTGGTAGCTCCAAGTCGGCCGCACGCAAACAGCTCGCGCGAATTGTCCATCAATACCCGGGCACCAACGAAGAGCTGCTGGAGGAGCTCATCACCCGCTACATCAACACATCTCAGAAACAGAACAGCACAGCGCAGTTGCCTGAATACACTGGAACAGCCAACGAACAGTTGGACGCCGACATTTCGGAAAGTGAGGTTTGCATAGCGCTACATAAACTGCGTACAACATCGGCACCCGGTCCTGACGGGGTGACAAATAAGACGCTGCGCAACCTCGATCCAAAGTCGGTAGGGGCCATTACTGAATATATGAATGAGTGCTGGAGGTCCGGCCATTTGCCATCAGAATGGAAACACGCAAGGGTCGCGTTTATACCGAAACCGGGCAAGAAACTCGACCTGGAGAATCTTCGTCCAATCTCGTTGACCTCCTGCCTGGGCAAACTAATGGAGCATGTTGTCCTCTGTCGCTTGCAAAATTTCGCGGAAGAGCACCGCCTACTTCCCCCCACAATGCTGGGCTTCAGGGCCCATCTATCCACTCAGGATGCGCTCATCCAGTTGCATCACGATCTCCTACGACCTGAGAGTGGCACTAGTACCAAGGCTTTGCTCGGTCTGGACCTTCACAAAGCATTTGACAACGTGAAGCATAGTGCCATTTTAGGCAGTCTGTCCGAACTACGATCCGGGGAACGCATATTTAACTACGTCCGTGCTTTCTTATCTAATCGAACGGTTGAACTCTCAGTGGGTGACCTTCGTTCTAAGCTCATCACACTCGGTGATCGCGGCACCCCGCAGGGAGCTGTTTTGTCCCCTTTCCTTTTCAACCTCGCTATGAGGTCACTACCTCCCAAACTTGACACGATACCCGGCCTGCGATACACCCTCTACGCAGATGACATCACGCTCTGGACGACGGTGGGATCCGATGGTCAAATCGAGGAGACTCTTCAAAGAGCAACCGACGTAGTCGTTCAGCACGTGTCAGAAGCGGGTTTGGAGTGTTCCCAGAGCAAATCGGAGCTACTATTACTGCGACCTCCAGATCGCCGCAAAATTAAGACTCCACTTCCTAGTATTAACGTGTATGTCAATGACACGCCAATTAAGCAGGTGGCCCACATGAGAGTACTCGGACTCATTGTGCAAACAAACCACCACAACAACATTACGCTAGACCGTCTCACCGTAACCGTGAACCAGACGGCCCATCTTATATCTCGAGTGAGCGCTCGCAATCGAGGCATGAAGGAGAAAGAACTGCTACAGATAATTCAAGCCTTCGTTTTGTCGCGCTTCACGTACGCCCTCCCTTATTTGCACCTCCTTCAATCTGAGCGAGCCCAACTAAATCGGCTCTTACGCAAAGCGTATAAGGTGGCATTGGGTCTCCCCCGAAACACATCGACAGAGCACCTCCTCAGTCTTGGGCTGCATAACACCTTAGAAGAACTTCTTGAAGCGCATCTTACGGCGCAAATTCACCGATTACAGGGAAGCAGGACGGGGCGTTGGATCCTTGCTAACATTGACCATGTGGTATCTCCTACGGGTAACGATCCGGCTGTCATCCCCCCCAACATCAGAAAGAAATTCCTCATAAAACCACTGCCAAAGAACATGTTGGCCAGCCATCACGACGGTAGAAGGAAAGCGAGGGCCAAATTCTTGCAAAAAACGTACGCGTCCAACCCAACCGTTGCGTACGTTGACGCCGCCCAATACCGAGAGTTTACTAAAGCATATGCAATAAGCGTAATCACTCTCCCCGGCAACAACGCCAATTCACCTCAAATTAAAGCGGCTGCTTCTGTCCGTGTGCTTAATACGACAGAAGCTGAGGAAGCGGCGATAGCGCTAGCAGCAGCATCCGGATTCACCACTATACTCAGTGACTCAAAGGCTGCTATATCCAACTTCGCACGTGGCATTGTGGCCCCCACAACTCTGCGTTTACTATTGCCCAGTCTCCTTACAGATGCTGAGGAAGACGCACTATCCTCCATTGCGCTGGTATGGGTGCCGGCTCACGCGGGGAACCCAGGGAACGAGGCGGCCCACCTATATGCTCGAGGATTCGTCAGCCGAGCGGTGGTACCCGCCTCTGATTTGGAAAACCCTGGTGAAGCCTTGACATCCTACCATGACATCACACAATATTACCGTCTTTCGAGGCAGACAAAACCACCCCCGCACCATAAGCTAACTAAGCGCCAGGAGGTTATCTGGCGCCGCTTGCAAACACATTCATTTCCGTGCCCATACATTTATGCACGTATATACCCCGACTCGATTGATCCGCATTGCTCGCATTGTGGCTCAATAGCCACACTTAATCACATTCTCTGGGCCTGCAGGGAAGATCCCCCCTCTCTCGATCTCCTAGCCGCTCCCTCGCCAGAGGGGTGGGAGGCAGTTCTGACCTCCACCAGCCTGGCCGTTCAGCTCCAGGCCGTACAAAGGGCAGAGGAGGTGGCCATCAGGTTCAGCCTGGCGGGTCACCTACCTCCTTAAGTCTGACGACAATAAAGTTGTGTTCTCTCTCTTCTAGAACGAAGGAGGCGGGGTCAGACCGAGTGAATCATCCTCGGGAGAGGGCAGTCGAACCGTCTCGTGCCTCTCCCCAGCCTTCGCTGCGTATCGCGCCGACGAAATGACGAGAAACATCTGGAAAGTCGCGCGCAAGGTATTTAACCGAGCAGCCGAGACGAGAAATCAGGAGGAGACGGAAGTGAGCGCCAGAGTGCGTAGAGAGTCCGCCGTGTAGTCGGCGAAGTTTTTGGTCCGTAGGGACGGCTCGAGCTACAGGCAAGAGCGTGTGTTTACCGCTATCGAGCGAAGACGCGGGCAACAGCTGCGTGTGTGAAGCCGACGGTTTTCCGGCGAAGAAGTTGAAGTTTGAAGAGTGGCCAATTGAAGACGGGAGTTTTCCTGGAAGAGAAACTCCGGCGAGGTTTCCTGGAAGAGAAACTTCGAGGGCTGCGGAACGACAACAGCCCTGGACTTTGAGTGAGTGATTCTCGGAAGAGTATCATCTCGACTTTGGTTCCAAGAACTTTGGACTGGATAGGTTTTCTATCTCTTTAGTCTTTAAGGTCTTGGTTGTTCAATGCATGCGACTGCATTGTAGTGCGTATTGTTGTCCGTGTCCGTTGTTTCAAGTGTGGCTGATTGTATTGTGTAGTACGTTGATTGATTGGTTTGATTGGTGACATATTGTATGTAACTAGTGTGGAGTGTGCATTTTTGTGTATTATTTTCGATCTGCCATTATTGAGAATATAATTTGTTTGTTTATCAACTCTCGGCTCTGTCTTGTTCTTTGGGCCACAGCCGGCGTCCGCTGGCGCACCAATAAGGACCACTTCTAAATTGTCCGCGCTTTCGTGGTGCGGTTCGGGGGGCCGACACTTCGGCTCTTGGAATTAGCCCGGCGATCGCCTCCCTAATAAACGGGACATGTGTGACAATTAATCTGGCGTCCGCGATACAGGACCTTTTGGTGCACAGTGTGTCCAAAGTAGTGAGAAAGAACCTCGAGTTGTTGATAGTGCTATCGGAACGATTTTGTGTGTTGTTCAGTGTTCTCGTTAACGAGTGCAGGGGAGTGTTCCGATGGACCGATTTAGGCAGATATTTTTTGCACACGGCAAGGTTTTATTTGCGAGACACAATGGATCTCGAAAAGTTAGTTGCTCTTGGTGAAAAGATGGGTCTTTCTGGCGCCGAACTACGGAAGTGGGTCACCCAGAAGGAAAAAGGAGAAAAAGAGAGAGCCAAAGAAGAAAAAGCAGCCGAGCTGGAAAAAGAGAGGTTGGCGGTCGAAAGAGCCAAAGCGGAAAAAGAAGCTGAGGTGGAGAGAGAGAGGTTGGCGGCAGAGAGGGCCAAGGAAGAAAAGGCAGCTGAGTTGGAGAGAGAAAGGCTGGCCGCTGAAAGGGCGAGAGAAGAAAGAGAAGCAAAGGAGCGACAGCTGAAAGAAGAAAGAGAGGCAAAAGAGCGACAGCTGAAGGAAGAAAGAGAGCAGCAATTGAAGTTGGAGCTGGAGAGAGAGTAGTTGGCAGCCGAAAGGGCGAGAGAAGAAAGAGAAGCGAGGGAGCGACAGCTGAAAGAAGAAAGAGAGGAAAGGGAACGGCAGCGACAGCACGAGATAGAACTCGAGCGGCTCCGTTTGCAACAGCGAAGTGAAACTCCGGTCCAAGCTAGAGTTGAAAGCAGCGAACGAGAGGATCACGGCTTCCGCTTGAACCCAAGCAAGCTGCTCGTAGCGTTTGATGAAAGGAAGGACGACCTAGACGCGTACCTCCACCGATTTGAGACGATTGCGAAGAGCCAGAATTGGCCGGAACATCAATGGGCAACTGCTTTGAGTACTTGCTTGAGTGGTGAAGCGCTCAGTGTGTACGGTAGGCTGACGCCGACCGATGCAGCCAACTATGCAAAGGTGAAAGCTGCTTTGTTGAAGCGATTTAGATTCACTGTGGAAGGATTCCGGGACAGATTTCGGACAGGAAAGCCAGCTGATGGTGAGACGGCTACGCAGTATGCCGCCCGACTTTGCCATTATTTCGACAGATGGATTGAACTTTCAGGGACAGCGCAGGAGTACGATGAGCTTAGAGAGCTCCTAATTAGAGAACAATTTCTTACTAGTTGCCACCCAAGCCTGTCGCTGTACTTGAAAGAGAGGAAGGCTGACTCACTTGAGGACATGCTTGAATTAGCTGATCAATTCTTGGAAGCGCAAGGTGGAACTAATTTGGCCAAGGTCAAGAATTATTGTCCCGATGATTCGAAGAAATTGGCTCCCGAAGAAAAGAAGCGTGCACCAGAGAGTATTCCGCGATGTTTTCTGTGCAACCGAGTGGGTCATCGCGCGAAAAACTGTCGAACGATCTTTACGAGCCCTACGGCAGTAAAATGTTTTAAGTGTGGTCAGACTGGGCACAAAGCAGATGCATGTCGGAACGGAGTGAGTCAAACTCACCAGGTATCCTGTGTGCAAGCAGCACCGAAATCTGATAATAATGCCGTCACTGATGGATTCGTAGAGTTGAAGAATGGGGAGAAAATTCCTATTGTGGGGGCTGTAATGTCAAAACAGCCAACCGGTGTTACGAAGGGAATGCCAATGCTTCCTGGAAAGATTGCAGGCAAGAAGATCACGGTTCTAAGAGACACCCGTAGCTCCATGGTTATCGTGAGGAGAAATTTGGTACGGGAAAGAGAGTTGACAGGCAGAACGAAACCGGTTTGCCTAATTGACCGTACGGTCCGGATGCTTCCCGAAGCAGAAATTGAGGTTGAAACCCCGTACTTCAGCGGGAAGGTTACTGCGTTATGCATGACGACCCCCCTGTATGACCTTGTCATCGGAAACATCGACGGGGCGCGAGGGCCAAGTGATCCAGAATGTTTGGGAGAAGACCCGAAGTTAGAGCCCTCGCCAACACAGCGGCCGCGAGATACAGTGGAGGAGTATCCCGTGACGGATATCACTAGAGCCCAAGGTGAAGCTGCGGCACAAGAGACAGCGAAGGAGAAGACGATCGTGTCGAATAAGTTCACAGGCCGAGCAACTGGACGTACGTCGGCACGACCTCAACCGACTGACAGTGTAAAGGAGACGGAGTTGGCCAGCCGGGCAAAAAGTAGAGGCATGATCAAGCGGGTAAATAAACAGACAGAACCCGTCGAATGTAATGACGCGTTAACGGTGTCGGAAGAGACAACGATGGCTGAGACGACGCCTCAGATATCGTCGTGGGAAAGGGCTCGCCGAAAAGGAACGTGGAAACACAAGAATAGATCGAGCGAGCACCGCAAGAAGGGACGCAAGCGCAGCTCGAAACACACGGGATAGGTGCTGAGGTGGAATCAGAATGTGTTTGGCAGGGCTGAGTGACATATGTTGTGTTAATGTTCTTGTTATCCTGTGTCTCAAGTGTATGTCGAGTGAGTCAGTGTTCTGTGCGATGGTGTGAGGTATAGTGTTGTATAATTGTTGGATAGACAGAACCTTGTACGTTTGTATTGTTTAGAATGTGTGATGAAGTGTTGTAGGCATGTACCTGTGGCTATATTTCATGTGTTGTGGAATTGAAGTACAATGTACGATTGTATTGAGTGATATATTGTGAATGTGAAGTGTCATGAGCGACGGATTGTGTTACAGTCTGTGAGAGGGTGTGGTGACTGTTCGCGCTCGTCTGTGGGGTTTTGAATATTATGAGATAATATTCTTGAAGTGGGGGGCAGTGTCACAGAACGAGCGCTAAAAAAGAGCGCGCCGCCAAATCCTTGCGACAACGGGCGGCAGAAACGCCGCGAGGTAAAAAGAAAAAAAAAGAAAGCAAACATCCAGGGCTCCCGGGCGCGCGCTCTCCCCGCAGAAGCACGGCTTCGCAGACGATCCTCCTCACCCCACATCGGCGGCCCAGCAAGACCGCGATTTTTCTAGAACGAAGGAGGCGGGGTCAGACCGAGTGAATCATCCTCGGGAGAGGGCAGTCGAACCGTCTCGTGCCTCTCCCCAGCCTTCGCTGCGTATCGCGCCGACGAAATGACGAGAAACATCTGGAAAGTCGCGCGCAAGGTATTTAACCGAGCAGCCGAGACGAGAAATCAGGAGGAGACGGAAGTGAGCGCCAGAGTGCGTAGAGAGTCCGCCGTGTAGTCGGCGAAGTTTTTGGTCCGTAGGGACGGCTCGAGCTACAGGCAAGAGCGTGTGTTTACCGCTATCGAGCGAAGACGCGGGCAACAGCTGCGTGTGTGAAGCCGACGGTTTTCCGGCGAAGAAGTTGAAGTTTGAAGAGTGGCCAATTGAAGACGGGAGTTTTCCTGGAAGAGAAACTCCGGCGAGGTTTCCTGGAAGAGAAACTTCGAGGGCTGCGGAACGACAACAGCCCTGGACTTTGAGTGAGTGATTCTCGGAAGAGTATCATCTCGACTTTGGTTCCAAGAACTTTGGACTGGATAGGTTTTCTATCTCTTTAGTCTTTAAGGTCTTGGTTGTTCAATGCATGCGACTGCATTGTAGTGCGTATTGTTGTCCGTGTCCGTTGTTTCAAGTGTGGCTGATTGTATTGTGTAGTACGTTGATTGATTGGTTTGATTGGTGACATATTGTATGTAACTAGTGTGGAGTGTGCATTTTTGTGTATTATTTTCGATCTGCCATTATTGAGAATATAATTTGTTTGTTTATCAACTCTCGGCTCTGTCTTGTTCTTTGGGCCACAGCCGGCGTCCGCTGGCGCACCAATAAGGACCACTTCTAAATTGTCCGCGCTTTCGTGGTGCGGTTCGGGGGGCCGACACTTCGGCTCTTGGAATTAGCCCGGCGATCGCCTCCCTAATAAACGGGACATGTGTGACAATTAATCTGGCGTCCGCGATACAGGACCTTTTGGTGCACAGTGTGTCCAAAGTAGTGAGAAAGAACCTCGAGTTGTTGATAGTGCTATCGGAACGATTTTGTGTGTTGTTCAGTGTTCTCGTTAACGAGTGCAGGGGAGTGTTCCGATGGACCGATTTAGGCAGATATTTTTTGCACACGGCAAGGTTTTATTTGCGAGACACAATGGATCTCGAAAAGTTAGTTGCTCTTGGTGAAAAGATGGGTCTTTCTGGCGCCGAACTACGGAAGTGGGTCACCCAGAAGGAAAAAGGAGAAAAAGAGAGAGCCAAAGAAGAAAAAGCAGCCGAGCTGGAAAAAGAGAGGTTGGCGGTCGAAAGAGCCAAAGCGGAAAAAGAAGCTGAGGTGGAGAGAGAGAGGTTGGCGGCAGAGAGGGCCAAGGAAGAAAAGGCAGCTGAGTTGGAGAGAGAAAGGCTGGCCGCTGAAAGGGCGAGAGAAGAAAGAGAAGCAAAGGAGCGACAGCTGAAAGAAGAAAGAGAGGCAAAAGAGCGACAGCTGAAGGAAGAAAGAGAGCAGCAATTGAAGTTGGAGCTGGAGAGAGAGTAGTTGGCAGCCGAAAGGGCGAGAGAAGAAAGAGAAGCGAGGGAGCGACAGCTGAAAGAAGAAAGAGAGGAAAGGGAACGGCAGCGACAGCACGAGATAGAACTCGAGCGGCTCCGTTTGCAACAGCGAAGTGAAACTCCGGTCCAAGCTAGAGTTGAAAGCAGCGAACGAGAGGATCACGGCTTCCGCTTGAACCCAAGCAAGCTGCTCGTAGCGTTTGATGAAAGGAAGGACGACCTAGACGCGTACCTCCACCGATTTGAGACGATTGCGAAGAGCCAGAATTGGCCGGAACATCAATGGGCAACTGCTTTGAGTACTTGCTTGAGTGGTGAAGCGCTCAGTGTGTACGGTAGGCTGACGCCGACCGATGCAGCCAACTATGCAAAGGTGAAAGCTGCTTTGTTGAAGCGATTTAGATTCACTGTGGAAGGATTCCGGGACAGATTTCGGACAGGAAAGCCAGCTGATGGTGAGACGGCTACGCAGTATGCCGCCCGACTTTGCCATTATTTCGACAGATGGATTGAACTTTCAGGGACAGCGCAGGAGTACGATGAGCTTAGAGAGCTCCTAATTAGAGAACAATTTCTTACTAGTTGCCACCCAAGCCTGTCGCTGTACTTGAAAGAGAGGAAGGCTGACTCACTTGAGGACATGCTTGAATTAGCTGATCAATTCTTGGAAGCGCAAGGTGGAACTAATTTGGCCAAGGTCAAGAATTATTGTCCCGATGATTCGAAGAAATTGGCTCCCGAAGAAAAGAAGCGTGCACCAGAGAGTATTCCGCGATGTTTTCTGTGCAACCGAGTGGGTCATCGCGCGAAAAACTGTCGAACGATCTTTACGAGCCCTACGGCAGTAAAATGTTTTAAGTGTGGTCAGACTGGGCACAAAGCAGATGCATGTCGGAACGGAGTGAGTCAAACTCACCAGGTATCCTGTGTGCAAGCAGCACCGAAATCTGATAATAATGCCGTCACTGATGGATTCGTAGAGTTGAAGAATGGGGAGAAAATTCCTATTGTGGGGGCTGTAATGTCAAAACAGCCAACCGGTGTTACGAAGGGAATGCCAATGCTTCCTGGAAAGATTGCAGGCAAGAAGATCACGGTTCTAAGAGACACCCGTAGCTCCATGGTTATCGTGAGGAGAAATTTGGTACGGGAAAGAGAGTTGACAGGCAGAACGAAACCGGTTTGCCTAATTGACCGTACGGTCCGGATGCTTCCCGAAGCAGAAATTGAGGTTGAAACCCCGTACTTCAGCGGGAAGGTTACTGCGTTATGCATGACGACCCCCCTGTATGACCTTGTCATCGGAAACATCGACGGGGCGCGAGGGCCAAGTGATCCAGAATGTTTGGGAGAAGACCCGAAGTTAGAGCCCTCGCCAACACAGCGGCCGCGAGATACAGTGGAGGAGTATCCCGTGACGGATATCACTAGAGCCCAAGGTGAAGCTGCGGCACAAGAGACAGCGAAGGAGAAGACGATCGTGTCGAATAAGTTCACAGGCCGAGCAACTGGACGTACGTCGGCACGACCTCAACCGACTGACAGTGTAAAGGAGACGGAGTTGGCCAGCCGGGCAAAAAGTAGAGGCATGATCAAGCGGGTAAATAAACAGACAGAACCCGTCGAATGTAATGACGCGTTAACGGTGTCGGAAGAGACAACGATGGCTGAGACGACGCCTCAGATATCGTCGTGGGAAAGGGCTCGCCGAAAAGGAACGTGGAAACACAAGAATAGATCGAGCGAGCACCGCAAGAAGGGACGCAAGCGCAGCTCGAAACACACGGGATAGGTGCTGAGGTGGAATCAGAATGTGTTTGGCAGGGCTGAGTGACATATGTTGTGTTAATGTTCTTGTTATCCTGTGTCTCAAGTGTATGTCGAGTGAGTCAGTGTTCTGTGCGATGGTGTGAGGTATAGTGTTGTATAATTGTTGGATAGACAGAACCTTGTACGTTTGTATTGTTTAGAATGTGTGATGAAGTGTTGTAGGCATGTACCTGTGGCTATATTTCATGTGTTGTGGAATTGAAGTACAATGTACGATTGTATTGAGTGATATATTGTGAATGTGAAGTGTCATGAGCGACGGATTGTGTTACAGTCTGTGAGAGGGTGTGGTGACTGTTCGCGCTCGTCTGTGGGGTTTTGAATATTATGAGATAATATTCTTGAAGTGGGGGGCAGTGTCACAGAACGAGCGCTAAAAAAGAGCGCGCCGCCAAATCCTTGCGACAACGGGCGGCAGAAACGCCGCGAGGTAAAAAGAAAAAAAAAGAAAGCAAACATCCAGGGCTCCCGGGCGCGCGCTCTCCCCGCAGAAGCACGGCTTCGCAGACGATCCTCCTCACCCCACATCGGCGGCCCAGCAAGACCGCGATTTTTCTAGAACGAAGGAGGCGGGGTCAGACCGAGTGAATCATCCTCGGGAGAGGGCAGTCGAACCGTCTCGTGCCTCTCCCCAGCCTTCGCTGCGTATCGCGCCGACGAAATGACGAGAAACATCTGGAAAGTCGCGCGCAAGGTATTTAACCGAGCAGCCGAGACGAGAAATCAGGAGGAGACGGAAGTGAGCGCCAGAGTGCGTAGAGAGTCCGCCGTGTAGTCGGCGAAGTTTTTGGTCCGTAGGGACGGCTCGAGCTACAGGCAAGAGCGTGTGTTTACCGCTATCGAGCGAAGACGCGGGCAACAGCTGCGTGTGTGAAGCCGACGGTTTTCCGGCGAAGAAGTTGAAGTTTGAAGAGTGGCCAATTGAAGACGGGAGTTTTCCTGGAAGAGAAACTCCGGCGAGGTTTCCTGGAAGAGAAACTTCGAGGGCTGCGGAACGACAACAGCCCTGGACTTTAAGTGAGTGATTCTCGGAAGAGTATCATCTCGACTTTGGTTCCAAGAACTTTGGACTGGATAGGTTTTCTATCTCTTTAGTCTTTAAGGTCTTGGTTGTTCAATGCATGCGACTGCATTGTAGTGCGTATTGTTGTCCGTGTCCGTTGTTTCAAGTGTGGCTGATTGTATTGTGTAGTACGTTGATTGATTGGTTTGATTGGTGACATATTGTATGTAACTAGTGTGGAGTGTGCATTTTTGTGTATTATTTTCGATCTGCCATTATTGAGAATATAATTTGTTTGTTTATCAACTCTCGGCTCTGTCTTGTTCTTTGGGCCACAGCCGGCGTCCGCTGGCGCACCAATAAGGACCACTTCTAAATTGTCCACGCTTTCGTGGTGCGGTTCGGGGGGCCGACACTTCGGCCCTTGGAATCAGCCCGGCGATCGCCTCCCTAATAAACGGGACATGTGTGACAGCTAGTGAAACCGCTTTGCAACTGCGTGTGCTGTTGAAATCCACCATTGTGCGTGCGTGTGTGTGTGTGTGTGTGTGTGTGTACGTGCATGTGTGTTGTGCTCCGTAAACCACGTTGCATCGACGTGTCCAGTTGCATGACCACTTGGGTTTGATTCCAGCTGGGACTCGTCGGGTCCACACTACCGACGTCGGGTATTCCTTAACCCTCGCTCGTTAAAATTGCCCATTTGTGTTTTCGTCATTCCTGGGTAGATACTAACCCCCGTATTCAGAAATGCTCTTAGACTTGAATTCCATCCTTCACTTGACTTAGTTGAGCACTGCGCCGCTGCTTGACTGAAATTGACGCTGCGATTCTCGAGAATTGCTGCAGAATATTGCCGATATGCAGTGACTTGGTTCGCCAAGAGACGGCGCTTCCGTCGCCTTTTTCGAGTCGAGGAGAGCCCTTGAGTGAAGGAGCCTTTGTGAATACGGGGGTAAGTGTCAATCACTTGTGGCACATACCCGCATACTAGCGGCGCATACCCTTCTGTTGGTATGTGCCAATGTCTGGTGGAAAGTGTTTGACGACGCACGCGACGGGATTGTGGCATTATTCATGTCTTGACCAGTGCGTCATATTCTTCAAACTACCTTACCCTCCCATGCTAATTTTCGTTCGCGCCAAGTTAAGGGGGTGACCACGAGAGCACCCAAACGAAAACGGATAGATAGATAGATAGATAGATAGATAGATAGATAGATAGATAGATAGATAGATAGATAGATAGATAGATAGATAGATATGCTCAAAGTCGCCGAAGTTCACTAATTTTAAAAGGCCCTCAAGCTCATAATTTCCTTCAGGTTTCGCATCAGTCATGAGAAGCTGCGTGAATTTTTACAGTGCGTGCCTGCACGTGTACACAGACACTGGCTACGTGAGCGACCACAGCTTTAGTGCCTCAGCTTGTTTGTCAACGGCAAATGACGAGGGCATGCCGTCATCATCAATAAGCGATAACTTGGTGGTACATGTGGTTATTCTTCTCAAATATCCGTTGAGAGCACTGCAATATGCCCCGCCACGGTGGTCTAGTGGCTAAGGTACTCGGCTGTTTGCCCGCAGGCTGCGGGTTCAAATCCCGGCTGCGGCGGCTGCATTTCCGATGGAGGCGGAAATGTCGTAGGCCCGTGTGCTCAGATTCGGGTGCACGTTAAAGAACCCCAGGTGGTCAAAATTTCCGGAGTCCTCCACTACGGCGTCTTTCATAATCATATGGTGGTTTTGGGACGTTAAACCCCACAAATCAATCGAGCACTGCAATATGGTAGCATATAAGCACAGTCCTGTGGTTCTGCTTTATAATTCATGCGCTTTCTTGGAACGCCGGAGAAATCCTGCACGCAGCATGTAGTACATTTCCGCGCGCGCGCGCGCGCACACACACACACACACACACACACACACACACACACACACACACACACACACACACACACACACACACACACACACACACACACAAGCATTGGTCATTATAGAATGCGATGTACAAAGTACCAAAATGCACTTGACCACAAATTGATTGGAAAATTTTTAAAAATTTGACCTTAGGGAAATAACCAATTAGCCGGATTATAAAATGTACTCTAATGAGGGTGTGATGATGACATACCATAATGTGGTTCTACGCAGCAGCGATTAACCACTTTGCTGGCGACACCTCTTGCTCTGTTTATCAAAAGTGTAAAATAATCTTTGCATTCCTTGTGCTTCAATCAACGAACAGGCCACCGGAATTATAGCTGTTTTGTTCAATAAAATAATGACGGAAGGGGTCTAGGGGAATGCAATCAGTGACGTATTCATCGAACGTGAACCGAATAGCCAAGCAACGTTTACTTACAGATTACTTGGCGCCTCGAATCTGCCCTTCCAATTCATTGTATAAGCGAATCAAGCGGTGTAATTGGGAACAAGTCTGACGCGTCAATTGACTGCTGGTGTAACTACGCGGATGTGTTTTGTATTTAACTCATTTTAGAACAGAGATGCGCACAGTGGACGCAATACCGAATATAGCAATGTGTGCGCGGAGTTTTGAACGCACTTGCGACAGCTTCACGACGGCTGTATCAAAAGGGCGTCTGGCTCCGTTTGTGACCTTGATGTTCCGCTAAGCATCCTAGAACACTGAATTTCCGGCACACATTTTCAAAATGTTTAGCCTGTGCGCGTGCCTGTGCAGAGGCGCACGCACGAATGTGTGTAAATGTGTGTATGTTGTGCGTGTGCGTTGGTACGCGCGCGCCACATTTCTGTGCACGTGCGGATGCGTGAAAACTAAATAGAAAGGTGGGTTTTCTTAAAGAACCGCATAGTGAATGAACACACCTATCCACGGCCGGGCTAGAGGAGCGGCAAGCACTGTGCGCGCGTGCCGCTCCTAGCCCGGCCGTGACCTGTAATGGCACGGGTCTCCAACCTTCCACGCTATTACGTTACGTAGCAGCATAAGGCGTGGTGCACTCGGAGTGGCAGAAAACAAAGAAACAATGCGCCATGTGCCTTGCGTTTTCCCACAAGGTCCTCCGGCACGTGAACCGCCGCGTTTCGCCTAAGAGGTTTTTGTTTGCCGATTGTTTAGCACGCCACGTGCAGCCAGCGCGTGTTGTGGCCTTCGTGCTTTCAGGTCTAAGTGAACGAGAGCGAACTGTGGAGCGAAGGATGATCGCACTCTTCGAGAGTGATGTGAAGGCTCTCACATAACGCGTAAATATCGAAGAGAGTGAATTATTGCCCATCTGCCACTGACAGCGCGCTTGTCGGCCTGATTAAAAACGAAATTAAAAACGAACCGCTACTTAATGGAGTATCTTCTCACGAAATAACGTGATACAAACTTTCTTCTTCAAAAACGTGTTGCGACAAAGTATACTGATTACAATAAGGTCTTCGTCTTTCCGAATCAATTTGAAAAAAAAAAAAGAATCCTTAAAACACTCGCTGGTACAATGTTTTCACAATTGGGATATATTCGATCAACTCTGATTTTAAAAGAACCTTTCCGACGTTCAGGTAGCATTTTCAAAGCTAAGAATCATAACTTCAAAAATGACTGGATAACTATCGGCACAAACATCACCGTACCCGGTACAATTTAAGCGCGACTAGTCGATGTAAACAGCGCGAAAAACGAAGGCAGGCAAATAGAAAGACACAAGACGAGGCTGTTTACCTCGGCCAATTAATCGTAACCAATTTGCCCAGTTTTTAATACTACAAAGCGCGACTGGGTGAGTGGGGTCACATAGTGAAAACCAGCAACTCAATAGAATTCTTTTCCTACTTGTCTTAGTTTTAAAAACGTAAAAGTAAGCTAGCAACTTTCTTTCCTGAATTTTATTGCGCTTGATCATATAACTCACTGCCTCATTTTCGGTCCAGCGCTAGGTGAGGGGGAGAGGGGTGTAAGAAAGCAGTTTGCTTATGTGGGCGTGCGTTTGTTTGGTTCAGCACATTGTCACGTCATCGAAACGCTGTCTATTTTTACGCAATGATTTCGTGCGCATCTTCTGCCGCTTATTCTATTACTTATGCGTAGTATATTGCCGCGACATTTTGGAGTAGCTAAGTCGGCCGAACTACCACACGGAATCTTTTGATAGCCGTTCGTGTGCCCACAGTCGGCTTTCGCTGGCGCACAGCTAAAGTGTCCTCCATTTTAATGACGGTGAATGCGGCAGCCACTAGTGCACAATATATGCATTCAAAACAAATAAAGAACACCAGGCTTGCGCGGAATACGCAGCCCAATCCCAGTTAAAGCTAGAAAAGCGACTTTGAAGAGATTTTTTTAAACTCTGTGCGTGCAACTACTACAAGTACATTTGCATGATACCCACTAGGCCATAGGCGATCATAATTTTTGGGAAGCAGTGCATGAAAGCACTCACTGCGCCATTATTCACTATTTTGTGGAGAAGCGGGGCGCCCGCTATACATATCTGAAACATTATGTGCTTTTTTTATGATGTGGCTCATCACGATGATCAAGTATTACCCAGAAAACACTGGCCAATCTAGTATGATGAAAATACATGCCCCACCCCAAGGCCTCACATTAAATATTTAATTTCTGTATGTGGACGTACACGGGCAAACTTACAAATTCAGAAGCTCATGTGCGGTGCGATGTGAGTACACGTTAAAGACCAGATGGTTGAAATTTCAGGTGCCATAGACTACGGCCTCTCACAATTATATCGTTGTTTCGGGGCGTAAAACCACAGATATTATCTTCATGACAAATAAAAATGCACACACGAACATACATAAAGCATACTGAACCTCCCGCGGCGTCGACGATGAGTGACACAAAAAAATCTTTCATGAAAGGAGTGCACCGTATGACGCTGCTATGATGTCAAATGAGCCAAAATATCTGACGTCTATATGAAGTCATTGTGACGTTGTGTCACATGACGTCATCGTGTAATATCGTAGCTTGGTCATAGGTGGGGTGATTGTGAAGGCAATTCAACAACAAAAAAAAAATCAATGTACCTTCGGACTTGCAGCTAGTGCAAAACCAAGTTATATGTGCGGTAAGATTTCGAAGGCTGACGGGACAGTATAAGTACATCGACTGAGAAGACACAGCAGATGATTTTCAACTTCGAGTCGCCTTAAGCGAACGCACAAGGAACCCTTAGAGCTTTTCAGTGAGCTCCAGCTTTTTGAGGACTACAGGCCTGCGTGACCAGCTTTAACTTTTGTGTAGTGCCACTGTTGCATACGCGCCAGCCGATTGACTGACAATCCTCTTTTCCTTTTTCTCACTCTTTCTCTTCTCTTTCCTCCCCCTCATCTTCATGCCCCCTTCCCATTCTCCCAGCGTAGGGTAGCAAACCAGGCACATGCCTGGTTAACCTCCCTGCCTTCCCTCTTGTTGTTCATCCCCCCATCCAGCACAATGATTGGTCTTCTTCTGGCAACTTAATCCTAGTAGTTCTTCCATCTCTGCTGGACACACTTCGAGTGTTTATCGGCAGGCTCAAGTTCCCAAACGCTCAATCCGTGCAACAGGTACTGAACGTTCTACGTCCAGTTCTTGTAAGCCTTCAGTAGGCAGTCTGACCCGGCAGTCTACCGCGGAATGTGACACACCTGAAGTCCAGCGTCTGCTACAGTTGAACGTTGCCGTCTAGCTTAATTTAGCTAACCTGTATTTCTTTAAATGTGAAGCGTGTTATGGACGAGCTCAATCTGGTGTGTGGTGTGAACATCCTTATGGCGCATGCGTGCCCCCCCCCCCCTCTTCTCTTCAATGCTTCCCCCCACTCTCGCCTTGCAACGGCGACACAGGTAGCGTCTGCTAGAGTACGCTTGCTCTCTCCCCTCTCTTTCTCTTCTAGGCATCCCTCCCAGTAGCGTTTACACCTTCATTGCGCATGCGTGTCCTTTTTCTTCAATCAAGGAACTTTCTCGCAGACGCTGCCTGCGAGCAAGTCGCCCCACCATGGTGGTCTAGTGGCTAAAGTACTCGGCTGCTGACCCGCAGGTCGCGGGTTCGAATCTCGGCTTCGGCGGCTGCATTTCCGATGGAGGCGGAAATGTTGTAGGCCCGTGTGCTCAGATTTGGGTGCACGTTAAAGAAGGCCAGGTGGTCGAAATTTCTGGAGCTCTTTACTACGGCATCTCTCATATTCATATGGTGGTTTTGGGACGTTAAACCCCCCATATCTATCAATCAAAGCCTGCGAGCAAGTTTCTGAAAAAAGAAAAAGAAAAACGATGCTCGTGCTGCTCGACTATGCATTATATGATGCATTGGCCACCCATTCCACGTTTGTTAGCACAGGTAGGCGGACGTTGGCATTATGTATAAAATTATAGCGACGTCCATACGTAACTTCCGCTCACATTTTCCGGCGGCAAAAACCCTCCTTCATGCACCGCGCAATGCCGTTGTTAGATAGGAAGGTGACGCGGCGCCTGGAGGTGGTTTGTCTCATTCTCTCACGTAAGTCATCAACCCATCATCATACATATGTCATCCCACTAGGGTCCAGCGAGACACAACGCCATAAGCGCCGAGGGCCGCGATGTGGGCCAACAAACAAAATGATGTTGTGAGACGCGACTCGCCTTCACATTCTATGTTTGGCACACAACCGATGACCCCACGTCGGGGACCAGTTCGCCCGTTTTGCGGCTGCAGCCAATATCTCACGATGGTCCTCGTTAAGTGGGCACCAATAAACTAATGCCTTTCAGCACATCCAACCGCGACGCAGTTCGTCGACATACCGCTTTTTTTTTTCTCGCTGCTTGACTGAGAACACCACATGCCAAAACCCAGTAGGAACTGCGGTAGGCAGAGCATCTTTTGCCTACAAAGCGAAACCAAACGCCCGACGAGAGCACCACCACATTTTCGAGACGTGTATCCGGTGGAATTTATATAGGCACTGGATCTTGACCTCTAAGGTAGTGCTGGTGGAATATTTCTCATGTGCGTTGTTCAAGAATACGAGCATGTGCGTTAACTAGAAGCGGACTGTGGTTCTCGGCGTTCAATGAGAGTCTTCTGTCTCTCATTGCCCATTAGCAGCGATTGGCATGTTCCAGTGAGAAACACCGATACATCACTGCGTGCTTCGATCCTCCCCAGGTTTCTCTCCTGCGCAATGCCGCGATGAGCGTTACAGTTAACTTCGCCACCACTGTAAGCATTAGTGCCAACTGCTTCGCATTTACACATGGTTATCTTCAGCGGGGATGACGTAATTCCTTATGTTTCCTTCTTTATATCTCCCCAACTTTGCATCAATCGATCCCCTTCCCCCATTGCAGGATGGCAAACTGGACGCTCGTCTGGTTGACCTTCCTACCTTACCTTCCCCCTCCTCCTGTACACAGGTAGGGATGCGGGTTAGTTGGTCTACGTTAATTTTATCTGCACACACACAAAAAGGGAATAGCGCAAAGTAAGAGAATCTACAAGAAACACCGGTACAGTAGCACCCCCCCCCCTTCCTTAAGGGAGCTTAATACTGTTGAAATTGCAGAAGTCTTACTTTCCAAAACCACGATACACTTATGAGGCCCACCCAGAGTGCGAGATCAGGATCAATTTGAACGTCCTGAAGTTCCTGAAGGTGCATCTAAATCTAAGCTCACGGGTGTTCTTCGCATTTAGTCACCATTGAAATACAGCCGGCCGTGCCGGGATACGAACCAACGTTCTCGATATTACCAGTGCGACGCCTGGCAACTTAGCTCGTTGGGTCTCGTTAGAATGTTGCATGACATACTTTTGAAGTTGGGTATTCCTCAAACGCATCCACGACAACGACCAATTGGGTGTTTCAGAAAAATAAAACGTAAATTTGAAAATGAAGAGCGAGAAAACAACCTACAAGCCCTCGCAATGGATTCCCAAGGAGTGTGGAATGTGTACGGGTAGTGGCTGAAAGCAAACATCCACCTAGAAATCACCAAGCAGGCAAATTACTGTGCTGGCATGCTCGTTTCTATTGAAGCGGTGCACCACAGATTGAACATCGTCATAAGAAATGCGCCGCGTTATTGTTCGGTGAGCAGAGCTCACTGCAATCATTCACCATAAATCTCGATCATGAGAACCCGTTTCCGCGAAGCATCTAATTGAAGCATGCCCTTCAAGTGGTGCAAAGATCTACCAGCCCTTTATCACACGAATCTTCGCCTGAATATCAGCGTCGATATCAAAGCAGTGCCCTAACTTGGCTTACCATATAACAACGGCTTCCGTTCACAAGAAAAAAAAAAAGTTAGTTCCACCCGCTAATCCATGGCGCGCGTGTCCTTCAACCACGTACAGTCTGCATTCCATTCAAACAGCAAGTACTTTGGCTCGCCTAATGTAAATCCAAGGCACATGAAAGGCTTCAGATTCACCGTTACAACTTTCAAAAATGCGCCAAGCTTTTACTCCACACTAAGCCGCGCAAGCCCCAAGACTCTAAAACTGGGAGATTCTAAAGATTAATCTGGTTTTTTTTAGGCCGTAGCTAGGGGACAACATATGTTTCGGGGTCGTTGCTAGGCTTTAGCTAAGTAATGCTAGGAATGTATCTTCCTTGGCTATCAGCGCAGTAACTCTTCGAATTAACCCACAGGCAGACACAGACACGACATGGAAGTCCAAACTTCTAAGACAGAAACTTGAGTAAAAAGCAAACGTTCACACCTATGACACAGTCACAGACACGACCATGATGTTTAACCAGTACCACAACTCGCGCTGAAACTAAGCATTCGTACCTCTCATAAATCTACGGAATCGCCGTCGTTGACGTAGGCCCTACACATCGCTGCGTGGTCTTGTCGCAGCAACCGTTGCCTTTCCTCTGCCCTAAGGGTGACCAAACTGCGGCCTCCTTCGCTTTTGGCGAGTGAACAGTGAGACTTACCAATTTCTGTGGAAAATGACCAAGTGGGCTCCTCCAACATACTGCGTGGGAGGCACGATAATGGCTGTGGGCGAAGCTTCCCTTCTCAGATTGGGAACGCAAGGGCGCCGTTCTCAGCAATCGCCTTATAAACGATGAATTTGCAGGCTTTATCTTATAGCTAAAGATGACACGACACATCACCATCTGGATAATGCTAATGTGCTCCCCATTGAACAAGCAACACAAAGAATGTGACCCTTCGGAATGCCATGGCGCTATCACACTGCTACGTTGCGCAAGCCACTCGCCCAACTTATATGCCAACGGAAACAAAATTGGAGGACCGGCGCTGAATGCCGGCTCTCCGAGCGCGAAATAGAAGTAGCAGTCGATGATTTATGAAAGCATGGTTATGTAGTCATTGGAATTAGCGTGTTTGTCCCGTTTTATACGTTCAGCAGGGAACTGTGCAGAGAAGAAATGAAGTATTGTGCTCTCGGAAAATAAATCTATTTTGATAAATGCATCGAATTTGTCAGTAATTAACACCACCCGACTACGCATAGGAAGACGGCTTATGCAAGTGGAATAGTTACCAAGAGCGACGGCAATGAAACCACGACTTGTTTTAGCGTTTGTAGGACATAGATCTTGAAACTTAGGTCTAACTATGTGTGAGAATGCTGTTTTTTGGTCTTTTTAGGTGTGATTTCTGGCTACGTGACTTCTTCCGATTTATGAAGATCAGAAAGTGGGAAGTACGAACACAGCCTTCAAGAAACACAAATCTTTTAATACAAGGCTTCATTCACATTACATTAACACAATTCTTGGTTTACGCATAGCATGCACAGATGCTCAAAAAGCAAAATGAAGTGCGCTAGTGAGGGCTGAACGCGACGAAACTGCATACTAGTGCGCTCTATCAGAAGGAGTGCTGCAAAGATCGAGAGTTAATCCGCATAACCCGCTGACGGAACCCAAAATTCTGACGCTCGCCTGATCATCGACTCGAGCGAAGACGTACTACTGCTCGTCACGGGCTAAATCAGTGCCATTGTTGGCTATGCAAACAGCACATGCGTCCGAGGATTTTGTCACGACGCGAAAAAAGAAATACATAAAGCATTGAAAGCATCTCTTGATGAGCACTGGTGGTAGTAGTGCGACTTCATTGCAGCCATCGATAATGCCACTGTCAGATATCGGGATGGGTGAGTCGGATATGCTGATGCAATCTCGATGAGCGCTGCGCACGATCTGATAGAGGCCGCTGGCATGCTGTTTCAGTCTATTCAGCCACAGCTCACGGGCTCCATTTTTTTTTGGGGGGGGGGGGATCTGCAGTGTTGCCTTCACTGTGATAAACCCCCTTCTTCTTCACCTATGTTCTCCTCTCTTTGTATATGTATATGCATTTTTTCCTGTCTTTGTATATGTATATTCGAGGAGTGATGCAAACATTGTCACCCCGTGACGAAGTTACCCTACGTATGGTAATAGCGTCAGAGTCATCAAACTTGGCGGCGTTGCAATGGCGTCTTGTCTTGTCGCCTAGAAGATCTTGGCTTATACCCACAAAGGCGATTGGCCACGCTGTACCTTTTAATAGATATTTTTTTTGTACAACGCTTGCTAAAAAAGGAGAGAAATTAGATCAGAAAAATAATAATGTTCTATTGTAAAACATGAAAAAGTGCAGAAGAATTCGATAAACCAGAATATATAAAACAAATTAACAAGAATGAAGAAGGGGGACAAAGAATGGGACATATCTGGCAGTACCACAAGCAGCGTATCCTTTTGGTTGCCTGAATGAATTAATGTAGCGCTGACAGAATAGTACTGCGGCCCGCACCCAACTGACTGGCGTCATTACGACTGACGCCACGAGATGTAGTGACTACAAGGCATCGTCACTTGGCCAATGGTAGCTTGATCGCGGATGCGCAGCATGAACAAGGTCACGTGCGGACGGAAAGCTTGCAACACATTCAATTTTGAAGGCAGTGTGATCTCACGTTCAAAAAATAAAAAAGACCGTGAGGGTTGTTGTTTCGTTTTCAGTTGTTTTCTACTTTTCTTCCTCTCTGTTTATTTTTTTTCACTTTTCTCTGTTTCTTCCGCTTTTATGTTATCCCCCTGAGTGTTCTCGTTCTCTGATCCCTCAGGGTTGCTGCAGCCCCTACTTGCTAAACCACGCCCCGCCGCGGTGGTCTAGTGGCTAAGGTACTCGGCTGCTGACCCACAGGGCGCGGGTTCAAATCCCGGCTTCGGCGGCTGCATTTCCGATGGAGGCGGAAATGTTGTAGGCCCGTGTGCTCAGATTTGGGTGCACGTTAAAGAACCCCAGGTGGTCTAAATTTCCGGAGCCCTCCACTACGGCGTCTCTCATAATCATATAGTGGTTTTGGGACGTTAAACCCCACATATCAATCAATCAATTACTTGCTAAACCACCGCACGTGTTCTGTGAGCGAAGAAGAGGAAGCCACCGAGAAGTAGAACGCGTGCAGAATCATCGTGATGATAATTTTTGTACTCTGCCGACTGAGATTCTCTTAGCTTAGACAGCTCCGTTCTTAAAAGTTACGTAACGCAGAAGTCGGCGCGTGGAGATGACACATACAAGCGGTACTGCCATTCTGCATGAGTCCACGCATTATTGATCATTGGTTATTATCATGTAGCGAAAAAAAATCATATTGATGCCCAAGCAGAGACAAACTCGCACATAAACGAAATATCGTGCCTGTCATAGATGTGCATGCAAGTCGTCATTGGCCTAGCCTTTCCAACACTTCGGGGTCTATTCACAGCCACCATCGCCTTCCTGTTCCCAAGTGTTGTACCGTTGCCTATATATTTTCCTTTTCGCGGACTAGTGGTGAATATCGGTACTTGCGCTATTTCTGTTGCACACACGAGAAAGTTAGCTGAATGTTCACTTCCTTTTTTAATTTACACGTTCTGATTTGTGGTATTACCAGTTTTATGAGGTAAATACCCATTCATGGTGAAGATTCATTTTCGCAGATTCAGTTTTCTCTCCCATTGTTCTCTTGTTTTGGAGTAGCTCTAGCATTTTTACTTTTTTGTGTACCAGTGGTGAATAGCCGGAGTTATTTTAACGCCACATACCCTATTGCGACGGCAATGATTTCTTGCAATCACCGTCGCCTTTCCCGTTACCTTCTTGCCTCTAATGCTTTTGTCCAACGGGCAGTCTAACCGCAGTTAGGTGCGGCAGACGTTAAGTCTAACGACTGTTATATGTAGTCATGTGACCATTCTAAGCGCAGTCAATCCGCTAAATACCGTTTTCGTAAAGGGATGTAGGCAACCCCTGTTAGTGCCTTCAACTGGCACGATGGCGGCTGCCGAGTCGGATGCAAGCAGCTCGACTCCCAGCAAATTAGCCAGCTGGAAGCGAGTCAACGGGATCGTTGCGATGATGGAGGCGTTGATACGTATTTGGGAAGATAAATTACACACATGGATAAAATATGTGTATAAGCCCTGCCATGGAAGACATCCAGCTTTAGGTAATTGTTGCAAAGTCTGGTTTTAGTTCTCGTAATCAAGATAAAAGCAAATTGAATTCATTCAGTAGACTACACGCGTTTGTACTTATGAAGGTAAGTGTTTTTTTGAGGACCTATAGTTTTCATAGTACTTTCTGTTTTTGTTGTTAAAGTTTCGCATAAGCGTTTGCATCATGGCTCATTGAAACGGCCTGATTGTATCAATCATCCCAGAAAAAAAAAAGCTCACTATTCATACGGAGCTTTCCATCCCTTAACGTCACCTTTTATTCTGGTTCCGTAATTTATCATAAATGCACAGATCCTTCCTTGTGTTACAAATCATAGCTGAGAAGCCTTCTCTCATAAAGTAATTGCCCCTTATTGACTTGTAATAGTTTTGAAATTCTATTATATTGTCGTGATGATCGGCAAGCCACAAGCTTACTGGTGTACACTTGTCAGTTTTAGGCTTTCTTAGTCTACGTATTCTTTCTGTGTCAACTGCTTCAATTTTTAGAATGCTTTTTATACTACTGTCGTTGACTGCTTCATACTAAGTGTCACTGTCATCCTTTTCGCTTTCTGGAACACCATACAGAATGAAGTTGTTTTTCCTCGATCAATTTTCAGGATCGTCGATCTGCAGTTCAAGTTTATGAACTAATTGCTGAAAGGAACATATTTCAGTTCCACAGTTTGCCATTTCTTTTCTAGAGCGCCACCTCCAACTCATTAAAAATAAGTCACCCTTCTTTTATCTCTTTTAAGTCATCTGCGATACTTGATGGCTGCATGGTGAACTGGGTATTATAAGGGACGCGGTTAGTTTCTACGTTTCCGAACAATAGCAAGAAATTTCCAGCACAATCTACAAGAAGATTACCTGTGAGCAAACATGTGAGATGCGGACATGAGTGCACTACCGAAATGGGGTCGTTAGAGCGAAAGCATTTTCCATAACACTTACTCACCTGTATGAAGCGCAGAAGTATCTAGCGTACCACATCGTTGAGTGCCACCTTCCGTTTCAGCCCACAGTCGATTGACGCTAGCATTTACTGAGAAGCAAGGGCATTTCGCCACCAGGTAAAGTTGTCCTGTGTCTTATTGCCACTGAAACTGGCTACCTCTAGATGAAAGCCACCTGGTCAAGGTTCAAAATCAGCGGTTACTGCTCTGGTCAGTTGCGCCGAAAAGCGCAGTACACCAGCGCACGTCACTTATAATTTCGCGAGAAATTGGGTAAGTGTGCAGGTAGCGGCTGAAAATGCACAACCAATGAGCAATTATCAAGCATTACTAAGCTGAAAAACGTGTTTCCGATCAAGTGACACACCTCTGATTTAACATCGAGAGAACAAACTCGGTGCTTTATTGTTGGGTCGTACGCAGCTCACGACAATCATTGAACTTCAATCTCGATCATGAGAGCCTGTTTTCACGAAGCATATGAACAAAGCATATTCTTCAAGAGATATGGAAATTCAACAGCACTTTAGCAGATAAAACTTCGGCCGAGAACCAGCGTCAGTTTAAAAACACGGCCCAAACATGACTTAACATATAGTAATGACTCCTGTACGCGGTCACAACAACAACAAAAAAGAAAATGTGAGCGCCACCGATAGAACCGCGGCGTGCCCGAAGAAATTAACCAGGACGTTTGAGTGCCTGACCAAAAATCAGTGACAAACGTGTGCCTGTCAGGTAAAGAGAATTATCTGCAACACCCGAGAAGTTGTTGACGTCACGAAAGCAAGTATAAATGCTTGTGGGCGGAGCATTTATGCAACTGCTCTCTGTGGGAAAGGCCACGATGCCTGTGGGCAGAGCTTTGATTTTTAGATTGTGAACAATTGCAAGGCACTACAGGACGCCATTTTTTCCAATCACGTAATTAAGAATAAAATTTCAGGCTTTATCTTATCGGTAAGAGTAACGCCTTATGTTCTCGCATAAAAGGTCTCCCCCCCTCCCCCAAGGAACGAGCAAGACACAACAGGTGACCGTACGGAATAAATGGCCCTTATCAAGCTACTGGTACTTTTCGCATTCTAGCCAACATTTGCGCTGTCATCGCAACACGGCATGACAACAGGAATCGAATTTGAGGACCGGCGTTGAGTTTCTGCTTTCCGAGCGCGAAATAGAAGTAGCAATTTATGACATGTAAAATCTTCCTTATATAGCCGTGGAAATGACGCGTATGGTACGTTTCACGTTACCCGAGAACAAGCCAAAATAAATGAGTAAGCATCGTGTACTCGCGAAACAAAATCTGTCTTCATGTGGTCTCGCTGTTTGCAGATTGCGAATGCCGCCTGTCTGCGCATAAGTAGACGCCTCATGCAAGTGGACTAGTTAAGAGTATCGCTAATGAAACCAACCTCTCTCCTCCTCGTCCCTTTTTTTTTCTTGTACAGCATGCACTTTGAAACTTCGGCCGACATGTTTTGAAGTTACCTTTTTCGTCTTATCAGCTGCGATAGCTTACTAGCTATCTTTTCAGACTTGTCTACACCTGAGATTCGGTAGCAGGACCGTGAATTTGAACAAACACGCATTTCTAAGTACTAAACATGGTGCACAAAGCCGATAAATAGTGAAAAAGCGTAATTATTGTACGAGTAGTAGCCTGCAGCAACGCATCTCCGCGTTATTAGAGACAAAGCCTCCTCCGCCTTCTCCCCTTTTCATTGATTTTACTCCATAATAAAAAAAAGGCCGCATTCTGTCGAGTACTTTGATATGCGCCTCACATAAAAAAATGCTAAATAATAGTGCATCAACAGCTATTCATTCATTAACTGATATTGTCAATAATAATAAAAAGATTGAAAGGGCAGGTATGATGGTACATGAAGATAATGCATGCCGGGGCACCTGCACTTCCTTCTCATTGTGCGCACGTGTCATTGTTTGTGAGCTCTAGTTCTCACAACATTAAAATAGTAAACAGTTCATCTGTTCCCTCTAGTAATACCCGCACGAGAAAGAAGAAAATGAAGAAGTACATAAGGAGCAGACGATTAACCGAATGAATCAAATAGGCACTTAAGACAAAAAAAAAAGCTTAGGCGACAGAGTTTGTTGCTTTTAACTGTAGTGTAATATTTTTGGCATAAAGTGGACAAAAAACTTTCCCCGCCAGTTCGATAAGTATCTACAACCTTCAAATAACACGTTCCATGCTCTACCGACTGAACAACGATAAAAAGCGGTTACATGTACACTTCTTTGGTTTTTATGTTCGTGTAATTTCTGGCAGTGTTGGGCAGTGCCACTCGTTGCTGCTTTAGGTTCGAGTAGAATCAGAGGCCTCCTTATGACTGTGGAGGTGCTGTAAGATTAAAATTGCAAAGCAGTGTAAAAGCTGTGTTGAGAATTGATTGATTGATTGATTGATTGATTGATATGTGGGGTTTACCGAGTCAATATCACCTTATGATTATGAGAGACGCCTTTGTGGAGGGCTCCGGAAATTTCGACCACCTGGGGTTCTTTAACGTATCGCACGTCATGCGTTTCTTTAATTTTTTTACGTGATATACTAGTTGTATGAATGATTTTTACACCGTTGCTCACTGTTTGACGTCTGCCTGTTCTGCGAAAGCATGTGCGTTCGATTTTGGCCTCCTGAAAAATAGAAAAACGGACATTGTTTTTTTTCTAATACATACAGATTGGTGGTCAGAATCTTGGGTGTCTTGCGGTTCTGTAAGAGGACCCTGTAACCAAGTTGAAGTAACCGTCATTGTGTCTTCCTGTAGCTAACCAGAGACTAACAGACGTACTCGTGGTTGAGTAACCGCCGTTCTTGTGGGAGGCAAGCTTGAGCAATGACCGAGTGCTTACCAGCTAAAAAAAAAAGAAAGAGAAAGAAGAGTGAGAGAATGCTAAAAAAATAGCGTAGCTTTGAAAAAATGGGTGCTCCCGTCTAAGAGGTGCACTGGGATTCCATTACCTAATCCTACAAAACAACACGAATTCAGAAAAAAATTGGCGTGGCTCTGCCGCAGCACTACAATGAGTGCGGTGATGCACTCTCTACAGGGAGTTACAACGGAGACGCAGGTCCAACTGATGCGCGTAGGCACGAGAGATTACAGCACATATCCAAGAAAAAAAAAGCATTGTTGGCTTTTTGAAGAAAAAGGGATCCTCGTTAAAGGTCGCGATTTCACTGTTGTTTTGTGTATGCCTAATCTTGGTAAGCAGCTACTAAATTACTGTATTGTCATGTAAATGCACAGGTGTGCGAGACCCTGAAGAGAAGGCGCAGTTCAGCCGGCAGTTGTTCTATGTGTAAGTCGATAGGAACTGGTCTTGACCCAAAAATACACTAGTCCTGCTTTGGTACTTTGTCATGTCTACTGCAAGTAAACCCCTTCCTTGGTGGTATTATCAATATTTCGATTGACCGCAAGTATATGTTGTCATTTTACATCCGTAGATTCCTGTGTAAGTTTTGCAGCGTAAGCTGGGCTGACTGTGGTTGAGCAGTTTCTCGTGGCTTATTGAGAGACGTGCTGCACATGCCCGGGCAGCTGTGAGGTGACACGGCGAACAGCTGGTGTGCCGGTGAAGGTCTGGAAGCTTCTGGACAGAGCTGTCACTAGGGGGCTGGCACTTGGCTCGTGTAAGCTTACTTGCTAGACTGTCTCCGTCCGTCCATCCATCCATCCGTCTGTCTGTCTATTCATTCGTCCATTGTTTACGCTACGAATATATATAGCCGAGCAAAGCCACCGCTATTTCTTTTTAAGGAGGGTTTCTAAATCAGTTACAGGTTGCGGTGGTGGTGGTGGCATAGTGCGGGAAAAAACGTAGCACTAGCCAGTGCATGGAAGTTTAAAGGCGCACAAGTGAGGCTTCGAAGGTGCGTCCGTTACATGTACCGTTATCGAATAATTGGTGCTCCCTCGTTCGTGAGCTCACTGCGACTAGCCAGTGGCGATGTGGTGATCTGAAGCTTTATCCAGCACACTGCTGAATTCACGCAGTGAAATTTTATTATAGACTTCTTTCCATTGTTCACCATATGACCGCGGTTCTTGTCTGTAGGGAACAAAATCATTGCGCTACTAAGTAGGTGGCTAAAGGACCAGCAAAAAAAAAAAAAGTTACGAAGGACTATTACGCAGTGTGGTGGACACAAAGCAAAATAAAAGGCCTCCACGCACACGACAATTTTCGCTCGGCCACGATTGCCCATTAGGGAAAGGACTGCCTTTTATTTCATTCGTTTGCAGGCTCTGTTTTTTTACGCTTCTTCTAGTACTCAATATAATAAAGTTTTACAACACATTTTTTTGTTCGTTAAGATTGCACTGCCTTCATACCAGCAAAAATGTTTTCAAACTATAAAAATTCATCTCGTTTTTTTTTTCAAGTTTGAAAATATTTTCTTTTTGTTGTTCAGCCGGCTTTACGAATCATATGTACAACATCAGAATCGGCCTAAAATTGCGTCGTTCGAAAATAAAACGATTGCGTGAGGTGGTTTTTATTTGTTTGTTGGGACGTACAACTCGTCCTTCCATTTTTCTCCATTACGCAAGTCGCAGTGCTCCAATGCTCATGTCTTACCCCCGCTACCACGTGATGTGTGGCGATTTCCTTTTGTTAAGATCTCAGGTGCATTACAGAACTCCCGAGCGAACGTTCAGTCACATCGGTCGCTGGAGCCAGGCAGCCTGATTTTACGTTACCTCAGTGGGTAGGCTGAGCCCGTGGTACTACGCAGCGCGCTTCACGTAACGAGGTCAATTCAGTGTGACACACGCATAAGGAGCAAGTAGAGAGAGCCACAGAGCACACACAAGCGACCGATCGCAGCCGGTCAAGGTCACAACAGATTCGCGCAACGGAGGATCCCGTGCAACGCACCAGGCTCCGGTTCATGTCATAGACCTACTCAGTAATTGCAGACAGCAGTAGGCACTGGCAGCATACTGAGGCGGTTGTGGTGACGTCACGCTCAGCCCAGCGCAGGGCTCGCCAGCTCCCTGAATGGTCAAGTTGCCCTGAGATCACACAGTACACCACTAGCATTCAGAATCTCGCCTCCATTGATATGCGACCGCCGCCGCCGGGAGCCACTGTGGTTCATAAAAATTTGTGCCAGCGCCATCAGTTGCTTAAAATTTGTGAGCCTCGTATTCTTAAGTAATAAAATGTGATACTGATTGCTCACTATTGTTCATTATTGCTTTGTTTGGACTGTGATAGTCTCAGTACACTTCAGGGAAGGCAGTCACGTAGAACGTGTGGAACGACCTAACCACGACCACAGTTTTCACGTCTATGGAAATGGCGGCTATGTTCGTGCAAAAACAAAATACGGGAATGGCAGCCCAATTAAGCGCGATTTAGTTCTTTTTTTCAGGTTAGACATCGATTCCTAGGAAAGCTTGTTGTCCGCCGGAAAGAGCTGCATCGGTTATCCACGACATAAAGCAGTCATAAAAACGCGCCAGCGGGCTTTGGAGTCGCTCTTCGGTGACTACGTTTTTACGCACTATTCAGTCAGCCTTTCTGACCTGCACCGAATGTTGATCACAGGAGTTGTTTACGCCCCCCGATGGTTGAAGTTCGTGAACAGAAAGCCATCGTGATCGCCATGAATTGGCACGTGCAATGTTCGTCCTCTTCTTCGTCCTCGTTCTTTTTTTCGCCTGTTCATCTCCCAGAACCAATTAAAGCGGCGCCGGAACGAGCAACTCTGATGAATGAAAGAAAGAGCTGAGAGAGAGAGAGAGAGATACAAAGAGAAAGAGAGAAATTCTTGGAGGAAAATTGCTCGTCATGTGGCGGGATTCTGAACCTCGTACGCAAGATCCAAAGGCGAGCATTATAACCACTCGACTATCGAAGATCGCTAGCATAGCATAGCATGAAAAAAAACCATAGCATAGCATTGAAACATGGCATACCATAGCATAGCATAGAAAAAAATGAACAAAAACGAAGAAAATGAAAGACATAAAGAGGAAAAAAAACAATAAGAAACAAAAGAGATAGAAATAAATAGAGACAAAGACAAAGAGAATTATTGAAAACTAGCAGACAATGACGCCAATGAATAAAATGTTATTAGTAGTAAATGTAATAGAATAGTGAACAAAGAAAAATGGACGAATCGAAAACTTGAACCTGCGGCTTTCGAATAACACGTCCGATGCTCTATCATTTCTTTATTCATAGCGAGGGTCACGTTCTGGCCGACTGGGTGCTTTCGGGTACTATGCGAGGCATTACGAGTCAGCTGTCAACTGGTAATAAATTCACGTGATACGTGACACCAACAGGCAAAAAGAAAAAAAATAGTGTTCCACACTGAGCGTAACAGCTACTGGCGGCTTTGATGGATGCACTCACGTTGAAATGCTCGTGAGCCCGTATATATGCCCCATAAAGAGAACCGAGGAACGACTGCTGCCGTAGCTCAGTTGATAAGGTATCGGATGCGTTGATCTGAGGTCGCAGGTTTGTTCTCTGCTGGTGGCAAATTATATTTCTTTCCACACTTTTGTTTATTCCAACTTGCATTGCAATTACAACTATCATGCTGTATCATTGACACCCCTTTCTGTTAGTTCTCATTAATAGTGTGGCCAAGAAATAAAACTATCCCTAATATTTCCACTTCTTTCTTTCATTCAAGGAGATATAAAGACAGGAAATAAAAAGAAAGAAAGCTGGACAGAACGAGAAAAAAGAAAGAAATGCATGTTTAGTAAGGAAGAAAGAGACATGAGCAGTGACTGAGAAAACAAAAAAGAATAAAGAGAAGTGAGAAAAAGGAATGTGTGATAAAATGAAGAAAAACAAAAACAAAGAGAACTGCTGAAGCCCACGCCGCTTCGCGCTTTTTTAGGCATGGACGCGGAAGCGGAATCCCTGCCGTGGCGGTCTTCATTTCGATTGATGCGAAATACCAAGGCCCGTGTACTGCACAATGTGAGCGCACGGTAATGAAGCCAGGGTGGTCTAAATTTATGGAACCGCTTACTACAGCAACCGTCAAAATCATGTGATTTTTCGGCACTATAAACCCCAGATATTATTCATACGCACATTTAGCACAAACAATTGCCGTAAACCTTCACATTCGGTCTGAGCTAGACACGAAATGCGAGGAAGTCCAACAGCCTCTAAAGTTATATGGACTCATGCATGACGCTACCAAATAGAGCATAGCTTCCTCTGTCGCGGTCGTTTCGTGGCACGCTTACCACCAAAGAGGCACTGTTCGAACGGGTGCGCCTCCTCGCGGGGAATACGTGACGCGCACGCGGTAGTGTGGCCACGCCAGACTCCGTCGTGAAAGAAATAGTGGACAGGTGATATGAACGGCGCGACCACGGTGACGAGTGGGGAGCGCGGGTCACTAGAGGTGGCCGCTACTACTGAGGGAGAGGGAAGGGGGAGGAGGGGGTCGCCTCTATTGCGGCCACAGGTTGTGTCCCCGCGGCGCGAGCCGGGATCCTTCGCGGCGCGAAGGCTCGCCGTCGCAGAACAGGGCGGACGCGGGGCTCCGCGGGGCCCGGGGTCCCCGCGCCATTGGCGGTGCGGTTCAGCCGCCGAGGGGAACGGGAGAGGGTACGAGGGAGGGGAAATCCACGTTGCCCCGAGAGAAGGGAAGGCGCGTGCGAAACGCTTCCCCAACGAGCGGCGGGGCTGATGTCGAAGGTTGGCCCACCGTCGAGAGACTACGCGCCTCGTAGTGGAGGAGAGAGAGGGTGGGACGATAAAGGAAGAGGATGGGGGGTCCGCACTTTAAAAAGAGACTGGCTGGGCTTGAAAGAAAAGCGTCGCCCCCGCTGCTCAAACACACGCGATCGGCGCTTCTTCCCCTCCGGACACACGTCGCACTGAGTGGCCGCCGCGTGACGGGACCGCCTGAGAACATCGCTGCTCTTTTTGTTTATCGCGTGCGTGCGCGCGCGCGTCCGAATTCGGTGTTGATTGCAGACCAGAAGACTCGCTTCTTTCGGGACATAGTTCTTTTTTGTCTTTTTACTCTTTTGTGGTGGACCGGACCCCCTGGTTTTGGTGCCGCGGCACGTGCTCAGTTCGCCGGCGTCCCAGCGCAAGCGAGGAGCGAGATCAGCTGTCGCCTCAGCGTCAAGCCCGAACACTACGAGGTCAAAAACAACTGGTGAGCCTCAGCGCAGTACACAGCGTTGCTTTGCGACTGCTGTCCCATACCATGACACCGCATTTTTTTTTTTCATTTCGTCTCTTGCAATGATCGACAATCAGTGGCACGCCTCCACGCTCACCAACGAGCAGAAACCGGAAAGTAGGAAGAGATAGAGGGCCCTGCTTGAAAACATGCATAGTAGTAAACGTACATCAAATGTTATCCGCGGAATCTCAGAGATAAGTGGTGTTGCAATCGGGTGAGTCGGCACGCTCTTGGTACGCAGTGCCGTATATTAATAAGGAATGGCACGGGTAAATATTTATTGCTAATTCGAGCGATTAGCCGATAATAAAAACCTTGCCTAGTATAGCGACAGATCGAGCCAAAGAACAGCAATGTCACAATTACAAACTTTATGCGAGTAATGCCGACAAGTGTTTTAGTGAATTCTGATTCAATAAGACAATTTTGTACAGATGCTATTCTCTTCAGCGCTTCGTTCTACTCACCTTTCCTTAGCGATTGACTGAAATTTTAAGTTTATAAGAAATTATTTTCTTTACAGTACTTTACATCATCGCAACATAGATCGCACTCTTGCGGAAAGAAAAAATGCCATTAACAAATATGAGTGTCACACACGTAAAAAAAAAAAAAACAAGTTCATAGCATGTGGTCGGGAAAAGAAACAATAGCAAGATGCTTGCAATAAGGTATAGATCGAGTTTTTTTTTTTTTCTTGGGATGACTTGACTAACTGCTGTTTCAAACATTTCACCCCTCTTTACCTGCGAGTGAAATGAAAGTTTAGGCAGTAACAACCTAATAACAAGAAAACTTTATCATTATTACTTTGCCTTATGAGCGCTTAACTAAAGCTGCCTTTTGCTATGACGTATAATGGTTAAGACGAACCAATTGAAAATTAAACTCTAATCCACACGCACACAGCACCATCCCCGCTGGTCGTCATTCAATGCAGTTAAAGTTCGTGCTTGTGCCGCGTTTGACGTGCACTCAAACGGCAGCACTTCCGAGTGTTTTTCAACGCTTTATCGCGTTCCGTCATTTCCGCAGCGTAAAGTAGCGACACGGCCACAGCATGAAAAATACGGGCAATGCGGTCTCGTAGGCTAAACGTGTATTTGCTTTTGGGCTGTCACCGACTACAGTCATATTGCACATGTCACCACAGCTTGTACAAAACCACTAATGCTTCCAGCAAATATGTATGGCAGTTAGTCCTGGTTCAATAGGAATGAAAACCAATGATGTGAAATAGACCGAGTAATAAACACACGCGAAAAAAAGGTTAAAGTTCATAAAAAATACAGGAAAACTTTCCAGAATTCTCATTGCGTTTTCACAACGAATTCTTGCTTTTATCGTTTTCGGACAAAACATTACCGAAACTGTACAACAATCAAGCCGTGGAGTGTATAGAAATGCCGTGAGGACAACCGCCGTCACAGCTCAATCGGTGGAGCATCGAGAGCGCAATGCGAAGGTTGCTGGTTTCATCGCTTGCATGCCGGTGGCAACTTGTATATTATTTTACTCTAATTATTTTAATTAATATCAACACTACTACAACAAACATTCACTATACTTTCATTGGCTTGATAGCCTGTCGTGTCTCGTTGTAGTTTCGTTTGACAAAATATTTCTTTTCTTCATTCTTATATTTGTTTCATTATTCGGAATACGACCGAGCTATTTCTGCCTGACTTGAACGGTGATTCTCCTCAATGAAAATTGCCCGTGTTTGTGAAAGAAAATTGTTTAATCAAGAAACGTTTATACGGCGTCCATTAGTGCGCGCTGGGTCCATTTTCAGGAGGGGGGTGGGGGAGACGCCACTTGGTCACAGCGCCTCCCCTCTCTTCCTATTGAGTCAATGTATGTGACAGGCTTTGAGCGCCCTCCCCCCTCATAGGTGTGTAGAAAGGTGCGATTCCCCCGCTACCACCAGTTCGCCCGCTTATGGCCAGATCGACACGATTATGAGCCGTCATTAATAAGAAACATAACAAACAGAGATACCTGACCTACCGGAAACTACACTTTACAGGAAGCGCCATGAATTCGGTCCGTGGTTATCGACTTATCATGGATGTGGGTGTGCGACTTTCTTGATTACTTTTCGTAAACGAGTGATGACCACGTGAAGTTGCTCACGTACTTTGGTTGAAATGAAAATCGAAAAGTGGATAACGTGTAATTTACACCGTAGAAGCTTTTCGGAATATTTCACTTGAAGCCGGCTGACGACATGAAATTCATGTGGATGCACCACGTGGTTTGTCTCTGCGAAGCACAGGTTTATTAGCGTTATGTCATTATAGGTAAGATTCGTATCTCAAATTGCTCATTACATAAGTTTTGCGGGGAGAATCACCAGCGCGTACAAGACACGAAGCAGTGTCGAGAGCACAGCGTTTTTTTTGTTTTTTTTACACCATGATCGAAAGTAACATGGTGCGTATACGTGCACTCCAAGAAAAAAAAAAAAGAGGACTCTCTCTTTGTCTTTCTGTTGAGCCATGTCTCGCCACATACCTAACTTCTTTTGAATATACACGTCAACTCTGTTTTTGATGATTTTAAACTCTCATCCTGAGGCACGACTAGCCGAACACAGTCATTGTGTATATTGAAAAGCGTCAATCACCGTATTTTCTCGAATATTACCTACTCTTGCATATACCCAGTACCCATACTTGAACTAAACAAAAAGAAAGAAAAAGAAAAAAAACATATATGTAACCCCAGCACATAACCAGCATTCCCATTATAAACACATTTCTTAGCTTGTCTTTTTTTCTTTTCTCTCTCTCTTTCTTTCTTTTTTTGTGGATCACATGCGAGAAAATAGAGCATGTGGTTATTCGAGATTTGCAACAATAGAGCAACAGGCAATATGTATTTCCTTTTATTTTATTTGTGCCTAGGCTGTTCAATGTTACGGAGTGACCACGACACACTGGTGATCAGCGTACTATAACAGCAATCAGGCATCGATTGTGGTAGTGTGAGAAGTATGATTTTCATAACACCGGTGGTTCTACACGTACAGCTGTTAGCAAACCAATAACGAACAGGCCTGAAATGGGTATTCAAGAAGATGGTCAGGCTGCCATGTCGTACAATATCCACAGCACTACGCTTTATGCCAATGTGACGATACCCCTCGTTCCTATTAGCCGCTCCTAGGAACTGCGCTTAAGATAGAATTATCCGACGTTGTGCCCCGTGCCAGGATAACACCATGATAGGTGATGTGCCAGCTGGATGGATATGCAATAACTAGGGCTCTGCGTTTCGGAGTTTATTTTTAATATTTCGGTAGGTTGTTCTTTTTTTTTTTTTGAGTTCATGTATTGGCAGAAACAAAACCAGAGGTCAAGGGATCAAATTCTGGCTGCAGTGGCTGGATTTTCGACGGCGCAAAAATTTTTGAGGCCCGCGTGCCTATAGATTTAGGTCCCCTTGCTGGTTGAAATTTCCGGAGCCCTCCACTACGGCACCTCTCATATTCATATGGTGGTTTTGAGATATTAAGCCCTAAATAATATAAAAGTGATGAAATATATAATAATAGATATAATAATATATAATATTATTATATATATATATATTAATATATATATATATATAATATTATTATACATATATAATATATATAATATGTAATGTTATTATTTTGGAGATATTTGACGTATATCTAAGTTTTGTATGTGAGTTTTTCGGGAGGTTTGAGTTGTTTTGACATCGGAATCATCGGGGACGCAAGAGCTTTGTAAACTAAAAGCGAAATTATGCCTGCCTGAAAAGTACCTCCTATAAACTATAAAAGTATGACCGATTATCTACGTCTCACTTTCTAATTCTGTCGGAGAGGGCAGTTTACCGTTATGGCTTGTAAATACAGTTCTGGGAACTGTTTTGTGTCCAACCAAGGTGTTTCTCCTAAGGCCAGAGGGTGAGTTTCTCACCAACCGGTAGGCATCACTGCGGGTATAAGGAAGATAGCATAATGTTTTTCGTGCATTGTACCCTGTATTTGACCTCAGTGTCTTCCTCTATCTCTGCTATATTGCCAGGAATATATAAGTGTCCTAGTAACTAATAATACATTACAACTTGGCCGTTTGTGCTGGCCTTCGGGCGAATTACCTGAATGTCGTAATGCAGACGCGCGGGATGTAAAGGAGCGCTTATTAGAAGGAAAAGTAACAGGTAAACTACTTGAATACACCACGCACTAACTTCGCCGTCTTCTCAATGAAACGCCCATTGACGGAATTTAATCTGTGCCCTATGGTGACGAAATGACTGTCTGGCAAGCTAAGAGAATCCATATTTGAGCAATCTCTATGGTGACGCCACACAGCAACAAGTAGAGTAAGGAAACTTCCCCGTCGGTCGAGATTGTAACTCTAGGTACCTTAAACGCTTCATTAAACGAGAGGTGTTTTTTTTTTCAGCTAGCCGGTGGCGTCATACTAGATCTTGTATATCTACTACGCAACACCATCCCCTTCACAAAGGCGATGATAAAAACAGGAGGAGGAAAGTACCTTATTTCGTATAATCACTTTCTTTTTTTTTTCTGCAGCCTCTCTGTGAACGTGTGACGCAGTTCATTGAAAAAATTCCACTTCATTCTAGTTAGATGTCCGGTATAATAAAGGTTGATGCAGGCAAATTTTGACACGCGACCTGTCTGTAGGCGCACCGATATGTTGTAAACTTACGGAGCAAGTGTGGTACATCACGAGTTTGTGCGCCGCATTGGTGAATAAAGGTTGCTTGCGAAAGATCTCAGAAATGGACAGTTTAAATTTAGGCTGCATTTATTTCCGAAGCCATAAGCAACGTCTTAATACAAAACTGGTGGCAATGTGGCGTAACACCAAAGAACCTTATGACTTTCACTTTCGGTTATTTCTGCTTCAGTTTCAACTTACTTGTTACATAAGCACCAAATATGTAGGGTTTTAAAGTCCGTAATTGATGACATATGAGATTCCTAGAGTATAAATAATGAAACAGGACACCCAGTTGACAACTCCAACAAAAGTGAATTAAAAAAACAATTAGCAGAAGATAAGCAGGTGGTATATTATTATTAAACCAGGAAAAAAAGAAGCAGCAACACACAAGGACAGTTGAAATACAAGATGAAGTAATAGCAATGCCATATAAAAAAAAGCTTCCACATTGTTCTTACATAAAGGCAACCTCATTTATGTCGAAAATTTGCGCGTACGAGTGCATATACACATGTGCAAAACAGACGTGTAGTTTGCACGGGGACCATGAATGCTCCGGTGGAGCACGTGCGGGAGGGGAAAAGTGTGCGTGAGCGTGTGGGAGAGAGGGAAGATATAGAAATAGGGAGAGACGACTGACACTGAAGCGCCGGGAAGTGAGCCAGGTCCAGGTCTCGTTTGACGCCACACACACGTAGAAGAGCCGTGATAGACATACACAAACACACAAAAAAAGAGAGAGATAGGGAGCCCTAATATTGCTATTTCATACCAATTTGCAACGGTATATCAGTCAGTTTGTAACTTCGCGAGAGGTCAGTCTCTGAGCTATTATGCCGCATTGAAAAGTTGGCTGAAAATAAGCACGAGTAACAACTGTTGGCACTGTTTGTCGGCGTGTATACGTTGGTGTATGCACCTGTTGCTGGGATGTTGGCGTTTAGAGTCGGAGTAGGTACGTAGGTTGACAGTACACTTAAGTTAGACAGGTAAGAATGGTGTTCTGAAAATAAGTAGACATAAAGATAAAACGCGAGACACCATGCTCTCCAGCATTACGCGCGAACGTGAATAACTTCTGGCTCCTGCTCGAAAAACAAAAACAAAACAAGAACAAACTAACTGGGTCCCTTATGCCTTTCGCTTAAAATCTTTCGAAGACAAAGTCCATCTCCTTATTTTTCTTCTCGATCGATGTACTGCGGTTCTCCCGCGTTTCCCCGAAAGCTCTCTGCAACCGACGTGGTTTTACATGGTCTCCGGGATTGAAAGTGTTTCGAGCATATTCCACGTCGTTTGGATTTTTCACTGCCTCCGTGATCGGTCCAATTAAGACCAATAAATGATGTCGTGACGTCTCTACATGACGTGACAATATGCGAAGTCACGATGACGTCATGAAGAATTCGCAATTTTCACTGATCTGTGACATCATGGTGGCGTCATATAGGGACGTCACCGTGTGGTGATTACATTTTGCATCAGTGCAGTGGCGTAGCCAGGGGTTCGCACACTGCATGGAGTTTCGCAATATTAACTAGGGAAGACTCTGGCACTGCGATGGATCGGCGACCATGCCAACGATGGGTACATACACGAATTTGTCTGGTCTCAGTGCTTGCGGGCTTCGAACTTGTGGCTTCCTGTATTGCTGTGCTTTTGTAGTGTTTCAAATGAGAGATCGAACAGTTGTCAACTTCATGACCCGGTTTGAAATGGTAAGCCTAAAAGGTTGAAGTGGTGAAGTGCAACTCCCGAAAATGTGCTGGTTGTCACTGTGTTAAAAAAAAAGTCACTAAGCTACGCGAAGCCAAATGAAGCCGAAGTAAGAAGATTAGACAAACCCGTCAACTATACCCATCTTTCGCATGCTCGCTGGAGCGCCATGCGTTGCAGCTACCATAGACACTAGCGCCAGAGTTCTCTCTAGTATATATTTAGGAAACTCTAAGCTAGTATGTAGGGTACTCGCCCTAATATTATCAGTGAACGATCTGTGTTGACGCTTTTGCGTTGCTTTTAAATAGTAGGCAGAGGACACCGTTTAACTGCCTTACAATTAATACACACCCTAAATGTAGCGTTTTAACCTGGAGTGCTCGAATATTTAAGCTACAAATTCGAACTGAATGATACCCGATGGAATAATTCGATTCAATTCGAGAAAGACACGCTTTATTAAAAAAAAAAATGGAGGTTTTTCTGGCGTCTATATATCGCTGGCATGCTACTCTGTATATGCATGAAATAGGGGACTAAAATATTTCAAAATAGAGATTTCGGAAGGCTCTAAGCATGTAAACATTCGTATGAGAAATTCGATATTCATTCGAATAACTTGTATCCAATGTCTCGAGTCATTCATCAGAACAAATATCTGAAACACGGCAAAAACCTTGGTTTGGGTAGGTTCGCTAAAACTTACGCTAACGTCGTTGCAGTAGACTTTCCGTGAAAATTTTTAGCGATATTCTGGTTCAACAGAGCGCGCACACTTGATTAAAAAAAAAAAGCGCGCGCAGACCGATCACACCTACACACGGCAAAACTGACGAGCCTCACACACACTTTTGCTTCCTAAATGAAGGCACATATTTCTTGCGTTGTTCGGTCACGTATGCCGCAAGCGCCGTAGAACGACCCAAAATAGGCCCCCTAAATCGTCTCCGATCAGCTTCACATGCCACAATTTGCCCACGCTGTGTAGACGACACTGCCGCACTGTACATCAATCGTTCAGAAGCTCCCGTCGTTCCGGTGCGCAGTCAAATCACTGCTGCGAACGTGCGCCCGAAACATTTCGGGCCCCGAGCCCTCATGACGATAAAGAATGTCGCCATTGTAGTGTCACACTTGCACTACAACTTGTGCTCCTTCGGCAGTAGTCACTCACCGCGTTATGTGCTCACAGACGAGACTAGATTTCATTTTCTTGTTCCTTCCTTTAAATTTTTCAATAACATCTTTTGTATTTGATATTTGTTTCGATGTTTCTGGCAGCTATTTGGCAACATTCGACTCGAATTCGATTAGAGATGAAATTTTACAACTCGCAAACCCATACTTTCAAATCATTGGGTTTAGTATTTAGTACGAAATTATAAGCATTCGTGGACTATCTGTACGAAAATCGCATTAGACTGCCGACTATTAAAGCTTCTTTTGGTTCCCCTAAAAGTTTTGTTCAGCAAGCGTATAGTCCAGTTAACCCGCATAACCTGCTGGTCTTACCTATAACGCTGCGTTACATTCAATGACTGACCTATCAGCTGAAAACAAAACAAAAGCAGAAAGACAATGACATAATTAACAAGAACAGAAAGCTCTGTGTGCCGACGAAATGCTATTTTCGTGTTAGAAGGCACACAAACAGCGTAAGTGCAGGTGCTTCAGCCAGCCCGGTTCTTTCTCTCACGTTCGCAAGCTGGTCTGCCTCACCGCTGCTTTTCAGGGTAACTCTGTTTTTTGTATTTGTTTTTTTTTGCTCCTTGTATTTGCTTAGACCTCTTTTACCTCCTTCTATACCACGGCCATTGGCCTAATGAAATCAGATGTACTTAACAGTTAATCTTTTCATTTAAAATATTTAGAGTACACCGTGGTGGTAGAGCGATTAAAGTGCTGAGCTTCTCACCTGAAGGTCGCGGGTTTGATTATGACCGCAGCGGTCGCATTCCCATGGAGACGAATCGTTAGAGGCCCGTGTACTCTGCAATGTCAGTGGACGTTAACAAACGGCAGATGGTCATTATTTTGGCAGCCCTCCACATCGGCGTCTGTCGTAATCATACCGCGCTTTTGGGACGTCAAACTCCATTTTTTATTATTATAAAGTTATTGAAGGCACCTCATCATTATCTTTTTCAGAAATTAATTCACGTAACTCTGCAACTGAAGTCGATTTACGTAGCCGCGTCCAGGTCTGCATCCTCCCGAGCACAAGTGATACATATCGGCTTACCTCGCCTTGTGTTGCTAATACCCGTGTAGCTGTGGACATCCAAACGCAAATGTTAAGAACTGGTTATACGAAACATATGCGGCTGTTTAACGTATGTCTTTGCATACTTTAACGGATATCTTTAGCGCCACTTCGTAATGTTTCACTCAAGAAAATAATTACAACAGTCATCTACCATCCACATTCTTCGCCATTCTGCCAAATATGAAAGGAAACAAGTGATCACGTGGTAAATAGTTGGTTCGGCGCAGCGGTGAACTGTGTAAATAAAGAAAGAGAACGGTGTCATCCCTTATATGGGAATGGCACCATTTGGGATAGCTGGCGCACCTAAAAAGGGCTACCAGCAGGGTGTAAACTGCGCCCCCAAGCAAGGAGTAAACTGTCGCCCCTATAGCAGGGAGTAGACGGTGGCCCCTAGCAGGGAGTAAACTAAGACCCCTAGCCGAGAGTAAACTGCGGCCAGTCGTCTGCGCTGGCCGCTGTTGACCGCGGCGAGCGTTCGTACATGCGTCGTTCTCGTGCATGAGCTTGGCACGCACAGCTAGAGCAGCCCTTTCATCCGTATACCACAGTGTTGCGCACTTTCACACTTGATACCACTTTATCTCAAGGCAACCCTCGCAGGAAGCTGGTGTGAAACTGAGACAATCTCTGCAAAGCCCGAAAACGCCAGCGGGAGCGGATGGGATATGCGCGCTTCTGCCATCAGGGCAACCGCGGAACCTTCAGCGCCGCACCTCTTTTTGAAGCTTTCCTTCGTCTTTCAGCACTTTGTGTAGTTGCGACAGCAACAATCCGAAAATGTCATAGTGACAGTCTTTATTGAAAGTGATCCTTGTTCGCTAAAGCGTCGTTACAAAAGACGGATGTCAAAAAGAAAGCATAAAGTAAATGATCAACGCATTTGTGACAGGAGTGTCCGCAGTAGAAAAAAGGAAACCGCTTTTTCCCTTTTTTTTTCACATTTCTCCACTGCGCCACGTCACAGCACTGCCAAGGGGCTGACAGGCGTTCGCATGTTCCCTCTGTAGAACTGAAGGATGTACGCATTTCAAATATTCCCACCAAAAATGGCATTTCCCAATTTAGGGACGAAGCTCCTTAAGCAGTCGATCGTGTGTCCTCGATGTATTGATTGATTGATATGTGGGGTTTAACGTTCTAAAACCACTATATGATTATGAGAGACGCCGTAGTGGAGGGCTCCGGACATTTCGACCACCTGGGGTTTTTTAACTATACGCCCAAATCTGAGCACACGGGCCTGCAACATTTCCGCCTCCATCGAAAATGCAGCCACCGCAGCCGGGATTTGAGCCCGCGACCTGCGGGTCAGCAGCCGAGTACTTTAGCCACTAGACCACCGCGGCGGGGCATCCTCGATGTATGTATGTATGTATGTATGTATGTATGTATGTATGTATGTATGTATGTATGTATGTATGTATGTATGTATGTATGTATGTATGTATGTATGTATGTATGTATGTATGTATGTATGTATGTATGTATGTATGTATGTATGTATGTATGTATGTATGTTTGTATGTAGGAGTAGTAGTAGTAGTAGTAGTAGTAGTAGTAGTAGTAGTAGTAGTAGTAGTAGTAGTAGTAGTAGTAGTTGTAGTAGTACCTTGAACTCAACGTGGTTAAAGGTGGGAAGTAGACACGAAGCGCAAGCCGTAAGAAAGTGTGCGTGTGCCACCTCTCGTTTAAATCTTGGAATGTCCGCTGGATGGCGGTACTAGTATGTGATGAATATATGATGAAAAGATGCGAAATGTCGTTACTTGGAGTGTTCACTAGATGTATGGATGGGCAGACCGACAGATGCACGGATGAACGGACGCACGAACGGACGGACGGACGGACGCATGGGCAGACGGAAGCAAGAACGAACAAACGAACGGAAGCACGGACAAACCGACAGACGCTTCGCCCCCCCCCCCTCATCATAATTCACTCCATGGATATGCTGTGATTTTCTTGTAGAGCTGCTCAACCCAAGAACGCGACAGGGATCCATGGCCAGAGGAGTTCAAACGCTCTGAGAAGGAGAAATGCAAGTACCTCATACGCATAACTCGCTGCTCGACATGCCTTTCGGTTTTTGTAATGACAATTAGAGCTGTCTGTTTTAGATGCGGAAGCATCTTATACTCGCGCCTTGTAGTGCGCCGTCCGCGCCGTCCGCACCGCTTCTCGAACATTCGACAGCTGACGCGCGCGCATGCACCGTCGCGCCGTCGCCCACTCTTCCACCATCTGTGCATCCCTTCCTCCTCTACACACCGCGCGCGCTTCACTCCTCCACCATCTGTGCACCCTTCCTCCTCTACACACCGCGTTCGACATCTACAATTCTCCTGATTCTCCAGTGGACGCGCATGTGGCGTCGCGCTTCGAGAACATTCAACAGCTGACAGTGCATGCGCCATCGTGCTGTATATATACTCAAGGTCGGCGCTCGCTCGCTCAGTTGCCGCTCGTCGGTTGGTTTGTACGGCGCGTCGACGTCCAAGGTCGCGGTGAAATGAATTCCAACGAATCCACAAACACAATGATCGACGTCCCTTCGACCAGCGCCGCCCTTTCGCATACGTGTGTACGTGTTCACTCATTTAACACCCCCTCCTACAACCACGTTAACCAATTTAGCCATCGACCCGAGTAAGTCGCAATTTAACACCCCATTTCACAACCACGTTAACCAATTCAGCCATCGACCCAAGTAAGTCGCACTTTAACACCCCGTTAACCAATTATATGCTCCACATCCTCCTCAGTGTTCCCCCGAGGGAAGCTGTGGGCAATTTTTTTGTTCCAGTACACAAACCAGTGCTTCCAACTGAATATTTTTATTTCAATTGCAATATATACTCTTAATACAGGGTCTTCTTATCTCGCACATTCTCCATGTGTCTGAGCTTCTGTATCATATGATTTAATTTCTGCAATAGTATAAGCGCTTCTATTTTCACGCACACCTTTATTTTAAGTTTTAGCATATACCATCTGCTGGATGGCTTTTTGTGTTGTCAGCACTTCTCTTCGCGCGCCGCTCTCACTAGATCTTGAGCTGTCATTACACCGAACTTGAAATGGTACACCAGAGAAATCTTGTTCAGCCGAGTTCGAGTGTAAACAGCAGACAACAAAGTTGTTCGGTCGGTGATAAGTACTTGCCACGTGCGAGAGTTTTTACTGCGTAATTTTATCCGCACTTCGGAGGATACGCACAAAATATTTGTTTTGTTATAGATGTCAGAGAGCACAAATCTGAAGATTAGACCTGCCTCAAGAACAGTAAGACGCTAGGCATTGTTTCCAAAGTAATAAGGGTTGCAGCGCAAGCACGAAGGTGCTGGAAGAAACGAGAAACGAAAGGCGAGGCAAGGAAAGCAAAGAGGAAAACACGAGCGCTCGTTTCTTCTATAATCTTCGTGCTTGCGCTGCTACCCTAATTACCATGGAATTTAACCAACTAGCCCAAATAGCCATTCTTCTTCAATTGTTTAAAAAGTTTTTGCTCAAGTTCTTGGAGAGATCATAAGTCTCAAGCGTCACGGTGGGCTAGCGTTCCATGTTAAAGAAAAAAAAAGGCTCGAATAGTTTATATCAAAAGTTCTCCACGTGCCTATGCCTTGTTAATAACTGGTTGTTTGTGTAAACTTGGTAACGCTTTGTCAAATGCGTTTTCAATATCAATCTCCATTTCTTTAGGCATACCAGATACGAATAATGCCGTCCATCTTTGTTTTTTTGTTTTTTTTTATATCGACTGCGTGCTGCCTTGGACAGGTTGTGCAACTCTGATGACGTGTGGTTTTTAATGTCACAATGGTCAATTAGGTTTCGTAGCTTCATCATACCGTGTACTGAAACACAATTTCACCTTAATATCACAGTTTTTTTTTCACAGCCTGGCAGTACTCGCACACCGGAGACGGTTTTCATTTAGGAGCGAGGAACGTAATTATGATGACGAACAAAAAAACGACGATGATGGGGATAATGCTCAATCTGGAGCCATGGTTGATTGATATGCGGGGTTCAACGTCCCCAAACCACCGTATATTTATGAGAGACGCCATAGTGGAGGGCTCCGGGAATTTCGACCACCTGAGGTTCTTTGACATGCACCCGAATCTGAGCACACAGGCCTACAGCACTTTCGCCTCCATCGAAAATGCAGCTGCCGCAGCCGGGATTCGATCCCGTGACCTGCGGCTCCGCAGCCGAGCCCCTTAGCCACTTTGCAAAATTTGCAAAAATCATACCTGTTCTTTAAAAAACAGCTCAAGGCTAGGCGTTAGACATTATCATGCCAATAGCCCTAACGTTCAATTTCGCCAAGGTGATTGCAAGAGTAGTGCATGTTCGCATAACGAAATTTGTAGAGAGAGAAATGATTCCTCGTCCATGTGATATTGAATTCAGGCACAGATGTTCCGCACGGCAAGCGCATATTAAACTCGAGAGTCGAATACATCTGGCGCGGCTTCAAGGGCAGTACGCAGCTCAAGTTACCCTGGACATCACAAAAGCGTATGCTAGTGTATAACATAGTGTGCTAGTCAGTCGTCTGAGAGAAATCAATTTCCTGCATTATTTGAAAGCATGTTACAGAAGTTTTAGGAAACAGAAAATTTTATTTTTCGCAAAAGTGAGTTTTATCAAGTCCTTTTGGGCAGTTCCCCAAGGCGCTATTTTGTCTCCGGTTACATCGAATATTTCAATAAGCTCGACCTCATGTAATGAGAATGTTCAGACGTATGTCGATGCTGCAGATATCACGTTCTTTTTGTCAGCTAGTGATATTACTGGTCTCTATCAATACCTCCAAATGTGCTTATCTGAAAGAGAACAGTTCCTTGACGTCATTCATCCTTCTCAAAACGTGAACAAGTGTGCATTATTAGTATTTCTTATAAGAGACGCAGTACATATATCTCTCCCCTAACAAAACTTATGTCAATAAAGAAGTTCAAAGCATCAAATATCTAGAACTGTTATATGACGGCTCTCTAGTATAGTGAAACCACATTGAATATATTGCAGAAAAGGGTGTTCTGGCAGTTGGATTATTATGGAGGATAAGCACCAGGAGATCAGGAATGCGCAGAGCCACGTTATCATCAATATACCGCACGTATGTGAGACCGGTGGTAGAATTGGGATATGTTTTATACTCTGGGGCACCTGCCTATAAGCTGCCTTTTCTTGTTCTTCGGGAGCAGCAGGCACTGCGCATGTGCTTAGGGCTACCTAAATTTGTAGCGAATAACGTTTTATATACGGAAGCTAGAATTCCCTCACTCGTCAGCAGATTCCGGCTATTTACTGTACAAACATAACTAAGGGCATCTTAATCCCTTTTAAAGCGTGAATAACTAGTTTACATTGCACAACCTGGTTTGTTTTTTTATTGTCAATGGCTTAGATCTCACACACCTCAACTAAAGTGTGTAAAATCTCTTCTCGATTCTCTGTCTGCGCAAATTAAGAAGGTTATTATGATTTTGTAAACTCGACCAATTCTCTTCAAATACACTTTGATGACATTTCTTCTGATAGTGCTCAACAGGTATACCGAGCAATATATGAAGAGCCACTTTACAGGACTACCCACTAAGAATGCAAGCGAATGTCATCACCGCGACGAATGCTTCGAAGAGGGATGAAAAGAGTGGCATTGGTATATTCTGTCCTGTTTACGACTGGAAACTTTCCCTCCGAATTCCAGATTTCACACTCATCTTCATTGCAGAAATTTCACTTGTAGTATTGGCCCTTCCAAAAACTGACAACATCAATTAATTTCACCATACTCATAACGATCTCTTTATTGGTCAGCTGTGCGCTCACGGCACCCGGTAACTCGGAAGCATTAAACTAACTTAATTCCTTAGTACTTAACAACTTAGCTCACATATGATTAGTATGGGTGCCTGGGCAGAGAAGCATAACTCTAAAGAAAACAGCTGATACGCTAGCGAAAGCGGCGTTAGACGTACCGCCTATCTATATTGAACCTACAACAGCTTTTATAGTCGCGGCTAGATGTCGGGGGCAAATGATGATGTGACAATTCTCTACATCATCTTTAAGAAATTCCTCCAATTTCTACCATCTAATGACACTCTGGAAAACTTTGTCATGCCATTGCAAAGGTCTCGAAGTTTTAATCACTAGGTTACGCTGTCGTATCACTCTATTATATGTATATTTATGCAGAGCAGCCTTGCCTCCCTCCCCACTTTGTTCTTTTTGTGCTTTTTTGTGTAGGAGAGGAAGTTATGAAACACTTCTTGATCTCTTGTCAAAAGTTTTGAACATTAAGACAGATATATTGAGAAACGCCGTCACGAATCCTTGTGTTAGCGCTGACGACGTCAAAGTTACTATCCCTAGCTGCACATACCCTTGGGCACAGCAACGGGCAAGTTTGCGAGGCCGTGCAAAATTTCGTTGAACGGTGGAAGAGATTTACTCAATAATTTAAATACCAAAGGTTCTCAGTTAAGCAATGTAGGGTACAGAAAACTATTCTCCGATATTATTATTTATCGCTATTTCAGCAGGAGCTCATTCATCAAATTTTTTGTCATGAATATTTTACAAAAAAGGCAATATTTGTGTCGCACTGAACGAGAAGTTCAGTGCGACTCAAAGTGTGTGTGTGTGTGTGTGTGTGTGTGTGTGTGTGTGTGTGTGTGTGTGTGCATTCCTTCTCTCTTTAAGCTACCCCATTATTGGCCAATCCTCCAGGATGGGTGTGAGCCAAATATTTAGTATTTACATCTACATCTTTTCTTCACGCTTAAACTAAGCTGCTGCGCTAAAACAATACCATTTTAATATGCACCAACTCGCCAAGTCAGCGGCACACTTGTCGTTTGATTGCTAACGTCACAGTTTAAAGCATATAGACTTATTTCATGTTTGTAAAGAGTGGAAGTCGCTGTCGACATACTGAGGCCCTTGCAGGGAAGTGGCGGCGCGTACGCTCCGCAAGCTCAAAGCGTTCCGATGCTCCCTATGGTCACGTGACAACGGGCACAGCGGCTGCAAAGCTGCCTCCGAGCACCAAGCGTTGAAGACACTCGCGCATGAACACCAACGTGCACGACCTTACGGCTGTGCATTTTGGTGGCTTAGTGAGAAAAATGAAAGGCTAGATGAATGATCTTTTCATCTTTACTGCACTGTTTGTTATCATTTTAATAAAGCTTAGCTATCGTTATCTGGCACCGGTGATCATGACACTTACGATAACGATACTTATGTCGAAGAATATACATTTCGAACTGACGTATGTGGACGTACCATAAAGGTAGTTCATAGGAGCTAATATGCAGTGCGATAAAACACTGTTATTTTGTCCCTCTCAAATATATTTATGCGCTATTGTATATGTCGTACATGACGAAAACTTCGCTCAGTATTTCATGTCCAAATTTTGTATTCCATTGTGCCATAACTCAGCCCTTTTTATAATCTAGAAGTGCGTTTATCTGCACCGAACATTCACTTTATCAGTGGCGGCACCTGTTGTGCTTCCAAGGGAGAGGAGGTGGTAGTTCCGGTGAAGGCTTGTCTGTAATACATGTCTCTATGAACAGCGCCGGGGCTACACTTTTCGCGTCATAGCCCGAGCAAGCAAATCGCGCTTGAACACGCTGTTTGCAGATGTTACAAGCCACCATTTGTTGGGAGAACTCCATCGCAGGAAACCTAGCTTGACAATTCAGAAAAGGGTCTATCTTCGAGTCATTTTTCGTGCTGCAATACTCATAGAATGTCATGGTCGAGGATTTGCTAGCGCCCAGTAAGTAGGCGGGTGATGTAACTTGCCACCTGGAAAATTTAGCGGAAGTCTCGTTCACCATGGCTTCGCGCAGGACAGACCACAAGGCTACTGCAATAATCGACCCGTCAGCTTAATTAGTGTCTAGGCGCGCAGGACACACCCGGGCTAATTACGCTGACAACGAAGAAAAGAACCTAATTTGTTCACTTTCTCCTGTGGCTCATACCTACTACGTGTGATTGGCCAAGAATTGAGCGGTTATACAAAATGGAATTTTAGAGTATTGGAGGTCATAAAAAACTCTACGAATTTTAAAATAAAACCTTACTCAAATGCCTAAAGTATTATGCCTTTTTATTAGTATTGTAGTGTATTGATTGAATCAACACCATACTTCTCGACAAAACACAAAATAAATAAAACAAAAGTCATGCATGTGTTCACACAGAAGGATAACCATATATGTTCAATGCTTTAATTTGGTTCTTCTTTCTAGTGGCTGAAATTGGGGAAGCTCAAAGGGAGTTCTTGTGCAGCAATTTGATATCCCTACCTAAGATATTTCCCTCTTCACGTATTCTGTTTTTATAAAGCTGGAGCAAATATTGCCGCAAACAATATTTATGCTATTGAATATCTCATGCCTACTACTCATATTCTTACACGTGGTAATGAATAGTTTGCTCTGTTTTATCAGCATTCGTATAGCCTTTCAAGTGGCATAGGCACGCGTAAAGAGGGCAATAAGATGGAAGACCCACCACCCCTACTAGACATCTATGGGGTAAGAGAGGGGGGGTGGCAAAGTCTGGCGCATACTTTTGCTTCGATTCTGTCGTTTAAAGTGTGCGCTTACGGCCATGCACATTGGCGACGTAAACAGCGGCCGAGGGTTACGGAAGTCGCCATTCGAAGAACTGTTTACTTCCGATAAAACGCGTCGCTGAGCATGTTGGTGAGTGAATATTTTCCAGGAAAGCGGCCAGCCGAAAACGAAACAGGGGCGAGACGAGAGAACATGACGATCGCTCGTCCTTTTCCGCCTCGTCTCGTTTGTCCTTCCCTTTCCGCGTGGGCCGATTTCCAGAAAAAGCTTTTTTACGCGAGAACGGCAAAGAGCTTGTTTCACAGAAATTTTCGTGTCCGCTTCGGCGTCTTCGGATGGCAGCGAAAAATAATCTTGTCCGTGACCGAAAGATCGAAAGAGATGCAAATAGTTAGTAGCAAAATTTTATATTCTAGTAAGAATCTCACTCAGGCATTCTGCGTGGCAAGAAAATGTTTCACCACAAAGCCATGCGTTTGCTTGAAACTGCTTTGAAAAAAAAAAAAGAACATTATATGGAGACCATGTAGGGGAAGTAGTCTACAAATCATATATTGCGTGGCAGAAGAGTAGAATCGCGCTACCTGTCAAATTAAGTGATTTGCGCTACGAATGGGTCTTTCAAAGGCGCACCCTTTACAAGGCACTTAGGCATATTTTATTATCATTCGTTGCAGAAACATCAACAAAATGAGCAACTGCGTATGTTCGCGTGCTGCCTTACGGACGCTGGGCCCTTCGCTGATTCACTGCAGATGAAGAATCACGGTATAATGCATTTTCTGTGGCCATTCTAAGATATTATGAAACGAATATTGTAACACACACAGTCGGCCGTTTTCTCACTGCATGGTTGAGGCGTGCGCCGAGAATCGGAGTGAGGTTAGGTATTGAGAAAGCGATGCGCAACAGCGCCCGATCACTCTATTGCATTGTGCTCTTGAAGGCGAACCTGAAGGGTCCTTCCCTTTCCAGGGTATAACGGTAGATCGCTGCGAATGCCACGTCCTCACAAGATATTCGTTGTGAATCCATGGTAAGGTTGGAGTATACTTTTCCAGATTCGGCAAAAAGAGGGCGGGGCAGACGCTGCTATGAAACTTCACTTCCCCTAAAAGAACCCAACGTATGCCTATATGTGGATGTCTTTCTTTTGTATTCTATTAATTACTACCTGAATACTACTCTGCACTTTTAAATGCTATGGTGTATTCAGAGGTTGTGAAAACCTGTAAAACTCACTCAGACTCGCTCATTAAACATATTTTGTGCTTTGAATTCACTTGGATTCGCACTCACGAAAATTTTCTTTAGCCAAACTCACTCGGACTCGTACTCACGAAAATGTAACTCTTCTGAAGTCACTCAGACTCTGACTCATGGCTTGGACTGAGTGTGAGTGAGTTTGAGTGAGTCGACTTATGATTTTCTAAGTCTTGAATTAGCTTTTTTTTTTCAAACTGCTCTTTAACACCAATATTTCACGTAATCGGTAATCTACTTGGCACCGATCGATACTGCAGTACCATAGAATATGGCGCAGTTATGAGTGTGGTAATTTTTTAAAGAAGAGATGACAACATTAGATATATTTATGAAGAACTTCACGGAAAGTGTAGATGAGGGGGAGGTGTCAACACGACCCTCTACCTGATTCACGCCTATGATTTATAAATATTGAAACGGTGTATCAAGGACACTGCTTTAGAACGCGTGGGAGTAGGCCTGAGTCCAGAAAGTCCGATATCGATGCTAAGGAGTGTATAGATAGGGCCATAAGTTGGAAAAAGAACATAAAACGTAGATTCACTCAAGAAATATATTTTATGCTTTGGGCTAACTCAGACTTAGCCTCTCCAAAATTTTCCTGAGCCAAGCTCACTCCGACTCACACTCACGACAATTTTATTCAGCCAGACTAACTTGGACTCGAACCCACCAAAATGTTCCTGGCCAAGACTCACTCATACTCAGACTCACGGCTTGATCACAGTCCGAGTTAGTCCGAGTGAGTCGACTGATGAGTGAGTTCGCTGACCTATGGCTGTATTGCGGCCCTTGCGCGGTGGTATATTGGCCAAAGAGCTCGGCGGCTGTCCCGCAGGTCACGGGATAGAATCCTGGCTGCATTTTAGATGGAGGCGAGAATGTTGTAGGCCCGTGTGCTCATATATGGGCGCACGGTAAAGAACACCAGGCGGTCGAAATTTCCGGAACCCTCATCTGCGGTGTCTCTTATATTCTTATGGTGGTTTGGGGACATTAAACCCCACATATCAATCGATCAATATACTTGCTTACCTTTGGTGCTACGGCTAAGGGCTTCAGCCGCAGGAGCGCTCATGATGCGGTTTGCAGTTTCTCTCGTGAAACGAAACGAATGCGACTTCAAATTTCTACTCGTATAAGCATTATTAAGATGTAATGAACTAATTCAAAGCAAATTTTATTTTTCGTTTTACTATTACTGTGTTTTCATTCAAAATAAAGGTAATCTTGTATCAACTGTAATGGCTATAAAACACTTATCGCACTCCTTCTGCTTTTGAAAAAAGTAGGTTTTCCTGCTTTTTTGGTACCAATACCTAATACTTGAAAGCTCTAAAAGGTTTTATTGTCGAGTAGCGGCTAAATGTCGCTAGTAGACATGAGCAATGACAGAGACATCGGCGTTGTCGTTATCATCATCATCATCATCATCATCATCATGTGTTACGTGAGTGGTGTACCGAATTTCGCTCACGTGCAAACTTTCGTACGTGGGACAGACATGGCTCTGCGTGTCTGAACACTGCATGAAGAGAAGAAGCGAGCTTTCCCGCTTATTGCAGCTCATGCTTGAGGGTGTGATCTTACAACAAAGAACGTGACGGAGAAGCAGCTCACGGGATCCGTGAGATCTTATATTCAAAAGCTCACGGGATCCGTGTGATCTTATATTCAAAAAGGTGAAGATTCTATTGGCAGAAGGTAGCCGAGAGTAGGGCACAAGCTGGTAGAACGCTTTTTATGCAAAAAAAAAAAGGCGGTTACTGGGTACGTAAGTGACATTTCTGTCCCTCTGTACCACGTAGAAAGCAGTTTTCTGCGTAGCTTTTTTTGAAGTTAAGTATTCTTGACTCGTGTATCCGTCTTGACTTTCATCCCTCTTTCTATTTCTTCAGGACGTGTGAAGAATGCATGCATATGCAGCTGCCAAATGAATGCAGTCAGCTTAAAATTTGCGCTGTTTCTATCTACATCGTTTTAAATGTGGAACGTCTCCTGCTCGGGTCTATGTCCTGCGGCTTCGGCGTCTGCACTCAAACTGCGCATACGCAACTCTCCTCCTTCCCTATCTCTAACAGCTGCACGTTGCTCTCTCCACTTCTCTCCGGCCACCTGTTTGCACTCCTCCTGCGTTTTCGCTTCTGCTCTAGCGGCGCATCAGCTATACACACCTCCTCTATAGTGTCCTCCCCTTTATGTTCGATTGTGGTTATAAGAGGGCAAAGGAGAGAAAAGTGAGCCCCGTAACTGTCTGCGTCAGCGTGCGACACCTCAACAGTAGCTCACAAGGGATGGGGGTGAGGAGGGAATAAAAGTATAGGATTAAAGTTATATATAGAGAGAGATGCGCAAGGACAGCGAGCGACGACATAAGAGAGATAGGAAAGATGAAACATGGTCACTGGAGTCCGAGGACGAGGAACCACTTGCGAGAGCTCCTGTTGGCGACAGGAGATGGCGTAGGGCTAATCCAGTCGGCCAGAGCTGCGCTGACGTCGTCGTAGGGGACCGGCGGCAGGAGGTGGCGTACAACCAACCCAGTCGGCCAGAGCTACACTGTCGTCGGAGATCGCGAGGGCACAATCGGTCGGCACGGAATTTGGCGAGCGAGTCCCCCCTTCATGTGCGAATACAAAGAGGGTAGAGCGCTGCACGCTTAAGAGCAGCGCTTGCTTGGGTTGACACCGCTTCACTCCTTTGATGCTTCCGATGAAGTGTGATGGAAGCAACAGTCCTGTAAGTTAGTGGGCTGAAGCACGCACGCGACGGCGTCAACCCAAACACAGCAACGTAACGTCCACTCAAGGCAAAGATACCAAGACGAGGGCACGCGATGCTGAACGCAAACGCTTATAGGAAAATTGAAGAGATTTTGAATTCAACCAAACTTCGTGTTTAGGAAGGACTGGCATCAATATTGACGATGTCATAATTGCTTTCGAGGTTGTAGCAGCAGAAGCTTTATAACATGCGAAATAAAAGCTTGTCTTGCTCTGCGCCCGCGAGTGCGCTGAAAGTTTGGGCGTGCAAACATACTTCATCTTCGTTTTTCTGGCCAGAGGCAAGTGTTCTTTTTTATCTTCAACCACGGCCTCCGTGACTAACCCATGCCGTTGCCGGAACTAATCGAAGAGGCCACATTTCAGCAGTGCTGGTGTTGCAGATGACGCGGCATACCGAGAATAACGTTACCGTGTTCGGCGTCTCAAGAAGCCCGGCAGTCACGGCCTCCGTTTTTTCACCAAGAAGTGGTATTGGTGTTCACTTATGAGCTCTCAGATCACTTTTCCGATTCGGCAGAGATCAAACTGTTCTTACACGCTCCTAAGTCACTTTTTTGAAAAGTGTTTCAGCTTCCCATTAAAGCAAGTGGCGGGGACCTTGAGCTATGTCAGCACGAAGCAGCTTCGAAACGTCAACGTCGAGCAGCGGATACTGAACTTCTAGAACGGGAAGACGCGTTCTGGATAGGGAAGTTGAAAACGTTAATGACAACATTATTAACAACGTTGATAACACCGTTAAACCATTGGCAGATCCCACATACGGTGAGATTCGATGATATGCGAAGCATGAAGGGTGAAGCTTGATATGTCACTTTAACATCACCGCAACACTATAGGAGCATGGATGTATAGTACACAGCAAACACAAGTAGAAATGTTATGCGCACTCAGGTATCTGGATAACATGCAAGTATGTTGTTTAGAGCCTAGTAACGACGGCACCACTAACGTTTGCAATACCAGCCCCAGGAGTGGTAGGAATGTAACGTATGCCATACATGATGTCTGTGTCATGATTATTATGCTTGTGTCGGTCATTTGTGTTCGTCGTCCATACATTTCACGTATTACCTAGTTTGCTATATGTTAAGCTAGCGAAATAGCCGCGAGCGCGCTATGAGCGTAGCATATGGTCATGTTTTACATGACACGCATATAACTATAATATTATGTTTCGATGCGTCACTTACCTTCGTCATCCTTTCACGTCACGTAATGACAAATTTGGTATATGCGAAGCTAGCGAAATGGCCGCGAGCGCACTGGAGCATATGGCGTGTAGTCATTACTTACATGACGTTCATGTCATGATTACCGCTTTATGTAGGGCCTGCCACTTATGTCCGCCATGCAGTCATGCCAAACCATACCAGCTTCGCAATATGTCGTGTGCACGGAACCACCGTAAGAGCAGCAAGACCATGATATGTATATTGTGAGATTCATGGCATACATGCCATAATTTTTGATGTTATGACTAGTCACTTACGCTCGTCCTACAGTCATGTTATGCCATAAATATTTTGGTATGAATCCCATCATCGAAATGGCCAGGAGAGCTAAAACTCATACGAGGCTAGATAGACAGAAAAATAGATAGATAAATAGATGGATAGATAGACAGACAGATAGATAGATAGATAGTAGATAGATAGATAGATAGATAGATAGATAGATAGATAGATAAATAGATAGATAGATAGATATATAGATAGATAGATAGATAGATAGATAGATAGATAGATAGATAGATAGATAGATAGATAGATAGATAGATAGATAGATAGATAGATAAATAGATAGATAGATCTATACACGCTCAAAGGCGCCGAAAATCACTAAGAAATGCTTAGCATTAAAAAAAATCCGATTTCATGTGCGGAAATGACGACACCGTTGCGTCACGCTGTATGTTGAAATATTCTGTGACTTTTTTTTAGGAGCGAAGCTCCTTAAGGCGTGGGCTGTGCGTACCCTGTATGTAGCCACCTCTCGTTCAGTTCTTGTAGTGTTCACTAGATGGCGGTACTTGTAGCTGACGGCATTAAGTATTACGCTAGCCACCGCCCGATCTAAAGGGTACAGCCATATCCATCCGTCCATCCGTCCATCCATCCATCCGTCCGTCCGTCCGTCCGTCCGTCCATCCATCCATCCATCCGTCCGTCCGTCCGTCCGTCCGTCCGTCCGTCCGTCCGTCCGTCCAAAAGATGCAAGATGTTATAAACTAGGCGGCGGTACGTGTAGTTGATTATGAAAGATGCGAGGTGTTATAAAATAGGAATGATGCCACATATGGCGCGTGTCATCGTTCGATATAGTGCGGCGACGTACGCTAGGGGGAGCGTTGCAACAAAATCGAGTGGGCAAAATGTACGGAGGATTCATGGTTTACCAGGTTTACCTCCGGAGCTTCACCCACTCATCATCATTCACTTCGTGGATGTGGCGGCACTTTTTTTCTAAACCCACTTATCTTTAAAGTTGCTACTTTTACGAGATGTCAACTGTGTCTTAGACTCCCACAGTGACGTCCGAGGTCCAGGTTGTGGATGGTCTAACTGGAATGCTGAGGAACTTGAGCATCTTGTGCAACAGTTATCGCTGACTGATAAATATGACCGTATGTATGGTGGGAGGTACGCTTGGCGTCGCGTGGAGTCAAGCAGTCGTTTTGATTGAGCATACATATCCACCGGCCTCATAGCCTTCGTACGCAATGTCGAAGTGCTGTCGCTACAAGCTATGCCTGCGTATATTGCCACGTTCCTTTTCTCAAGATTTGTTATCGCCCCAATACACTACACAATCTTCAGCGCGAACCGAACCTGCAGTTTTCGAGAAGCTTCAGGACTGTAGTACATAATTTCGATAAGATTACGCCAACTCCACGAACTGTACAGATTATTCTGGAACCTACGTCACCGCTAGCGATAACGCTAGAACATTCGATGGCAAGTGTATAAATGCCGACACGCTTCGCCGCTTGCCGGATGATCGACGGCGGACGCTGCAGTCGCCGCTTTCAGTGCAAGTGTGCTAGTGTAACCCGACTTTCCGTTTAGCGGGCACAAGTTCGCCTAAATAAACAGTTTGATCTGACCATTCCGTCTCCTGCCTTCAACCACGTTATGACCCTGTGACAATATAACTGACCACCGCCCGGTTGAGCTGACCACAACAACTGCCTGCAGGGACAAAACGGCTTAGACACTCTTTGACGTTTCCTGTCAACTGACGATCTATGCACTGATGTTTTGAGAACTGATCGGCTCCTTCTATGTGATTGTCATCAGTGTATTCGCCGAGGGCGGTTCAAGTGCATAAAAACTAAACGCGAAAATTCGTAAACTGCTACAGAATAGACTGAATAAAGATGAGTGATCAAAGCATCCATCCGTTCGTACGTGCTTCAGCCCGTGCATTCGTCTGTCCACGCGTCCATTCATGCATCCGTCCGTCAGTGCAGGCGTCCATCTGTGCTTCCGTTCGTCCACTCCTCTCACACTAGAGCATGCATAGGAAGGACGGACGCTTCGCCCCACTCATCATCATTCACTCCGTGGATATGCTGGCTACGCAGAATGGAATGACGACCGACTAGGTGCTTCGCCCCTAGATTTGTTTAACAATTTGAGGTACTTAGAACTCTACTATGGGTGGGCATAAACGTCTCCCTGCTTTTGCAATAGGGAAATATACTATATAAAAAGTGGCCACTGGAGCCTTTTCGCGGCCCAGCAAGAAAGGGGCTGACCAACCGCTAGATAACGTACCCATCCTCGCTTTTACTTTTTTGTTAAGACACGTAATAGCCTACTCAGGAGGGCAATGAATACCCAAGTTTGGTGCCCCGCCGCGCTGGACTAGTGGCTAAGGTTGGCTGCTGACCCGCAGATCGCGGGATCGAATACCGGCTTTGGCGGCTGCATTTCCGATGAAGACGGAAATGTTGTAGGTCTGTGTGCACAGATTTGGTTGCACGTTAAAAAACCCCAGGTGGTAGAAATTTCTGGAGCCCTCTCCTACGGCATCTCTCATAATCCTATGGTGGTTTTGGGACGTTAAATTCACATATCAATCAATGTACTCAAGTTTAGCATCATGTTTTTGCAAAGAAGAAATTTTATTAATTTGTGCAATTTTTCATATCCATTCTACATCATGTCCCGCTGAGGACATTTAATGCCTTACAACAGAAAACAGAAATGCATGGCTAGGCAGTGTTGTCTTTCTGCATTTGTTTTGCACAAAACGACACATTCATGTAGTTTAGATGAACTGTACATGTATTCGCTATGTGGGAGCATGGGTGTGTAGCCTAGTGGTAAAGACACTCGCTTTCGGGGCTGGAGGATATGGGTTCAAATCCCAGCGTCGGAAAGACGAAAAATTTTGTTATTTTATTTATGTTGAAGACATTATCGGGTCTGACCAACTACTCGTAATGCTGAAAGCAGCGCAGTAGCAAGGGGTTTTACGCAGTAGCTGGACCGCAAGGTCATACGGAAGTGTCTGCTCTTTATGTAAGTATGTTTCTCTATGAATTTGCTACGAAAGAAGGTTTAGAAGAAGTGGTTAACAGTTTAGAGCACTAGGTTAACTACTATGTGTCTATAAAAAGTGCTTAAAAAGTCAGAGTGCTGGGTGCTCTTCTATGGGAGAACCTAATGCCGTCCCGACTGCCTAAAAATGTATAAAAAATTATTTACAGTGTGTACAGAACACAAAGCCTTCATAGCATTCCAGTAAAAGGGTACATCTATGTATCACTACCAACATCACTACGTTGCAGTGAAGACATTTGCTCTAATATGCATAAAATGTGCGTTTAGGAAAAGTGGTTAACGATTAAGGGCACTCGGTACTCTACTATGGGAGAGCTGAAAGCCGTCCCCAAGGTGACTCCACACCGCTCAATGAAATTTTAGAAATAGAGCGGAGAGGATTCTACAAGACCTTTACTTTTAATCAACCCAGCTAGCTTGAGGCAGAAAACCGCTATCTGCAATACCGCACTAGTGGCTCCGGTTAGCTCTGTAAGAATTCGCTTTGATCATTTTCAACACACTTGGCAACCCTTGGTTTCTCAATACACTTAAAAGGATTCTAGCACAAGCATATTTATTTTAACAAAATGATATGTCTACCGCAACGCTACTCAATTAGGTATTCGATAATTTGACCAGATACATTAGATCGTTTGTAGGTGACTGTGTGTTCTTGCATTGACAAGAGCATTTTTCCATGGAGTCTAATTATATGTATGCGACATTTCAACGGGCCACTTTATATTATATGTAATGAATATGAATATTGAGATTAATAATGAATTAATATGCACAAAATAATGCGCAACAGTCTAGACAGAAAACAGCACTTGGTAATAGGTAGAAAGTTGCTGGAAGTTGTAAAGGAATATGTCTACTTAAGACAGGTAGTAACCACAAAACCAAACCATGAGAATAACTAGAGGAATAAGGATGGGGTGGATCAGATTCGACAAGCATTCTCGAATCACAAATGGTAATCTGACACTAACCTTCAAGAGGAAGAGTTAAATAGCTGCACCTTGCCGGTACTTGTCTACGGAGCAGAAACCTGGAGGCTTAAAAAAAAGGTTCGCCTTATATTGAGGACGATGCAACGAGTCATGGAGGGGAAAGTGATAGGTGTAACTATGAGAGACAAGAAAATAGTAGAGTGGATTAGGAAACAAACCGTGGTTAAGATTAGCATAGTTGAAATCAAGAAGACATGGACATGGGCCGGGCACGTGGCACGTAGGCGTGTTGACCACTGGTCATCAAGGGTAACTGACTGGATTCCCAGAAAAGGCAAACGCACGAAGGGGAGACAGAAAGTTAGGGGGGCCGATGAGAATAAAAAAAAATGGCAGCATATCCACGGCATGAATGTTGGAGAGCGGGGCGAAGCATCCGTCCATCCATTCGTTCTAGCTTCCGTACGTCAATGCGTCCGTCTGTGTGACCGTCTATGCGTCCATCCGCCCATCCGTGCGTGCGTCTGTTTGTGCGTCCGCACGTCCATTAGTGAGTCCATCCCTGCGTTCGTCTACGCATCCGCCCCTGCGTCCATCCATGCATCTATCCGTCTGTGCAGCCATCCATGCGTCCGTCCATGCATTCGTCTGTGTGTCCATTCGTACATCTAGTCAACACTCGAAGTACCACCACCTAACATCTTTTCATCATCTATTCCGCATACAGAAGCACCGCCATCCAGTGGGCATTCCAAGGACTAAACGAGAGGTGGCACACGCACACTTTCCTACGGCTTGCGCTTCGTGTCTACTTTCCACCTTTATAACGACCTCGAGTTCATCGTATATACTAGTTCACTGTATTCATGGCACTGTGGCCGAACGCTCGCTAAACCTTTCTAAAACCAAGGAGGCCACGTCCAGCGAGTATAACATAGCAACCATTTCTTGTCAGATAGTGCTCAATGTACATGCTGATGGCTGCTAATGGAGAATGAGAGACAGGAGAATTCGGCTTTTAGTTAACGCGCACGCTGCGAATTTTGGATTGTTGAACAACGCACAGGAGAGATCTCCCACCAGCACCACCTTGCAGTTCAAAGCGTAAGACATGTTACGCACTACTACGAGGGATGAACGGGTGCAGCTTTAAGGAGCTTCGCCCCTAATCGTCACAGTTTTGCCGCAAAGGCGACGCAATGAACGCGATAGCAACAGACTAGATGGCCACGCGCAAAATGGCTGGCAGATCGAAACGTGTCCCGCGTTTCTCGCGCACAAATCACGCACGAAATCTCTCAGGTACAAACGAACGCGAATAAGCGTCTCAGTTGTTACTTCACTGTGTCTGAAAAGTGCAATCTTTTCGCAAACGGACACTGTGCGACTATTGCAGTGCCCTTTGTGCGCCCAGCAACTGAAACAGAATCGTTTGGGTAAAAGCCGAAAGCGAGCTAAGACGTACGATCCTCCCCACCACGAGATAAGGGGCGTGTGAGACCACCACCCTCATCGTGCACTCGCAGTCGTTTCGCTATCTTCTCATATACCGAATTCGGTATAACGGGACGCGAATGAATGACGAAGGTTAAGACACGTCCAAACATAATAGTCATATTATGCTGTCATGTAAGTAATGACTACATGCTACACTCGTAGTGTGCTCGCGGTCGTTTCGCCAGCTCCACATATACAAAATTTGGCATTACATGACGTTAATGGACGACGAAGGCAAACGACACGTTGAAACTTCATAATCGTGACACCCGTGTCACGTTAAAAAATGATTACATGCTGCACTCATCGCACGCTCGCAGCCGTTTCGCTAGCTCCACATATACCGAATTTCGTATCACGTGCCGTGTTCAAATGACAAAGGGAAATTACACGTCTTGGCATGATAATCATGACATGAATATCATGTACAGCCTAATTTACATCCGCCTCGTTATGTTGTGCTGATTTTAATGTAACCTTCCTCATTCGTGCTTTGCATATCATCGATTCCCACTGTACGTGGAATCTGCGATTTTTTTAAATGAAGGCGTTACATGCACCTGCTATTGTAGCTATTTTTGTTTTTTTTTGTTTTAGAAACGCTTTCTTTGTATAATTTTAGAGAAGGCAAAACTTACAGAACGCACACAATATATACATTCGAGTCGAAAACCATGTATCATATATGAAACAATGAACAAATAATTACGAAACATCTTGTTTCCGCCTTGGTAAGTTGGAAAGTGATAGTCAAACCGTTTAGCAATCCCCGGCTCAAAAAGCACTGATGCAGTATCACGAATAGAAGTGCAAAGCTTTTTTACTACGGTAACTTGGTCGTCGATCAGGAAAGGCAGTTTCCTATAATATTGTGAAGGGCACTTGCATAACCTTCCTTGGCATGCAACGATTTGTGTGAGCGTATTGTCGCTAAACCACAAGCGTATCAGACGTATTGTCGTGTAAAGTGTGAGCGTACTGGCGTGAAACCATAAGTATAACGTCGGCTATAACAAGGACGCGTAACAAGTCAGGGTTGCAAGGACAATCGTGCGTAACGGAAAAAAAAAAGACACGACACGTGGGGAAGATGTCTGAAAGAAAACAAAAACGCTTCCGGTCAACACTTCAAATGCGGCATCTCTGCGTGCAGAGAAATGTCGAAATTCTGCAAGGTTTATTGAATCCCTAATTCGCCTAAAAGACAAGAGGCGGCTGGCCTTGGTGATCTACCTGACACAATCCGTGAGCCTCGAGTTTTTCTAGCGGCTCAATTGTTTTTAGCACCGCAGCAGTAGCACCTGCTAGCCACAAATCTCGTAAAAGGCTGTTATATAATGCAAAAAAATGATGGCGCGTGTGGAAACGTTTCGTAGGCTTTGGCACAGTTTGGTAAACACATACGTAACCCAATTTTTTCTGCTATATAAAAGGAAAAATAATCATAAAAAAGGGTTAGCTCGATGTCACCCTAAATTTGTTACGTGGTTGACCAAGGCATGAGACGGCGTTATGAGAACAGGACATGTAAGAAGATTGATTGAAACCGCGGCACTCTCTATAACAGTGGTTCTGAGTGCTTTGTGAAAGTGAATGGTTAACATTGTTATAAAGAAATACATTTTTGGTTTTGTCTGGAAATGGCCCTCTGTGCTATTTGACGGAAGCTATAAAACATTGCCTTGTTAACTGCTTAGACGCTATATTATCCTGGAATGTCCTCCAACGAGCACCGAATAAACGCTTCATCATCAATTCTCACAAAATAGAATGTCTTCTGCCAACATCCGTTGATGACGTGCCTTATGATATGTTTTTCCTCGTTGCTATGCACAGCTTATAGAAGGCTCCGCCACGGGGGTCTAAGGTACTCGTCTGCTGACCCGCAGGTCATGGCATCGAATCCCGGCTGCGACTGCTGCGTTTTCCATGGAGGCGAAACTGCTGCAGGCCTGTGTGCTGAAATTCGGGTGCACGTTAAAGAACTCCAGGGGGTCGAAATTTTCGAAGTCCTCCACTAAGGCATCTCTTATAATCATATGGCGGCTTCGGGGCGTCAAACCCCACGTATCAATCAAAACACCTTATAGAAGACGCTTATGCAAGACCATAACGAAGAACCCACCATTCATTCAAGCATATACTTTATTCGAATCTCTATTTTCCTAAGAAACATTTATGACGACCAAGTCATCAAACTGGACTGGTATATCCCATCTTGGTGACGTGTTCAGTTTCGTCAAAATGGGTCAAACTGAACCCCCCACCAAGACGCAAATATTAAATTGTAACAGTGACACTGCCCCTTAACACGATTGTCGAAAAAGATTGCGAAATAAAGTGAAACTGAAATCAAAACCACCTTTTCTGTATAACACAATGTAAAGTACTCTCACTTTTTTGCTGCATTTTGAGGTACATATTGAGTATTTTCTTATAGCAACGCTTGAGCGCTTGAGTCCTAATTCCATGCGCGCGGTTTCCTAGCGACAGCGACAAGTGGCAGCGACAAACTTGCTCCATCGCGTCGCGACGGCTGCAACCGCATATTGGCGACAAAGTGTCAATGTTGCTTGGTAGAAAATTATCGCGTGCACAACACATGACCTGCGAGTAGAAGTTTAAAAGTTGATCGATGACAACATGCCAAATTTATTTCTGTCTTGGGTGACATAAGAAAGCCGCACTTCACGACCATCTGATTTCGTAATCTTTGATTTAACCATGTCAAGCTGCCATCGTTCATGCAGACTGCCCTGAAGCGTACGCTACGACGCCTACGACGCACTTCGCACGACGATTTTGCATTGTAGCGAGTGACCACATTGTCACAAGCTACCATCGAGACATCGAAACAAACATTCGATAGAGAGGTTTACGACAAAATACCACCGCTCTTTCACTCTCCGCGTGAGACTAGAATCTTGTCGCTCGTCGCTGTCGTGTTTCGCTGCCGCGAGAAAATTGCGCGCATGCAATTAGGGCTTTGAGGTCGCCATTTGATTGTACTTGTATTTGCTTTATTTGTGCCATTAATGTGCATTATAATACTAACTGTAATAAACACCGTGGCTGAGAGAAAGCAATGACCGGGCTGTGTGGTGGAATACGTGCTTACCACGCGGACTGCCTTGGTTATATTCTAACTTCCAACCGAAAATTTGCAGCTTTCAGTTCATTTGCATCTTTCTCAATTTTTTTCGGTCCCGAACAAAATAATTTTTTTCTCTCACAACCAAAACGCCAACAATTACGCCGACGCTGAAATTTCAGAAAAATGAGCTCTTTAACTCTGTCGCCTTAAAATAAACAAATACGCGTTCAAAAGACAGCAGCCAGAAAAACTGTCTCTGCGAAGAACTCGTCCCCTCAATGTGCAACACGAGCCCGTGTTGATATGTTTTCTTTTATTTATTTTTGTTTCGTGATGCCATGCAAACTGCAAACAGTTTACAGGAGAACGCTGTAGAAGCAAACGATGCACACGATATAAAGTATTCTTGGAGATGTATTTTTAGTAACTATGATGTCGCTTATTAGTTGACAATTGTTAAATGTATGCGTGTATCGAACGTAATTCATTGTGCCCTTTCTGTAGAAACCCACAACGGAGGGTTCCACGCATATCCACCGTTGTGGAGAGGAAGTTATGATGCTCGGACGCGGACCCGAAGGTCGCAGCTTCGGTCCAAACCACGTTGACCGCATACCGATGGAGGTAAAATGCAAGAGGCGCGTGCACTGTGTGATTTCGGTGCATGTTAACGAACCCCAGATGGTCGAATTTCCGGGGCCCTCCCCTACGGTGTCTCTAATATTCATATCATCGTGTTCGGACCTGGAACTACAGATGTTGTGTATTGGAATAATCTATTGTTGTGTATTGGAATATTAAAGAATACAACCAAACTGTACCAACGCTATGTTTACAGTTTACGTCACATCATACACGCAGCGTGCCACTTTTATTTCGTATCCTAAAGCACTTCGACTACAGCCTTACAGGCGTCGCTTTTTCGGGTGACCAAGGATGTGGCATCAAAGATGGAGGCGAAATGATGTGTTGGTTAGTGGATTTAAGCGAGCACATTCTGAAGCCGGAGCAAGCTTCAAAGGTTTGAAATCTTGAAAAGAGTGAAAGGAAAAAAAAAGACGTGAGGTCCAGTTCTCGTGTTTTCTCTTTCGACAAGCTCTTCTCTGGCCACTTGATGTGCCGCGCAAGCGGAAAGAAAGATGAGTTGGACAGAACTCCGCGAGCTCTTTTTTGTCAAGGTGAAAAGAGAAGCTATTTTCGGGCCTGTGAGCTGCTTCAGAAATGCACTAGTCCCAGTCTCAAAAAGTTTGAGGTAAGCAGCGTTCCACAGTGCTGCTTAAATCCGCTTCCTCTTGCAGAGGCTGCGTGCAAGAGGAAGCGTTTCGAAAGGCAGATATTTTAAAAAAGAGCCCAGTTCACGAGAAGATTCATCAAATGGGCACAAGAACCACGTTGCAAAGTTAATGGCGGTGAACAACGTAGGGATTAAAAGGAGCTTGTACAAAAACACTACTTTCCAAGAAAGCACACAGCCTAAGCCTGCGCTTTCGGGTAACTATACGATGAGGCGGAATAATGGCAATAAGTATGGATGCGTGGGCAGGCAAAGGGGGCTTAATGTAGAATGAACTTTTTACCTCGAGACCCCAACGACCCCTTTGCAAAAGCCGGTACGACGAAGGAGTCACTGTTGTCGTACGATGATTTATTCTGGAGCTCTTCGTCACTACACGGCGAACACAATCTGTTCAGCGTAACGACCGTTGTGATTTATAGAATGGGACGCAATATTTATTATTTTTTAATATACTTCGAAGGCCCTCAACTTGAGAGAGTGGGCAAACAATATAGAGTTAATAAAACAACGTTTCTATGGCATTCCTAAACGTTTTTGTGTTGGAGTGGTCGATGACACTTGAGGGAAGATCGTTCCAGTCCGTGGCTGCCTGAGCGAAAAAGGAATGATGGTGGGCTGTGGTGCAAGCAGGAGGGGGGTACACGGCCTTGTGGTGACTTGTGCGAGCTGAAGTCCGATGGGCTGGTTGAAGGAGAAAGTTAAAATGAAACGCATAATACATTTTGTGGTACAAGGAGAGTCTAGAAATGTGACGACGTAGGTCTAGATTAGGTAAACCTGCCCTAGTTTTACGGGTAGAAACACTGGTGTAATATGAGTAATCTAAATGGATGAATCTAACTGGACGGTTTTAAATTAGTCTGATGAATTTACTTAGATTACTTTGTGGTGAGTCCCAAATGGTGAATGTGTATTCTAGTTTTGGGCGAATTAGGGTTTTGTAGGCTAGTAATTTGACTGAAGAAGGGGCAAGATGTATGTTACGACGAAAGTAACCAAGAGCTTTGTTAGCATTGTTAGCTATTTTACTTACACAAGAAGACCAGTTTAGATTCTGTGAAATCTTAACGCCGAGAAATTTAATACAGCTGAGGGAAGAAACTATGCAGCCATTATTAGTATAGTTAGCAGCGACATAGTTCTGGCAATCATAGAATGAAAGAAGCGCAGTTTTATTAGTATTTAAAACCATGAGCCATTTGCAGAAACACTCGCCAAGTTTTAGTAGGTCACGCTGAAGGGTAACTCTACCTGAAACGTTGGTGATGGATCGATATATTACACAGTCATCGGCAAAGAGGCGAATGTTAGACGAAATATTATCGGGTAAGTCATTGATGTATATTAGGAAGAGGAGAGGGCCCAAAACTGTACCCTGTGGTACACCAGAAATGACGTTAGGAAAGGATGAGGACGTGTCATTAGCTTCTACGAATTGCTGGCAGTTAGTGAGAAAGTCTTTAATCCACTTGTAGACAAATCGGTTAGGGTTTAATTGAGAGAGCTTTAGTAGTAGGTGGTTGTGGGCAATTTCGTCAAAAGCTTTCTCAAAATCTATAAAAATGGCGTCAACTGGTATGTTAAGGTCTACACTAGCGCCTAAGTGATGGATGAATAATGCAAGCTGAGTATCGCATGAGAGTCCTTTTTGGAAACCATGTTAGGTAAAAAAAACTTAACTGAGACAAGGAATTTAGTAATTTGTGAATGAATTATATGTTCTATTATTTTTGAACAGATGCTCGTTAGGGATATAGGTCGGTAACTAATAAACCTTGTTTTGGAACTGGAACGATCTTACCCACTTTCCAGTCACCAGGAACAATGCCGAATGAGAGCGATTGCTGAAATATACGAGAAAGAATGACACTGGTAATTTGTTTGGTGCTTTTGAGCACCTTAACATATATGCCATCGATGCTGCAGGCTGAATTAAGCTTAGCGATTCGATGATTTTCTGGATGCCTTGAGGGCAAAATATGACATTGGCCATGGGAGGGCAGTTCAGGGGGGATATATCAGAGAGGTTATCAATCGGTTCTCTGGTAAAGACAGAAGAAAAAAGTAAGGTTTAGTGCACCAGCTACTTCATTATTGGCGATAAGCTGTCGAGTATCATCCAATATTGATATGTATTTGTTTTAGTGTCATGCGTTAATAACTTTCCAAAACTGTTTTGTGTTAGTGCGGAGTAAATTCAGCAAGATGGTTTCATTAGAGAGCCGTTTCAATTCATCTACAGCAGAGAAGTACAGTTTTGCTATGGCCTGGTATTTTTGCCACGCGTCGGCATTATTGGTGCTTTTTGTGGAGTGAAATTGTCGCTTCTTCTTATTTTTAGGCCTCTTAAGTTCAAGAGTAAACCAGCGGGAGGTGCTACGTTTATGAATTGTGATGGCTGCGATGTAAATACTGATCTGCTAATGTATTTTTAATTGAAACATTAACCAAGTGGTTGTAACAGATCTTTCATTGAAAGTTTTAACTAATAACTGCCAGAATATTTCTAATTCTTTAATGAAGCTACTATAGTCACCCTTATCTTATAAGGTGAGCTTTTTGCTTGTTTCGTGGGCTGGTTCAGTCTACAGTGGAAGAAAAAACATGAATGACCTTACGGTCGCAGATTCCATTGAAGTCGCCGAATAAGGGAATTGAGTCTTGAGGGATTCTAGCGTGACATGGAACATGGGGATGAACGTGCTGTCGGAATCTGGTGGGTGATAGCATGCTCCTAAGATTACGTGGGAATGAGCGGCTTTACAGCACACAAACACCATTTTAAGTGAGGTAGGTATATTGATGCGCAAGCAGCTAAGGTCTCTGTGAGTAGCAATGAGCACGCCACCGCCACACCGGCTGTCGCGGTCAGTACGAAAAACACTAAAATAAGAATGGGAAGGGAATACTTCGAAGCAATTCATTGAAGAGTTGAGCCACGTTTCAGTTAGTGCTATAACGTTTAAATTTGAAGAATCAATAAAACTGGCTAAGATATCACGCTTTGGTAATACGCCCCTGATGTTAGTGAAAAGAAACGAAAAATAGTCTTTGACACCATTAGGTCGACCACTGGCTAACTGCTACGGGGCGTGAAGAACGGCCTGTTGCCCAACTGGGTCATACACGTAGGTGTTTTTCCCTGCTATAAGCTTGTTGTGACGAAGTTTTGTCACAGCCTATGACGTTTTGTCAAAATACGCTACGCAGTCCGGTGATATGCGATACCTCACAGAAGCGGCCTTATGACTGGTGATTTAAACGTAACTCAGAGGCAACGCCTTTACAGAAAGGGGTCTCCTGCAGCATTAGCACATCAGGTACTCTTGTGTGTAAGGTGCTGGGAGAGGTTACAGTTCACAAGGGGCACGAGATTGCGCCCACCCACACACGCACGCACAAGTACGCACACATACGCAGCTACGAATGCACGTGCCCATGCACGCACGCTCACACACTGTTGCGCACAAGCATTTACACACAAAAAAGAGCACACGCGCATCCACGCACGCACACATTTGTGCGCACACGCACACATACACAAGAAATAATCCACAAGGGCTCACGCACGCACACACATGCATAGACACACAAACACACGCAAGCAAGCAAGCAAGCAAGCACACAGGTGCCCTCACACGTACACACGCGCACACTCGTACGCACACACAGGCACGAAGAACACACATATGCTCACGCACACACACACACACAGTCACGCTGTACGGGGCGGCTGTCTTCCCGCAGTAACGCCCTGATCGCAAGCATCATCCTGAAACTACACTGAAGCGCCCAGTGCTTCGTTAGAATTATTTCATCCATAGAATACAGAGCATTACATTTCAAGCAAGAGTGGCCAGAACACAAAGAAAATCTTAAGAGGAAGTTTCCGCGCGTCTGGTGCAGGTGCTACGTTTTACGGCTGCACAATTTTCACGTCAGCAGTCCTTCGGAGGCATGTGGTTTCCATTGCCGCGTCGATATGCTGACTATTGAAACGTATATTTGTGTCAAGCTAAGCTCTTTTCTTGTTACTAAACAACCACTTCCGACCGTCCGGAAGGGTACCGAGACATAGGAGTAGTAGGTCGTAGTAGGAAGAGGTGACAGTTTGTCCATGCACTTCAAAGACATACCTTCTTCAACCAACTCTTTTTACTGCGCGGGCTATTGGCTGGGCTGTGGAAGCTCCCCAATAGCGTTTAAGGTCACAGTAAAGTGCGGGGCGAAATTATCCCTTCGCTTTTTAATTTTAATGGGCTACTTTTGCACTAAAATGCTTAGGACCATGTTCCCTAGGACAGGCCTACAGAGGTCCGTCAGACCTTGATGCAACAGGCCTGTGAGGTAGCTGAGATTATGCTAGGTAACCAGGAGTAGGGTTCCCTCCCACATGCTTATTTTGTGCATTTCTTTAAGATGTTTGTGCTTCTTGAAGACGACCGAACTTCATGAGCGACCGTGAATTAAACGTTTGAGTTGGTGTTGTGTGGGTTGACACTAGCTGTTGATCCTTCTTTCTCTTACTCTTCCTTCTCAATCCTATGAATTATTCCCCCCACCCCCATCATGCAGGTTAGCCAATCTAGCCAAAGCTTGGTTAACTTGCTTGCCTCTACTCCTCGTTTCTCTCTTCCTATAATGTTTTCTGAAACAAGGCGTTAAGAATCAGCGAAGCCTGGTTGGTGAGGGTTGGCCTGGTTGGTTGGCGGGAGATCGTGAATACCGGCGGCTACCTGGAATAGGCTGGCCACCCACCTTGGTCGCACCGAGCGTTCGCTGACGATAAACGATCATTTTTATTGCTACTCTCTCAGAACTCGCCGCTAACTTTATATATTCAATTAACGTCACCTCAAAAGAATGCCCTTGTTTATCATAAGCAGCGAACTCACGAGCTCATGATTCTGTTAGTCCAGCACTAATGCCTCCCAAATATGTTAGATCAATATATTAGAATATATTGGACTAATATTTGGGACAGTGTACTGAATTCAGCAGAACCAGGACGTTGCCAAGAAAGGCAATGCATACTCACACACCTTCGCGGACCATCATTTAAACAATCACTGAAAGTCAATACCAGTCGTTTGACTGGCATTCGGCGAGCATAATTGCGTCGGAGAAGCGCCTATATCGCCACGGCTACTTTCACAATCACTGCACATTCAAACAACTACAAACGCGATTGACCGGACGCGGGGTAATCTGCCCGAGATATTATGCATGCGCACTCTACGCCACTCATCACATAAATAGCCATGCCCTGCTGCGTGCTCTTCATTCTGAACAAGCGACCCGTAGCAGCCCCGAAACGTCATTGCGTGTTTGTTCTTCTTCGAACAAGTCGAGTGCCTGTTTTATTTTTTGTTCCACAAATACACTGGAGAGATCACGTAGCTTTATAAAATGAGAGAAAAAATATTTCTTCGGAAACACATTGCAGTCGACGTGAATGAGTGGACAAGAGTGCATGCTTTTTTCCAAGCCGTGAGGCACACGGTGGTCGAAGGCTAAAAAGGAGAACGGGAGTACAGCGGGCGGCCGGTGATTGGTGGGTTCGCACCCCATACCGTTGGCAAAAGGCGTTTTTTGTCCTTTTTATTTCGTTTACTTTGATACCGCAATTACTGCACGCTAGTTAAATAGTACAAATAACGTGTTTTGTGCTTTCTTGGCTTCCCTGCTCGTTGGCTGCATCGAGTAGTGCGTCATAAGAAATGAGCATCTCGAGCCGTTCCCTCGATTTTGACACTTCAACTAAGAAAAACAAATAACGCCCGCTACGTTTTACTTGCAGTCATGCTGTTTTGCATAATAATAAAAAAACTGGTCCTTCGAGCCACTCCCGTACACTAATGTCACCTGATCTATCTATCTCGCTTTCTTTCTTCTTCTCCTTGTAAGCAAACTTATACCACTAACAAGACGATGAATAGGAGATGATAATAACCCCGCCATCTGCGGCAAGTCGCTTTTTTTTACAAATCAAGGCTGAGCTTTTTGATATTTTTGTCATTTCATGCCATTCTCTTCAGGCGCAACAGGATATTTTTATCAGGCTCGGATTAAACAAGCAAAACCCGACTCCCGCTACCCTGCGCTCACTCCTTCTTCCTTTGTTTCAATTTTTCTCTCTCGGTGTAAGTTTGCCCTTCTACGTGGTCCACGTCCATTGGCCATCTGACTCTGTAGTCTCTTGTAAGCTGACCGGTGCCACTTTATCGTACACGTACTTCAGGATTAACCCTCGCAGTAAGACAGCCACTCCAGTGGCGGTGCCTGCTCCGATTGCCCTTTAGAGAAGCCCGAGACGATTTCATAATGCATTTACGATAGAAGATTGCGGTATTGTGTTATGCACGTAAACCGAGCTTCCTGATAGTGTTTATAATTAAAATGCACGAAGCTCAAGCACCGCCATCGTCATCGACGAAGCTGCCCCCTGCCTTGCCCGAAGGGAACTGCCGAACTTGAAATGTTTATTCATTCAGTCATTCAAAGCTTAGTAATTTCCACACATTTCCTTTTCTGTGTTTAATGTTCCCGCCCAATTACACGTGTAAAAACTGCCTTGCTAAATGCGCGGCTGAATGTCCGAGGGCATTATAGATTATTTTTGGATCCTGAGTTGGGGTTGAGAGCTCACACGCAAACAGCCGAGTTTCTTCACGAACGAACACGGCCACCGGCGATGAAGTGCGATTGTTCGACGCTGCGTGTATAAATGCTTAAGCTCCCTGATGATGTTATTGACGGCCGACAATATGTTCGCCGCTATCAACCTACAGCGTGCATTGCTTGTAGAATGACGTTTCGTTTTCGGGGGCAGAGGTTCCCTCAAATAAAAAGTTCAGTCTTTAAAACACGGACTACTGTTTTCGTCAACGTCCCGACCACGTGAATACGAAGGTGGTACCATGGGGACGCGAAGAAATACGAACCCAGCGGCATTTATTGCGGTTTTTTAAACGTTTGTAATCCAGATGGTAATAAGAAAGCCATGAAAGTCATGCATGTTCTAATCACGAACAATTTTAGCATCTTTTTATTGCCACCAAGGTCGGAATAAGATGAAAAGAGCGCGCCGTGATGTTCGCGTTTACTTCCATCAACCCTGCACGTTAAAAGCTAGAGGCTAAACAATTTCAAGCTATTCCAAGAAGCTCGCTCATGGGTTTACATGCTTTGAAAAATTGAATATTCTGTGAAATTTAATGCAGCACCATTTCTGACCATTTCTCGTTTTTAAGAGTCTGTTCGAGAGGCGGAAATGTTGTAGGCCCATGTGGTCAGATTTGGGTGCACGTTAAAAAAACCCAGGTGGTCGAAATTTCCGGAGCCCTCCACTACGGCGTCTCTCATAATCATATAGTGGTTTTAGGACGTTAAACCCCACATATCAATCAATCAAGGTTCTGTTCGGTGCAATTTCACCAGCGTTCTTGCATTTCGCCTCCTTTAGAGCGTGGCTGTTGTGTCCGTAAATCCATCCCATGTCGTCCATAGAACCTGTGGTATACTTTGACGGCATCCACTTCAATAAATGCAGGTACACGCCTTAATTATTAAGCGTAACCTCCACAATACAGGCGTGTGAGATTTATGTTGTCAGTGATTTGTTGTCGCATAACGTCCTCTTTCATAACAGCAGCTCTCAAAGAAGGAATATGGGAGAAAAAAGTACAGCTCACTGATTGACTTTCGCCATGACAAACGTGACAAGCCATGCTCATACTAATCTTCTGGAGCCTACGGTGGTCAATCTCCTAGACTGCTTAGTAACAATAAAATCTTATGTTTTACGTTCCAAAACAACAATACGATTACGACCAACGCTGTCTCTGAGGAGAGTGAAATCTCGCGATACACGAATCCTAAGCATCTCGCCTCTATCAAAACGGAACCGCCGTGGCGTCGGTATCAAACCTAGGTACATTTCGGGTAAGCAGTTGTGCGCCATTGCCACTGTACCACTGCAGTAGTCCAACATTTTTTGCGTGTCAGAAGCACACACTGTACATCACTAGGGAAACCCTCACCCGAACCCTCAAGACTTACAAAAATGAGCAACACAGCAAGTGACATTGCCACGTATTCATATTAAAACCTGGCGCGATACTACAAAGGCGAGAAAGACACAACAGAATTACTGCTGATGCACAAGTTCAAGTTCATACACTTCTCAAGTATCACGTATCTTTATCGCTCATGTCTTTTTCGACAGATAAATGGGGAGATTTCATGGTTGTAGCGTGTGCTTGCTATCTTTACATGATGATCAACTGGGCAAGATTTGCGGAGGATTCACGGTTTACCGATGTACTTCCAGAGGTTCGTGTCATGATTTTCATTCACTCCGTGGATATGCTGTGAACCTTTTTAAGAGTATGGCATATATGGCTCGGCAGCCCTGGTTAGCCTCCCTGAATTTCTGTTATTCCTATTGTCTCTCTCTTTCGTATCGCAGGAGTCAATTGTGCATAGCTCGTATCGGTCTTGCATTGCTGCAGCGATGAATGCTGCCAACTCGCAAGGAGTTGACGTAACGGCCATACGCGTGAGGTATTACTCATGTGAGGTATAATACCCTATGTGCTTTACGCGCAAAAGCATACGACATTTCTAGTCAGAAAGGTCTCGGGCGATTGTGTAAAACAAAGAAAGAGGAAGTACTCTGCTATATCAAACACATTTCCTCGTTCTCTGCAACGTATGGCGTATGATTTTGCCACTGCACCAGATGTATTGAATGGGGTGGTGGCCGACGAGAAGTCGGAAAAAGAGACATAGAGAGGGAAAGAGGTGGGGAGGGGTGAAATGGCATGGGCGCCATGGCGTCCTAAGTGGAACCAATAGTCAGAGTTGGCAACGACTGCAGTGGACCACTTCATGATGTTTCTTATTGTAACAATGACTACAGAGCAACGAGCCCGTTCACCGTCTGGAAAGCAGTACGGGGCGCCACTTAAGAGTGTCAACATCTCTCCGATAGACGCACGATTAGCAGTGTAAGTGGTTTTTCACTGAACACCATCAATGGAAGTGCCTATAGCATTGCTCGTAAACTTGCCTCTTCAACAGACCGGCCTTTGCCGGAACAATAAGCACCACTAACACAAGGGGATGCGCTTTGTAAACAAAGCGTCAGAAGAAAAACAAGAACAACAAAAGAAAGGAAGGAAGTCAGGAGAAACATTCGCGGAACGAACTGATTATATGTACTGCGTTTCCCTGCCTAAGGACTTGGAAAATAAGGGCCGCCAAGAGACAAAGTCGGCGCCAACGAACGGCGCTGAAAAGAAAGCAAAACAACGTGAAGAAGCGAATATCGAATGTCTAGAACAAGAGAACGGCAAGGGTCATTAGGAATTCCGCAATATTAACCGAATGACTCAGAGGGAGCCAAGTGTCTTGTGATGGCGCTGTCTAGCTGCCTCCACCTCCCAACAATAAGAAACAAAGACAGAAAGAAAAGGAAAGAAACATTGTCTCTCTACCATCAGAGAAGTCGAAGGAGAACGCCCACCTAGTTAATTTACCCGGACAGGACAAGACGGCCGACCAATAGGCTTACGTTACATATAAGAGAACTTGTCAGCACGACCACGTATTATCTGTGCTTCTACTTCTTTAAATAAGTGACGCGTTATTGAAAAAAAAAAAGATGTGTTTACCATGTCGGGCACCATCAAATAGTATCATTTATCACTGAAACACGCGTGTTTTTGTTTATTCATGCAAATAGCGAAACCAAAACTGAAAAGAACTTTTTTGGCTTAAATGCCACTAGAAATAAACAATTAGAACGGCTGTCCGAAGGCACGCATTCGCTAATACCCGGGTTCCTTTCTGTTAACGCCAACGAGAGCACAGGCGTAAGTCTATAAGTTCTCAATCAGTTCAGTTGGCCCTCCCCTATTTATAATAATTTCTGTACTCCATTCGACGTTGCGATCTCCCCAGGATCAGCCCACCAATGAGCAAGCGATGATGTCATGTGGTGATGGCGTCAGATGACACCATTAATGGCGTCACAACGTGAAGCCACTGACGCTGTCATGATGACGTCATAAAATTCCGTATGAGATAATGTGATGTGATATTTTGCGTCTAGTATAATGTCACGGGCCAAGTGTCTGTGACGCCATGGGACTTTTGCTATTGTTGAAATTTGATGTCAAAACGAATGGCTCAAATTTTCACCATTCCAGAACACGAGTGGTACTGAAGAAGGTTATGAATTTATGAAGTTGATGGCGCAACATGCCAAAACTTAATTTAAGTCCTGAGGAACAGATGGGAGCCATAGACCCCCTCCCCTCATACCAAGTCGGTGGCTCCATGCACGATGGGACCGGAAGTCGAAGTTCCGTCGCGATGTCGTGGGCCCTTTGAACATAGAAGTGTGGCAGCTTGGGCTAGTTGGTATGACATGACAATAGTTATAGCGCGAGAACAAAACGACGACACAGAGACAAGAATGACACACGCTCGTGTCCTTCGCGTCCTTCTTGTCTCTGTGTCGTCGTTTTGTTCTCGCGCTACAACTATAATCGTCCCTTTGAACAGTCTGGAGTTGTGTATGAAGACTGCTGCTCTTCAGAGATGCATTCCACCGCTCCTTCGCGTTTGGTGTAGAGGCATTAAGGACTGGGCACAGCCAGAGCATGCGATCGAAAGAACGTGAGTCATGGCCACATTTTGGGCATGACTGTGAATGATCGCGGTCTATCCTATTGAGGGATTGATGAGTGGGATAAGAACAGGTTTGCAGTAATGTGAATGTTCTCGCATGAGGCCTGTTCATTCGGGGTGGGGTGTTAGAATTTTTTTCCTGGCCAGAGGGCAGCGGGAATTAATTTCGTCGAAAGTACACAATGGTTCTTTATAAACGTCGAACTCGTTACGAGCATGGGTGTCAGCGACGATGCAGTACGTCAAATTGCGCGCTACCTGGCGAACCTACTTGTAAGGGTTGCATTCGAGCGGGTTAACTGAACCGCCTAGATGGGCTTGAGACCACAAGGTGTGGTACCCGCCTTCGCTGCACTCCCGGGTTCATTGAAGTGCTTTGGTCACAATACTGTTCGCCTGTTCAGACATAAGGGCGTTAAAGAAACAACTGACTGCCGTAAGTGAGTCCGAGAAAACAATAGACAGATTTAGTAGTGCGGTGCGTCCGCAGCAGCCGTATGGACGCCGCCTGCAAGCCATTTTCAATGACGAGTTGTGCCCGTACAGCTGCTGCGGGCGCGCAACTAAATCTGTCTAATATCGGGAGCTTTTGCGCTGTGAAAAACCGATCACCGCTTCTTTCGCTACGTGGGCAATCTTCGTATTCGTGAGTGCGTGCGTGCGACGTGCCTGTGTGCGCGTGCGTGTGTGTGTGTGTGTGTGTGTGTGTTTGCGTGCGTGTGTGTTGCAGTACGGAGTCGAAGGGACTCCCCCGTCTGCGAATCAAGTTCGCAAGAAGAAGAATGAAGGCGCAATAGGCATATTACAACCAAACTTGCAGTAGACATTATAAAATAGTTTGCAACGGCCAGTATTATGTGCACAGTCATTCATTTCCATACGGCACGGTTGAGGCATGCGCCAAGAACCGATTCCAAGCTGCTAGCATTTGAAATGGCGATATTTACCGGGCCCAATCACGTTGACGTCTTCTATTCTTGAAGACGGAGCTCAAGCATCCTTCAAGTTCCTACCTAAAATTTCCTTTCAGATTTTACCAATGCTACGTTGTCATACAATCCGATATTCCATCTTTGCATTATTGACTATATTTTTAATTGGAACATCCTGCATTTATCACTGCATTTCTGTCACAATTTTGTGTATACGGTGAGCTCTTCTTTGTGAGAGTTTCAAAAGACCCAAGAAAATAGTTCACGATAATGAGAGTTCACTAAACTGAGTAGTCACTAGGATATGGAACAGCATTCAGCACAACAGATATCAGGGCAAAAGATCGAATTGCTTGCAATTTATTTTTAACATAATTCTGTGATTTTTATTTGGACTGGCGTACATAAAGCGCAAGAAGAGATACAGCTGTCCCGAAAGCCAAACTGCCCCTGGTACAGCTTGTCGCTGTGACGCGAAATCTGAACCTCCTAATATATCTTACAGCCTCGGCTAGAGGTAAAGAATTTGAACCGGCCATTACAACTTTTTTCCGCTCCTCTTCTATGGGTTCGGGACGAACACAGGAAACAATTTTCGCTTCTCATAGTTCTGCAAAGATACTCAAACGCACGTAGCTCGTTTTTGTTTCCCTCACGGCCTATTTGCCTCGGCGGCACTGCCCGCACAAGTGATGTGTCACCGCCGCTGACGAATTCGTGATTTAGGGGTGGCAAGCATCAGCTAAGCCAGTGTTGTAGTGCACAAAACTTCTTTCAATTGACCCAAAAAATGAGTTCAGGTCTGCGAATAAAGTTCGTACCCTGAAACATTCACTTTTCAAAAATCCGTTTGCCGGAAATATTAGTGCATATAATGCACATTAAAGCCACCAGGGATTTCCTAAATCATCGTTATTGTTGTACAAGCAAGTGGGAGAGGTCCGTCAAGAGCTCACTTCTCGCCAACCAGCAATAGGCCATCCAGCAGGCCCACGAAGCGGCCGCCAGGTACTCCCTGTCGGTCCCTACGTGGGAGACGCCCGCTACGCGCCAAGCGCGTCCTGCAGGACTGAAATAAAGTTTTTCATTTCATTCCATTCCATCGTTATTGTTGTACCAACAAGTGCGAGTTCCCCTGCATGTTCGTACCGATGAACATAGAAGTGTTACAAACCGACGTACACTCAAGTGATTGTATGTCGGGAGTCGGCCCGACGCACTGGGCTGGAACGCAGCTTTGCATATGCTGTTCGAGTTGTCACGTGATCATGGTGGGCGATGGCGAGCGGTGGGCGTAGCTTTCGTGCCGCCACGTTGCTATACAAGCGCCTCAGTATGTCGATGGCACCTACCCATGTTTACGAACATGGAATAGCACTTAGGACTCGTCGTGGAACGAACGGTTGTCGTTCGCTCCGAGGTAGAACAGCGGGTATCGAAGATGCGACAACGAGCGCCAAATCTTGAATGGGCCCGAAAATGACGAGCAGCCATGGTCGCTGGCTTCCATTTTGAAAACAAGAACAGGAAGGGTTTTCAAGTTTTTCCCCCTATCTGGATGAGGAGTAGAGTAATATTGTGGTTGACTGGGCTCGTTGGCGATAAGTTGTAACTAACAGAGACCACCTTAACATGTACGACTTGCGTATATGTTTTTCGTAATCCTTGTAAACGTCTGTACCAATTGCGTCGTCAAAGGAGACGGGGGTCAAACTGCCCTCTTCATATTTTTCAGTTTTGCATGTGTACAATGTACACACACACACACAAACGCATGTACTAATATTATACTCCCCTCCTCATTCACCGAGAAAAGGATTTCTCGCTATGCTACTGGTCTGTAAAATACACTTGAGAAGGGTAGCGAGCTAGAGACAATTTTTCGAGGCCGACGTTATGTACTTTCTTTTCAGGATGCGCTGTATCTTTCTTGTCGATTAAGAAGGAATCTCTTGCACGTATAGTTAGAAAAGTGAATGAAAAGCTCGCAATTATGCACGGTACGAGTACACAGCGTTGCCGCGATTTCTGGCGGACTGCCCCGTCTCGATGCACCTCTGCTGTGTCGCGCAATGCACGCTGCTGTCTCGGCGGCATAGCCAACGGTGCAGCATGTAACTTATGCGGCTGTGGGGGTATGAAAGAACACGTTCTGTGCTGTTACCCACCCTTTATACGAAACTAAACGAATTCTAGAGGCTGAGTTCCATAATCTGGGCACTTTAATGCCGTTACAGATCAAAATCCTGAAATTTGGAATCTTAGCGTAGACCTTCGTACATGCAGAAAGCCGCGAAAGCCCTATACTGTGCTACCTGAAAACGACTCAATTTCACGAGTGTTTGTGAATTATCACCGTGGGTTAGCGTTCTGCAAGTTCATGAAAATTGTTTACTTATTTCGTTTGAGGCCAACACCTTAGACACCTGATCATACACGAAATATGACCATCGGCGTCGACATCACCGGCGTCAGAACGACTGATGCAAAATGTCGTCATCGCGTGATGTTGCCTGCATAGGGTGATATCATCACGTTGAAGAGCGCCAAATTTTGTAATATAGGTAGTGCCAAAGCAGGTCAACTGGGAAAAGATTTCGGAAGAGAGGAAGCAGGAAAGATCAACCCAATGACTCTAATTGTTCTTTCTGCGAGCAGTCATTGCCTAATGAAATAGTTTACATGACCTTGTAGTTATCAAACGCAACCCCGTCAAAATTTGGCATGTACTAACGAAAGGTTGGAGTGCTCATGCGGAGCGTATTTTGCGTTTCCTTTGCACTTTTATTTTGAGTGCATCGTTGTTCCTACAAATTTCGTCGGTCTTAACATTTAACCGCGTTTTCTTTTAAACATTTCTTTTATGGCGCCTAATTATTTCATGATTGTGGGAAACATCCTTGTTTCTTATATATGGCGGCCCGTCCATGTGCAGTGCCCCAACAAAAGCCATAAATGTTGATAAATGATGCTGATGATGATGATGATAATAATGAAGGTGGTGATGTTGATGATGATGGTCAATAATATAATCGTCATCAATTGAGCGAAAAAAAGTAACACTGTCACCTGCGGGTCGTCGTGGGCAAATGAGAGAGACCCTGCGAGCTTTTTTTGATTTGTTATCACTTGTTCTTTCTTGGCTATCTTAGCATTATATTACATAGTGAACCTCAGCGAGCAAGCAGTACATTACGACGTAATGATAAGTTGTTTCAGCGTGCTTTTTTTGCCGCTGCTTGTTCAATTTGAGTAACCTTTGTAAGTAATTTCTCTATTCAGTGTAAAACCTATAAATATGGTGTAGCCGAGGTAATACCAATCTCAACCTCTCCACAGCGAGACAGTTACAACACAAAAAATAGGGCATTATTTCGCTTTAACCTTACCCCGCTTAAAGGGTAGCCAACCAACTAAAGCTCGGTAACTCTCTCTGCCTTTCCCCGTCGTCTTTCTCTCACTCGCTATCTTTCTAGCACTGACAAATCATGTGTAGGACTTCTCCTCGCGCAGCGGAGTCGTTTCGAGAACAGTCAGGTTATCTGGTAGGCGGGATCGCTCGCCCCTGATGACGCCGCCAACCTCGCTCGTCGTCTATTGTCACCCGCAGCTGTTGCGCGGCGCTGTGCGCAGTACGGCTCTTCGAGTGGGCGGAGTGCACGTGCTTGTTTTTTCGACCGCCGAGACGTAGGCGAGGAAGAAAAACGCTTAGCGCTGCGGTAGACGGCACGCGCGAAATACATTAGCATCCACGACTTCGTTTCAGAGGCACGTGGGAATCTACCGAACTGTTGCCCCCCCCCCCCCCCCCCCACCTGAAGCGGACTTCCTCCTCTTTTCAAGCTACTCCTTTAACGGTGGAAGTGCTTCTGCAGTATAGTCAAAGACTAGAGGAAAGTTGTGCTTCGAAAGTGTGCGAATGATCTCGCTATTCCCCCTTTGTTTTAGGGGTGAAGCTTACGTGAATTGGCGTTGTTTTCCATTGTGGTCAAAGTATACAATAGTTGTTATAGTCTAAACATATGTGAGACACAAAAAAGGGGTTTTACAATATGATGATGAAGATATGTGGGGTTTAACGTCCCAAAAAACACCATATGATTGAGAGAGACGCCGTAGTGAAGGGCCCCGGAAATTTCGAACACCTGGGGTTCTTTAACGTGCCCCCCATATCTGAGCACAAGGGCCTACAACATTTTCGCCTCCATCGGAAATGCAGCCGCCGCAGCCGGGATTCGATCCTGCGACCTACGGGTCAGCAGCCGAGTACCATGGCCACTAGACCACCATGGCGGGGCGGGGTTTTACAATAGACTCAAACGTACACATAAGCTAAATATACGGTAGGACACCACTGTTCCCGCCGAAAACAGCCTATCGAGAAGAGTATTGGGGAGAATACCTCATCTAACATGTGCCTATAGGTTGAAGCTTCAGGAGGAAATTTTTAGCAGAAAGGAACACATCGAGCACTATGTCCCAAGACATTGCTCACATTAAAATGGTATCTTGCCACCGGTAAGGTCTTCGATTCACTTTCGAGACATATAATTCACTGCAGCAATTCGCTAAATACTCCTTTAGTTACCTAAGTGAACTGGAAGACGAAATAAATTTACACTTCCGTATACAGTTTATATCACTCAATTTACATAATACAGACACTGAACGAGCCCCTGGTGCTTCAGCCACTCGTCTTAATTCACTTCGCCGAGACGCGGAGATTTTTTTCTCCAAAAACTTTGGTTATTTACCTTTTTGTTGTTTTTAAATGGAATAACTGGCATTTTTATGGTAAAGCAGGTATCTTAGTCCTTAGAGCACCATTCTAAGATTGGTGACCTGAATCGGCTGGGTGACATTTTGGTACCGGATGCGGGGCAAACAATGTACACATTGTGAAAGAACACTGCATCTGAGCAAATATATGGGTGTAGGGGCGTTAGTCAGGAAGAGGTGACCTGCCTTCAATCTCTTCATCTTGGGCAGTGTTTATGTTTTTGTCTGAATAAACGTTGAATGAATGAATTAAAATGGCAGTGATCTTAGAAGTAGACTAAAGAGGCAGAGGGTTGACTACTCAAATGACGCTTGTTGAGTAGGCAGTAACTCGCGGAAGTAAATACTAAGAATAGAAAGCATGTTCATCATGCCACCAATCATTCAGCATGCATGTAGGTAAATGCAGTGCATGGCAATAACGATATTATTTTTACTCGTCAACAAAATACTTTCAAAAGTGTCTTTCCTTCTCCAACCATGACATGCGGTGGAATTTAGCCTACAACTACAGCTGACGCTCAGTCAACTGTCTTGACAAGTATTATTGTATTGTCTTTGTGCTCATGAGACATTTCCGTAACATATAGGCTGTATTAAGATATGTGTAAATATCAATGTTCACAGACATATTCTCCTCTGAGGAATCGGACGAGAAGCTCGGAAAGTACTCTAACTAGAGCGTTATCTCTCTTGTTGCAATTTTCACAATCCCGTGAGTGACAAAAACTATTCGAATATAAAAATTTTTCATAAAGCGAATATTGTCATATATGCCACCCCATTACATGAGAAATTTATATTAGACAACAATGTAAGAATTTCCGTAGCTTTTTTTTCTTCGCACTGCTGAATCGTTTTTTAAAACTGTGAGCGTGTGAGCGATAGCAAAACTGTGTTTTATGTACCGCCTTCATTTTTGTGACTTCGTGAATTATTTTCTCTGATACGCAAAATAAAACGTTATGTTGCAATAGCACTTAATAAAAGGTGACGTTTGATCAATGCACCAACGCTTCTTATAAACATAATTAAATAGGAACATTCAATTACGTCATGCTATATTTTAACGTGACCATCGAAAAATACTTGACTGATCCCACGAATTGTGGGCACCGATATTGAGCGAAGCGTTCAATGAGCAGCGACCGTGACTGATGTCCCGTTTTCATTCTAATAGTCTGGCTTTGGAGAGGTTGCGCTTTTGTATCACCTCTGTTACTCCAATTCAGCAAGTTCCGCGGGCCACGCGGTAGACAAGTTCACAGTCGAAACCAAACAGGGTCACCGGTACGTTAGAACCAGCTCTTTGACTATGCTCATCCGAAGCTCTTTCAGCAAGTTCTGGCTTAGTTTTTTAGGTACAGCACTCACGACCTTCAGACGGTACAGCGCAGCCCTTGTCCGGTCTGTGCGTCAGTTATCCATCTCATCGTCTTCTCGTCTATACAACTTCCTTCACCAGATGAAGCCGTTTCCTAATCACTACTCAACACCTTTTTGTCTCTTAAAGGGCACCTGTCAAGGCGGAACGCAGCCCTGTTCTCCATTTCAGCACTCGGGGATTCCGGTTTCATTCATGGGGCCCCTTCGGGCTTCAATGACAAAAGACACGCTGATGGGCGCCGGCCTTTTATTATTTACGCACGACTGCTTCGTTTCGTAACGCGAGCGTCCGATGCATAAATGCGAAGTGATTATTGAAAGGGTTCCGCGAGATGTGTTTGTAAAAGGCCGTACCGACACGTGCTACGGCGTGTGATGCATAGATATCGCAGTCACTTAGGCAGCCGACGCCCCGACAGCGCACATTGCGCTTCACTCGCCTTCATTCACGCCATATTCTTAGTGTCACAGCGAGTCGATGCCGCACCGTGCATACTCGTCAATAAAAGGATCTAGCACCTGTGCAGGCATTGCCTAGCAATTATGCAATGCTATCTATCTATCTATCTATCTATCTATCTATCTATCTATCTATCTATCTATCTATCTATCTATCTATCTATCTATCTATCTATCTATCTATCTATCTATCTATCTATCTATCTATCTATCTATCTATCTATCTATCTATCTATCTATCTGTCTATCTGTCTGTCTGTCGGTCTGTCTGTCTATCTATTTGTCTGTCTGTCTGTCGGTCTATCTATCTATCTATCTATCTATCTATCTATCTATCTATCTATCTATCTATCTATCTATCTATCTATCTATCTATCTATCTATCTATCTATCTATCTATCTATCTATCTATCTATCTATCTATCTATCTATCTATCTATGTTTACGACATTTAGCTCTTCTGGCTGTTTAGATGACGGGGTCTATACCAAAATTGGTATGGCATAACATGACTGCATGACGAGCATAAGTCACTAATCCTATCATGAAAATAGGGACATGTACGTCATGAATGTCAGTTCGAGAAGAAAAAGTAGGTGGCTTTCGCGTTGAAGTCGTTTTACGTGAATGCATTAAGAAATTGTTTTGCTTGCCAATTGCTTTTTCCGGCATGTGGCGAAAGTACTACGTTTTAATGTCTCAAAACTACGTGTCGTAATTCAGCGTTTCACAATGCAAAATGTTTGCACCATTAAGAATTCCGTAAGCGAGCAACGCGTGTTGAGGCTGAATTCCTGTTCAGTTTATTGAACACATTTTTCTCAAGAAAATCTGCAAGGAACATCATTACATGAGGTTCGAATAAGTATAATGATTCCTTATATGGATTTCCGCACATGAACATATTGTATGCCCTATATGACATCCAGAAGGCGTCACAATTTATAAAAAATACTCACTACAGAACACGACACTTTGTCAAATCACCCACACACACACACACACACACACACACACACACACACACACACACACACACACACACACACACACACACACACACACACACACACACACACATATATATATATATATATATATATATATATATATATCAGCGCAACTGTTTATATATGGGGGTGTGTTTGCCATCACGTGGTCATTACATTGCCAGAATATGATAGACAGGGCATTAAAGACGAAAATCCTTATGGGGTGAATTGGGTGATGTGCCCTGGAAACGAAAACTCAAAGTGCAAGAAACGCACGCTCTACACTGAAGCAACAGATTTGATTGATATGTGGGGTTTAATGTCTCAAATCTACCGTATGTTTATGAGAGCCGCCGTAGTGGGGAGCACCGAAAATTTCAACAACCTGGAGTTTTTTAACGTGCACCCAAATCTGAGTACACGGGTCTACAGCATTTTCATCTCCATCGGAAATGCAGTTGCCACAGCCGGGATTTGAACCCGCAACCTGCGGGTCAGCAGCCGAGTACCTTAGCCACTAGACCACCGCAGTGGTGCCAACAATCTGATCAGCTGCAATGTCGTCTGCATTTGTATATGCGTGACATTGACGGCACTGAAGCTGTCATCGCTGGTGGCCGCATCAGTTCTAGACTGAACTCCAGTGTTCGCTTTGTGAGCGTAATCGAATCAGGAGATTCTGAAACCATCGAGAAGGTTTCCCGACATCATGGTTCGATGTTCACATAAATATAAAAAAAATCAACAAAATTGTCATAGCTCCCTCTTGGAAAAGCTCTTACCGATACATTATATTAATACCCTAAGTTGTGTGTTCCAAAATGATGTGATATGAATTGATTATGAAAGATGGCGTACTGGAAGACCCCGGAAAGTTTGATCATCTGGTGTTCTTTAACGTGACTTGACAACGCACGGTATACGGTCTTCTACCATTTCACCATTACTGAAATGCGACCGCCGTGGCCTTGATCAAACCTGCGACCTTCGAGTGAGCAGTCTAGCACGGTAGCCAATGATCCATCGTGGCGTACGATGCTTAAAGCAAGGGGCAACACCAACAGGTGCTCTCCCTGAAGCCGTCAAAGTTGTCCACTTGTTCGAAAAGAGCAAAACATTCAGCACACAGAGCCAGAATCTAAAACGCATGGCAATCCCGAAATTAATTATTCTCTATCGACCAATTGATTTCCTCATTCATATCCGGCGACTTTCCAAATACCAAACGTTGCATTTACCATGCCACCTTACTATATCATAGACGCTGCCTGGGAGGAGGAGAGGAAGGGATTCTCAACTTCCTACCCCCCCCCCCCCCGCTAACACAATATACTCGTGTTTGTATGGATACACGGGCACTTACAAATGGGCACATGCACATACATGGCAAATAGATGAACCAGCACCAAAAAAATATTCCGAGTTGACTACACCCTTCTACACCCTTGTATTATACTCTACATGCTGTATATTTTCAAGCTGAGAGAACGGCTCGTGTCGTCATACAAGAATAAGAATTGACGCAATAAGAAAGCATTAAAATACCTTTCGTAATCACTTTCTTTTAGAAGGCAATGTTCTCATTCATATGTTGTGAATTAGGACGGGAATAATAGGTGTTTTTTTTTTACAATGTGCAGCCCATCACGACAGAAAACGTGTACGTTTACGTAAAGCCGTTCACGTTTCGTTATGCACATTCTAGCCTCGTTGTATTCTGCGTCTCAGGAATTTGAGAAGCTGAGCACGTGCAGCGAAAAACCGAGGCGAGAACTATTGAAAATAAAATCGTAACAGACAAAAGAGAAGAAGACTACAATAAATTTCGCGTGAACGCTCATTTGTCTCTTTTTCTCAAGTGAGACTTTGTACATTTATCAAAAATCAATTCATTTCAAAGATATTTAGTTATCCCCGAAATATGGCAGGACTCTCACCTAATGAAAGAAGAGACTCGATGCGCGTTTTTGGTTTCAGAACAAAAGTATGAAGTTCCAGAGGCTTTTGAACGCGTGTACAGGTCTCTCTTGCTCATTTTGCTTTTAAAGCGGAACTTTGAAGCTCTCGTACTGCAACTAGTCATCCACGGAAACCTACTAAATGAGAAGTATTTTTTTTTGCATACCGCAAGCACTTTGGCGTCTATTTGCGTATCCGTCTATCAATCTATCTATCTTTCTAGGCACTCACGGCTCGCTGCTCTAGTGATTACTACCTTGAATTGACGTGAACTAAAATTGGTATGGGAGGGTAAGATGGTTTGACGAACATTACGTGCTGGTCAAGACATGAATAATGCCACAATCCCGTCACGTACGTCATTAGACACTTGCTTCCAGATCGTGACACATACTCTGGGATGGTTATGTGCCACTGGTATGCAGGTATGTGCCGCAGGTGATTGAAACTTGGAATCCAGTCAAACAATCTAGTAACAAAAACAGACTTGGCGTCACCTTTATAGACACTTTTTGTGATGATTGATTGATTGATATGTGGGGTTTAACGTCCCAAAACCACCGTATGATTATGAGAGACGCCGTAGTGGAGGGCTCCGGAAATTTCGACCACCTGGGGTTCTTTAACGTGCACCCAAATCTGAAGACACGGGCCTACAGAATTTCCGCCTCCATCGGAAATGCAGCCGCCGCAGCCGGGATTTGAACCCGCAACCTGCGGTTCTGTATCCGAGTACCTTAGCCACTAGACCACCGCGGCGGGGCTAGACACTTTTTGTGTGACTATTTCTTCGTTTTTTTAGGGGCGAAGCTCCGTATGGCGTGGGTCTCTCGCTCCTCCTGTATGTATGTATGTATGTATGTATGTATGTATGTATGTATGTATGTATGTATGTATGTATGTATGTATGTATGTATGTATGTATGTATGTATGTATGTATGTATGTATGTATGTATGTATGTAGCCACCAGTAGCACATACCCGCTCAAGTGCGGGTATGTGCCACAAAGGTTGCGAAATGGGAGATGACGGTACTTGGATATTCACTAGATGGACGCACGGATGGACGGTCGGATAGACTAGCAGACGGACGAATGTATGGGTAGACGCGTGGACGTACGGACGGACGCACGGACAGACAGATGGACGCATGAATTGACGCACGGATGGTAGCGCGGACGGACGGAAGCACGGACGGGCTGATGGACGTTTCGCCCACTCATCATGATATCCTCCGTGGATATGCTGTGATTTTTTCCCATGTGTTTTTTTTCGTTCTTTTTTGCTTTCTTCTTTATCCCTCTTTCTTCCCTTATTTCTTCTATGCCTCCCCTTCCCGAAGGAGAAGGCAGGCGTTGTGCCCTTATATATGGAACTTTTCAGCCTGTTCTCTCCACATCTCCTCTGTCTTCGTGTCTCTTATTATACTCAAACCAAACAAATAAATAATAAATGACGAGAATAGATATGGGTAATTTTACTACGTGAGTGTTAAAAAAAAACAGGCATCGGCAGCGTTTACCCAATATAATTCAAAAAGTAAATGTCAGAGTCCCAGGAGGAGTCAAAGCCCCGCATTCTGCGTGTGAATCAAGCATTCTACCACAGAGCCACACCAGGTCTCGGAGCTGCGTTTCAAACAGACTGTAATGTTAGTGAAACCTCAGCGGTGGTTGCAGGGCTTGCCTACTTATTCAACTTATAAAGATGACATTTGTACCCATAATACACAGCCGTCATATCGGGTTAACTTGAATTGTAGTTGGGTGCCATTCACTAAAGTTGATTTTGGCAGAGCTGTTCAGGGCTATACCACCCTGGTGAGCACCAGCGCATCGTATAAGCTTAGCGCTTTTGTTGTAATACTCATGTTCCTGTTGGTGTCGTCACGCAAGTGCAAACAACTGGTTGTATAAACATCCGCAACTGTTCAGCATGTGTCTGTGCGTGCAGCATTTGTAAATATATTTAGCGTCAATTGATAACATGTCGCTCGATACAAAAAATTACAACATGGTAACCATCCCTCCGCATGCTTCGCATGACGTCGATTCGCAAGCTACTTGAAATCTTCCAAATTTTTATTATAAAAAAAAACGGCTCTCACTCTGCTCACAATCTGCATGCTCTTTTTCAAATAGTCCTTTGCTCCCGAAACACGTATGCCGATTTTTCCGGCTTGGGAACTCGGATGGGTAAAAAAAAAAGAAACGAGAACACACGGAGAGAAAAAGCTCGAGACAAAAAAAAATATGGAAAGAAATAGAAATGTAGTCAAAGATAGAGAGGAAAAGGCAAGCAAAGGTGGAGAAAGAAAGAATAAGCAAAGGACAGAGTGAGACAGAATGACAGAAAAATTAAAAAAGAGACAAGAAAAAGCGCAAAAAAGAGAGAGACAAAGAGAAGGACTAAGAAGTACACAGAGAAGGAAAGAGATCAGTAGTACCAGAGAGAGAAAGAAAGAAATGAAAGAGGAAGGAAGAATGTATGAGAGAGAAACTAATGAAAACGAACATACTAAAAAGGCAGAAAAACAGGGAGAAACGAGAAAGAGAAAGAAAAAAACATGAAGAGAGAAAGTGACAAAAATTGGCCCGGATCTACACGTTACACTGTAAATGTCGTCGAAAGACGATAGTCTTGCGTTTAGAAAGATTGAACAAAACGTTTATTTGATGTTTTGCGCAAGAAAATCGGTGAATGGTATTCTGAAGGCGCTGCGTTAGAGTACCTCGAGCGTGTAACGGAGGCGAGCAAGCGCATCTAGGCACGTTAAACACGAGCGCCATCTGGCAGTTATCTTCGAAAACAAAGCAACGCGCGACCGCGGAAAAAGATGCGCGCCAGTCACGGAGGTGATCAGGTGTAGAATGGAAAGCGACGGGCAGGTGCCACCACTGTGCCGTCGTAGCAAAGAGTTGGAAACACTTGGTTGAGCACCGCGTTGCACTGTCAGCGCAGCGCGTTTAACGCTACAGTCCTTAGGGTGTTTTGAGTGTGTCCTTTTCTAGTATAAAGGCACACATACAAAACATAGACATATTGTTATGGCGCCTCCGATATGCGCAATATTTGCTTTTTTTAATTGACCATCGCACAACTAGGAACGCTAAACCTTCTGCAATATTGGTGGGCGCTGCGGATGGGGTTGGCCGTTCGGTGCCGTTTGAGGTATCTTTAGGGCGGACAAACGGACAATTGTACAGACTGACAGACCAAAATTTTTTCGTCGAAGGTCCCCAAGAAAGACAATAAAAAACATGTATACACCTTGTACTACGTCACGCAGGGCTGGAACACTGCAAAGCTCATCGTGATAAGCGCAAAAAAAAAAGGAAACCTGAGAACAAAAAGAAGTGCACTACACAAGTGCTTGCGTCATGCACCTTTCTGCGCGCGCGCGTGTTTGTTTGTGTGTGTGTGTGTGTGTGTGTGGGGGGGGTTATGTCTTTGCTCTGATCGTGATGAGAATGGTCCAACTAGCCCAATTCGCTACTTCAGTTCATCACAGAAGAGCTGGAGATATGTCAGTCAGTACTGACTAGGAGATAAAACAAAAGGGCAAGCCTTATGCAAGCGGCGTAATGGCAATTTAATCTACTCGTCGCTCTTGATGCACCGTATAAATTGAGAACAACCGTTGAAATGTCACTCCATGAACATAACACACCATTCATAATGGTGTGTTCAGCCACTCATGCTAGTGGATATATATTGAGAAACACAAGCCGTCCAATAACAAAAAAATGCACTCTCCCGTGGTGGCCCGCTCACAAGGCATTCATTAGTGAAGGCCCTACTAAGCTGAACAGGCTGGCCCACTCCAAAGGGAGAGGTAAACCTTCCTGCAACCCCAGAGAACTCTCCCACCAGCCCACAGTAGTGGAGAACAGTGATCTTCTGACCACTTATGGCGGAACTACACAGCACTTATATCTCGCCAGGATGTACTTTCCTAATAGTTCATGCAGGCACTGCAACGGATTCACTAGCTTAGACCACATGCTCTGGCGTTGCCCCTTGTTACGGGGCACGGACCAATCTTACGAACACTAGTGGCTATCCGCTATCAAGAGCTTCGATGTAGGAGATCAACTGTGGGCTACGCAGAAGGCCCATGTTGAGGCAGTCGGGCTTGCAATGGCCTGACTGTCCCAACGTGGGAGTGGCCCGCTGCGCGTCGAGTTCGGCACATCACGACTTACAATAAAAATTTCATATCCATACATCCCATCATTTCTAAAGATCCTTCTGAACTCAGTTCCAGGTGACCACGTGCGCATCTTTGGTATTTGAAACCACTGCGCTTGTTGGGAAACTAATGCCTTTGTTTGTCTCATGACCAGTCGGCTTGGAGCTTTTACCGGTAAACAAAAAGTCACAGCTTTGCCGCAAAGGCGAAGCAATGAACACGATAGCAACAAATTAGGAGGTCACGGGCGAAATGGCTGGCAGATGGAAACATGTCCCGCGTTTTTCGCGCATAACTCTGAAAAGCCCGCTCTTTTCGCAAACGGAGACTGTGTAATGATTACAGCGACCTTTGTGTGCCCGGTAACTAAAACAGAATCGTTACTGTAAAAGCCGAAAGCGAGCCAAGACGTACGATCCTCCCCACCGCGAGATAAGGGAATGCCAGAGAGTTTCGACCCCCTGCTCTTCGCGGGCAAAGTGCGAGCGGGAGATGAAAGCACGCGCCACCGCGCCGTGACGATGTTGCTACGCGCGCTCATTGCGGCATCTTGCTGGTAATGCAGCAAACACAATAGTCGCCTCTCCCCGAGATTCCCGTCAGCAGCGGTAAGTGGTATATATAGATAGCTTGCCATTTGAACTTCGCAGAACGTGCTCCGCGGTGGCTCAGTTGTTAACGACTCGCACCGACGATTGAGAGGACTGAAGTTTGATTCTGCGCACCGTAGTCTTTTTCTACGTTTTTGTTCCTTTCTTGCCTTTTTATATATGTAGAGACGTATACATATACGGTGAGTGACGCGACGCTGACGCCGGTGGCAAAATACAGCCGAGAGTGTCCATATAATTGCTATTGCAATAATAAGTACACCCTTGTTTTAGTAACACACGTGCTTTACTGCGGGTATTGGCGAAGCTTTGCGAGGAGTATAATAACTAAGCTATAATTAATTTATATATTTATTTGCTGTCACATTTCAAAGTTAAGCACTTTATCAAGTGATGCCGATTGGGCAAACTGTTTACGCTAATTATTACGCGTGAAGTACTCAAGCACTTGTCGAAAAAGGCTTTAAAGATATCGAAATTGTGTTGTTCTCTGTTTAAATGTCTTTTACTTGGCTTGATGTGGAGAGGCTGAGGTGTATGTCACCTCGGCTACTGCATTTTGTTAATCTTTGCAGCGCTAAAAAAGAGAAGAACTTGTTGCCGACTATAAAATAAGAAAAACTAAAGAAAAAAACATATAATGCAATAAAGCAAGCTAAAGTAATCTGGCAATGGACAGTTCGATTGCAGGAGTTCATGTGGAATAAAGCATCCATACGTGCATATGTCAGACCAACAGATCGTTCTGTATATAGCAAGACGTAGCTGTTCATGACAAGCGCCCATCTAGGCCAGGTTCCACTAAGTCCTTCAAGAAGATGTTCGCATTTTTTCAACGATGCAGTTCAGACTGCGGTACTACTAATTTCTGTAATGCGATTTAGCGTCTGTTCAAACTTTCTAGTTTCTTCAACTTTTCTCGTTCATTTGCGTTTTTTACGCATTCCAAAAGAATATACCCGGCATTCTCGTATTTGTAAGTAACCTGTGGGCCAAAGCCACAATATCATTGTCATGCACGCCTTACTTTGGAATTACGGAATAATTTTGACCACCTGGGGTTATCCAACATGCCTCTAAATTCAATAACAGGTGCGTTCCTGAAATTTGCCTCCATCAAAAAGTGGTCGCCGCTGCTAAGAGTCAAACTTGCGACCTCAGGCTTAGCGGCTTGACCCATCAGGTGAAAAGGCACAACGACTCGTATAAGAAAGTTCTCCGCGCCCACAACTAGATATGTCACTATTACCATTCTCTGTAATAAAGCTGAGCCAAATTACGCATTGCTGTAACTCTGAGAGTTTTGTAGCGAAACTTAGCACTGCAACACTAGAGGTATCTACTCTAAATTCATGACATGACTACTGTCAAATTTTTTTTCTGTGCCAGCAAAATATGTGCCTTTGCAAAAACACCCTAGCAAGCACGTAAAAAATGCCGCAGCATCCACGACGCAGGCTCCACAAAGACGTTTAAGGTGCCTCCTTTGAGGAGGTGTACCATAATTGGTGTAGAGATGGCAGAAAGTGTGTCTAGAAGAACCAATTTTTAAGGATGCTTTCGTACATTTCAAATGCAGAAGGTTAAATTAATTTGATTTGCTTACAAAGCGTTTGTGATTCATACCGACTTTTGTGTTTCATGCCTGCCGACAGGGTGCTTTGTATGAAATAGTCTGTCCAGGTGAAATTTGTATATATACTCGTATAATAGCTGCACTAAGCGTTGGCGTCTGTGACAGCTGGTTCTGGTGAATACTACCTGCGATACGTTCTACTGGCGCACACACCAATTAAAAGGTTAGGAAAAGACACAACGGCAGGCCTTGTCCACTTTTTGTATCCTGCCCATATCCTATCCAGTCCATCTTGTGCACTGCCTTGCATTGACCATATTGAGCAAGGTAAAAGACATGAGCCATGTCTTTGGCCAACGGTCGATATGGCTAGGACACTATAGGAGACTGGGTGGGCAGGAGTCAATGTCTTAGGCTAATGCTTGATATATGCAAGACAGGATAGAGGACAGGACGGGTGGGATAGGCCACGGGCAGGATAGCAAGCTACACGAGGTGTGGCGCTGTGTATCTTCCAACCCTACTCATCACTTAGTTCGCCAGTAGACGGTTTCGATAGTCGTACTGAATGCGACATTGAGGTCTCTAGTGGGACTTCAGCTGTCACGGTGCTGGCCGCTAAACCTGAGGGCCCCAGTTTAATACCTAGCCCCGGAGGTTGCAATTCGATCGGTGTATATTGTAACAACCCTGTGCACCTAAGCTACGGTGAGTGTAAGATACTAGACAACTCCATGGTTTCAGCACTATGGTCGTACACTGCAGCGTTCTTCATAATCGTATTGTTGTTTTGGGATTCCATCATCATCAACAACATCTACATCCTCACTACGCCCACTGAAAACCCTCTCCCATCTTCCGCCAATCAACCCAGTCGCTTTCTTTCTGGTGCCACGTTATACCAGCAAACGTCTTATTCTCATCAGCCCACCCATAGGGCGTGTCTTATAAACATACTGTGGCTTCGGCACGTAATACATCAGAAAATATTTTTGCCAGCAGCGATACTGCTGAGAAAAATTTGAGCTTGAACCAAGTGGTAGATGACATTTTTATTTGGAAGAAGGCCTTTCTCATGTCTCGTATATGGGCAATATATATCTGAGATATTCAGTACCACGACCTTCGGGAGAGCATCATTCGTCCCAGGAAAGCGTGCGAAGAAATTATTCCTGTTTTTAACTGCAGTGTAGTGATTATAGTAGAATTTTAAATGAATTAAAAACCTTAGTTTTGGCTTTCCCCTGCCATTGGTCGGGTACGAGCGCACAACTTTTGAATCGCGAGTTCGATTATTCATCAATGAAGCTACGACCAAAAGTGCTGCCCGGCTCAAATTGTTGGGCGTTTCTGTACGAGTAATACCTGGAAGTTGATGACAACAATTATAGACACTATGTTCATCTCGGCCTAATTATCCGTTCGATTGATTTGGTTCTTAAGTCATCTACATCAATCTTATGCTACATCAATAGAAACAAATAAAGGAAAGTCTGGTGTAGCCACGTATTCCTTTCATGTGGATACGTCACTTGACGTCCACATGAGTGGCCAGTATATTATCAAAAGGGAAGTGATGACGTTGCAAAAAATTGACTACGACAACGAAGAAAACCATAAATGTAGAAACAAACAAACAGCTTAGCAGGTTTGAGTCTCCCCTCTTCACCCATTGGAAGAGCTTTATTTTTTTTTTGTCTCGCTAAATACTCCCAGAATTTCCGGGGGCAATCACGAACTTGCAGGGTCTAAATGTACGCACACGCCTTTTCCAGCAGAACGCGCCGCTTGTAGAAACACATTCAACAGAATCAGCGCAATTGCTGAGCGGGAAACAAGAAAACGCGAAACCTTAGGTAAGCAAAAAGGCGCCAAGAGCCAGAGTTTTGCACTGAGACATGAACACGAGAGTGGGAAAGAATAAGCGATAAAACCTGTATTTGGCCTGCGCCCACCGAAAACGTGCTGAAGCGAGTCAAGAATACTTCGGGAACCCTAAGTCGACGGCTGGACTTGTGAGGAGCTTTTTCGATGTAGTCTTGAGCCCTTGTCCATTTATTTATTTATTTTTATTTTTTCTGTTTTCTCGAACCGCGGTGATGATAACAGATCCTGATGGAAAGGTTGTTCGCCCGTGCAAGACAGATTTACTGCTTGTCTTTTTTTATTCCCCACAGTTTTTTTTTCCCGGCTCAGGCTGCAAGAACTTGCAGCATGCCATTCTTTTTAACGTCACCAAGTAGGCAGTGTGTCGGTAAACAGAATGCAATGAACGAAATAACAGAAAGAAAGAAAGAAAGTGATGAAGGAAAGAAAGGAAGAAGGAAAGAAAGAAGGAAAGACTACTCATACAAGAGAGCCGAAAGTCACCAGCTGTTGCTGCATCCGGCGACTCGACAGCTAGGGGGCGCACAAACTAGACGTCACTGCGCCAACCCACGCACGCTCTCGAAGGCCCGAGCGCCACACTAAGGCGCGTGCAGTAACAGAAATTCCAGGGAAGCCACCGGAAAAACCGAGGAAAAAAAAAAGCAAATATATCGCATAGACGCCTCCCAGCGTCTATACGATATTGAAGCCCTCCAGCGGCCGCTCTGACCACTGGGCGCAAATATCAGATGTTTGCCGCAGCTTCACCGAATGCTAGCGAGCTTTGCCCACTGAAATGGCATTCGCCTCACCCTGAATGTCTTGAGCTGTCCCGTCTTAGTGTGCGATTGTTGCTGAAGACGAATTCCTGTGCGCGGCCGTTTGGCCTTTTGGCATGAATGCTGTGAGAGGGAGGGGCTCTAACTTGGTCGCCGCAGTTCAGTCACTGTCAGATATCTCTATTTTTGTCTCTCTCTTTTTCTCCATGTGTACTAGACTCTTGCGGGCACTTTATTTGCTTCTTTTTTGGTGAAGCAGCTAGACGACGTTTGTGGACTGCCGGATAACTTTATCAAAAAATTGCTTATCGCCTCTGTAAATAGCCCCATGGCTATTTAAAATGGGGAATATGCTTGGCCATTGCTCTCAACGTGGCCAAAAGTTACGGTCAGCAAACATGGTTGGATGACACAGGGGTACTTTAGGTGGTTATATTGAGCTTTCTAGTAGCTGTAACCTACGCACAGTGGTCATATTCGATGTGTTGGTGGAATAAAGTGAAACACGAAAAAAAAAAGTCGTCCACGAGATGCTCCCGCATGCGTTGCCTGCGTTTCACTTCTCTCAAACAAAAGGACCCAGTACCTGTGCATTCGAGAGAGAAGCATGGTACTTATAAGCTCAACGGGACAACTGGCAAAGCTAAACATTCATGACATGGGGCGCGAGAACAAATGCCTTAAAACTTGAGTTTGTCTCCTCTCAAGGACGAATTTAAGTGGGATGCTACAAGAACAACAGAACAACGGCGGCTTTGTAACATGAGGTATACTGCGAAAACACGAACGCCGCCAAGGCACGGCAGTGAACTTCAAAGGATTTAGTTTCACTAGGAAGGGTTCACGTAAGAACAAGAGCAAACATTTTTACGTAGCGGAAAAATACCTTTGCCGCATCTAGGAGCTGAAAAACAAAGGGCGAACACCCGATCATCGTAAACATTTTTATGACACTATTTAAAACGGTGCTTGTAGACGAGGAAACAAAAAATGAAAAAAAAAGTGGCGCTGGGTCAAATCGGCTTCTTGCATCCTCTGCTGCTGCAAAGCCACGACCCGGCCAAGACAAAATGTGTCAGCTGCGTTTTACGACACACCAACAAGATGGCTGTGGAATACAAGAGTAGGAGGGAATATATTGCGCAATTCCACTTGGTGACAATGACGATCGTTTCGCGGTCATTTGCAGAAGTGCGAGAGCTACAGTTAGTTTTTGCGACACTGTTATTTATCGCCAAGTTTCGTCCTGCAATGTCGCAGGCCAGGACGGTTCGCCCACGAATTACTTCAATAACGATGCCGAGACACCTGTATGGGTCAGGTACGAAACAAGATTGTTGACCTTGGTAAAACTATTTACGTGCTATACAGAGCTGCTTGAATGTTGACGATATTTTATTGGGCAAACAAGCTGCTTACCTCTTCAATATGAAGAGAAAGAAACTTTTGAGAAGTGTAATAACATTTTCGGTCTCGTAGTTTCAGAATAGCCATTCAAATGACTCCCACGCGACTTTCCACCCGCACAGAGGCGCGTATCGTGCAAGAAGCAGAGTCTTGTGTACTGCCATTACTAACATCCAACATGTTGCTGGCTATCCACTGTAATGGCGAACCAAAGTTCTGGCCGACTTATGTGTATTGGTCTCTAAATTGACGCGCCAACTTTGATCCAATGTTAAGCTTTCAATTTCCAGCAAGGTTCCAACGACGTGTCGCTACTCTTCTGTGCACGTCGTTGCATCTACACGTGCGTATGCGTTTCGCATAACCTTGGCCGACCCCGCCGCTTGCGTACACTGCGGAGATCAAGAAACTATTCTAAATGCCCTGTGTCACTTTCAGTTTGTTCGTAACACACTAAACCAGTTAAATTACCAGTCTCTATTGCGCCATCGTGCAAACTCAATGTCGCAGAAGAAGGCTGTGCAAGCGCTACTGGGCTTCATGCGATCTACTGGCCCGTCTAAAGGGCTCCTATTGGAACGCTCTCATGCGTGCATGTGTGCGTATGCGTGTTTGTGTGTATACGTGTGAGTGTGAGACAGTAATGTTATATATATTGACACGTGCGGTTCTTTTGGTTTACGAAGAAAGCCGCTATCACTTTCCAGTGACACGCGCGCTCGTTGTGATTGTTTGCGGGGAGCATTGTTATCACTTTCTGTTAAGCGCAACGCAGGCCGCGTTTATCTTGCATGCCACTCTGGAACCGTGTGGATCATTCTTGAAACTTTGCATGCTTGACGCACACATTTTAGTAACTTCAGGAGCTCCAGAAATAAATCGAGAACGAGATATGACGCGTGTATAAAAAGCCGGCGCAGTGCGCCACTAGTCAGTCTTTTTTTCTTTTCCGTCGACCGACGACTGTTCACGCCGCTGTTGCTGTGAGTTGTGTTTGGCCTTGTTTTGCTGGGCACAAGTTCGCCCAATAAACAGTTCGCCCGACATCGCCCTGACTCCGGTGTGCTTCCTCTCAAGTGCTGCGTGTGTCACAACCGCGTGACAATATATATATATATATATATATATATATATATATATATATATATATATATATATATATATATATATATATATATATATATATATATATCAGGCTCACAAGCTGTGTTGTAGTAGCTAGAGAATTTCCTCGCTTACATTTTCCTTCCACTTTTCACGTCAGTGGCACACATTAGCAATGGGTATCAGTCATGAGTCATGACAGTTCCTGTAAGACGGCAAGAAGGGCGCTTGGCTGGGATTCACCCACACAGACACAAGGAAGGAGCAAAAGAAAAAAAACGGCGCCGTATTTTCGCTTTATATTGCTATTTCACTGAGTCTGTGTTTCTAGTATTGCTCTGTAAACAAAGTTCACGATGAATGGCACTTGCCTGCTACCACCCACGATTCCTTACACTTCCGTACATGAACAATGTCGACGTGTCCTAGGCTGCCTTTGATGCCAGACCAACTACGTCTGTAGATGCCATATCTTGCTCGGAACGATCGGAATGCACCAATGGTAACGCGAGAACTAATGTTTATGTTTACAAACCTTGTCGAAAACGGACTTCATGGGCACGATAGTTACAATTACACACGTGGTTTTACGCTCCAAAGCCACTATATGGTTAAGAGGCACGCCGTAGTGGAAGGCTCTGTATATTTTAACGATCTGGTGTTTTTACGCGCACTGACATTTTACTGTACACGTGCTTCTAGCATTTAGCCTCCATCTAAGTGCAACCGCTGCAGCCAGGGTCAAACCTACGACCTTCGAGAATAATGTATAGCACTGTAGCCGCTACATTGTCACGGTAGTAGTAGTTGTAGTAGTAGTAGTACAGAACATTATTATATACATAAACCAGAAAGGCGAGAACTTCAGTGCCCCAAGGAATATACAGGGTGAAGAGCATAGTCTGTCCGGCAGGATAGTGCCCCTATGGCAGGACCCCATTGGCACGAGCCATCTTTTCAGTTCTGTGGAGCAGTTTTAGCAGATCCACCAGGGCTGGGCAATAGCAGCACCTCCCTTTCCTTCCATGTGTCATTGGTGTCGTGTTCTTCGTCGTGCTCTGCGCACACACCTACGAAATGTGAAAGAGTGTTGGGGTGGCTCCACACCACGCGCATATGTCTCTGTACGCCGTGGGGTAGATCGGGTCAAGAGTGTTCAGATTTATTTAAGCGTTTGTTTGTATTCTTCTTAGCGCTGTCGCCACCGCAATGCTCAGCTTGTTATGGGGCGTAGATGAAGCGGCCTATTTTCCCTGTAGTACTTAAGAATCGTCGTGAAACAAGGGTACATGGTTGTAGGGCGCTCTATTACAAAGTCTTGAGTTGCTCGGTGATTTGTAAAGCCTCTAGCCGCCTGAATTTGATGCGACAGAAATGTTGATTCAACTTTCTATTATGTACCAGTCACTTTCGAAGGGCTGATGTTTCTCGCTCTGCATCTCTGTGCCTCCACTCACTTTTCTCTGTGTAAATTATCGCGCTGCACGTTAAAATAAGAGGTCCTATCTTGAGAACAGCACATGAAGGTAAACAAATGACTACGGGTGGACTGGCTCACCATATCTACTCGCAAAGAAGGAGCACCTAGGCAGACGCATTTAGTTACACACAGCCAGCAGTGGTTAGCACTGGGTAATGTCAGCCAGTGGGTTTGTTATAATACTAGCAGACAGGTAGTATTGGAACAGCGGCCATCTTAAGTATCCTTCCACTTCTGACGTAACCGGCAAAATTGACAGGCTTTGATATGACGGCGTCGGAGACAAAAACGATGCAGGCTACTCTTTTTATCCTGATAAGATGGTGGCTCAGCAAGATGCTTTGATCGCGTCAGTATGGTCATCTGCGCACAGCCAGACACTCTTCCGATTGCTCATTCAATTGTTCAATTCAATTTTTCGGAGATCAGAATATAAAAAATTACAGTGTAACTATCGAGTGAATATTGATGAGCGGAGAGAAGTTTCGAAGGGTTTTATCGGCAAACCGTGAATCATCCGTTGGCCAGGTCCATTTGTCTGTCTGTCCATCCGTCCGTCCGTCTATCCATCCATCCGTCCATCCATGCGTCTGTACGTATGTACGTATGTATGTATGTATGTATGTATGTATGTATGTATGTATGTATGTATGTATGTATGTATGTATGTATGTATGTATGTATGTATGTATGTATGTATGTATGTATGTATGTATGTATGTATGTATGTCCGTCCATCCATCTAGTGAACACTTCAAATACCACAATCTTGTATCTTTTGATCATACATTCATCATATACAAGTACCGCCATCCAGCGGACATTTCAAAGGCTGAAACGAGAGCGGGCTGCTACATACAATAAATGCACGACCCACGCCTTTTGGAGCTTCGCTCCTAATATGCCAGATAAATTACTGTTACTTTTTTTGTTTTCATTCGCGTTTTCTTCTCGACGCATGGTGGCGTGACTTCACATAGGCGTCAACCACATGCGTTTCAGTTCTCGGACAACATCGGCTTCATGCTGCTTTTTAAGCTCTCAACGTACACTGCTGCGAGCCTGTGCAGAAGTGTAACACAGCCTTTGTTTCATAGTTAAGTTCAATGCTGGCTAATTGCGGCTTCTGCAGTGAGTGAAATACGGCAAATATCACTTTCAATGCATGAAGACGCGACAAATGAGGTTATCTGCTGCACTTTTTTTCCCATTCACTTGCACTTGCTCGCACAAATAAGGCGGGAGAAATTGCAGTAAGGTAAAAACACGAGTGTGTTGAAAGCAGTGCGCATTTCGAACATCAACGTGAGCACAACTAGACATACATAAACAGCAGCCACAGGATAAACTCTGGGTCCCGTGCCGTTCTTTTTCGTTGTACTGTGTTGTTTCGTCACTGGTATTTGAAACATACCAAAGCATAGCGCACACCACCTTTTGACTGCATGGTGGATAAAGGGAACTCAGAAAACTCTATTCAAGATGTAGCCATTCAGCGTTATCCTCCAAGCTTACACTCTTCCACAGACACGGCAAGCATGTGAAAAATCCCACCACGAGCTCCTATGTTTCTGCAGGTTTCTTGCTCTCCATCTGTTTGTAAAACTTTCTCATCCCTCATCCAGTGAACGGTAGCATACTGGTCCTTCCACAGTGATTACCAAGCCTGAAGAAATTACGCTACAGTTGCTGCGGAGAACGAAGTTAGGGAAGAGACAAGAAGTGAAGTGGACAGTACAAGCGCATTTTTTTTTCAGTCGTGAAAAACCAACTAACCCACTACCTCACTTTGTTAACATCCTTCCCTTTGTATTCTCTCCTGTCCCTCCCTCCCTCCCTCCCTTCCCTCGATTGCTCCTTATTTCTTTTCCTTCCTCCTTCTTTTCTTTCTTCCTTCCTTCCCTTCTCCTTCCTTCCCTTCTTTCTTTTTTCCTCCCTTCCTTCTTTCCTTCGTTCCCTCTCTCCATTCCTCCCTTCCTCTTTTCTTTACTCCTTGCTTCTGTGGTGCGAAATGAAAGCAGAAAAAGTGAACTCCTAAGATAAAAACACAGCTCTACACCCGTGAGACGGCGTCGAGGCAAGCCTTTGACGTTCCCTTAAGGGAGGCCTATAGTCCCGGCTGCCTAAACTTGGCGCTTTTTTGTTATTAATAAAATTCATTTTTCCTCTTCCTCCAAAACTTGCGAAAGGTGTGCGCATGAGCGAAGAAACATAAGTTCGCAGACATGGCAAAATGAACGTTAAATAGCTTGAACAGGGCAATTCCTTAAAGATCATTAAAGCACCATCGCGGTGAAAAGATTCCTACGCCGAATTTTACAGGTAACAAAAGGTTTTATTCTCACAAAAGACTGGTACCAAAAGAGGGCGTACAAAGCACGCCATTAAGTCGTCTGGAGAACGCCTTCATATCGTCCGTTCCCATTGTTGTTTCGCTTTTCACAAAAAGTCTAAGTATTGGCAAGAAAAAGAAAACAACCTCGTTGAGTAAAGAAAGAACTCTTGCATGGTTTTGAAGTCTAGCGAGCGAACGGAAAAAGTAAAAGAGATGGATGTGGAATTGGGAGCAACTGAATGTTCTATGGGATAAAAGAAACACCTTTAACTGTTGAAGTTATTTCTAAGCAGTTTAATCTAAACAATGCAGTTCGCATGCTATAGAACTTACGTGACGAAACAAAGCATACGTTGGCCCATGCAAAACTTTCAAGAAGCATTATTAATTTATGTGTATTTTTTTTTCTTTCCAAATTATTTTCCCACGCAGGAGTGGGCGCTTCGCCTGTTCAAACAGCGTCGTTCACCTGATAAGTGGTTCGCGTGTGACGCAGTGGTTGCACACCACGGCACTGCATGCATAAGGGTCAGCTGTCACGCTATCCATCGGCGAACTAGTTCATCTTCAGCGAACGCCACCACGAAAGCGTATGCACGGGTCAAATCGTTCTGGTCTGAACCAGACGTTAGAGGGAATCTCAGAGTTGCCCCCAGTGTGCCGCACGGATTCAGACTAGAGCGACCCGGCCACTGTGCCACTTCATCAAGCCGTCTTTATGAGAGGTGCGTAATCCCGACGTTGTTGTATCGGGTTCAAGTCCGGAATCGGGCGGTCCGTCGCTGTAACTGTAGACTACGTCAACACCTAGTGTACACGGTTCTTCCCATGTAAGGTGAATACCTTACTAGAATTCAAGACATCACCGAAAGTGATGTTTATTCATACTTGGGAAAATTATAATTGTGCTTATTGACATCATCAATAGGTGCAATTTTCGTCACTGGCTTGAATAGCAATAAAGTGTGGCCACCTCGTGCATCCGCCTATATACGTATACTTCGCTTCGCTGTTATCAAAGTGATGTAGCGGTATGTATCCGAATGGTGGAGGAGAACGCAGAAAGAGTGAATTAAAGACGTGACACTAAGTATAGCGATGCGCTATGACAACTAAGCCATCAGGAATGAACATTTCTCTATGACGCTCGCAGCTTTGCTATAGTCGGTCTGCTCGTAGGACGTACGCTTTCGGTAAGTGGCTGTTCAATAAAATGGTCTTGTTGTGGGTTGCCTGTCCTCTTCCTGCGCTAAGTTATCAAATAACCGATACAGTGATTTCATACATGTCGATAATGCACTATTGCTCCTCTATGCGGTAACCGCTCGCACTATTTCCTCGAATATTCGGGGGGCTGCCGCGTCGCCTTAGACCTCTGCACCGACAGTAGGCATCAGTTTGCGTTCGTTCGAGCTGTGCAACAGGCGACAAGCCATTGAAGAGAAAGCTACAGGTTCAAAGCTCCTGCACGTGTAGCCCTACGTGAAGTAGTCCGCTTTGACGCATGTCTCGTAAGCCTGTAGAAAGTGACGGGGGCACACCAATAAGGTTTTATGTAGACGCAGAGGCGTATGAGGTGCACGTGTAAAAAAGCGGGACTTTCTCGTGTGTTCGAAGATGCTGTAAGGTAAATAATTGATACAACTGTGTTGCTGGTGTGTGCTGCCTCTCGTATAGAATGGCTACACGTAGAAAATAAAGGAGGAACGTTTATATTTCACGTTAAAAACAGGGGTGCTATTGCGCAACTACGTTTACTTGTGATAGAATGCACGCAATTTGGCTCTGTAGCCAACGCTGAAATGCCGAGAAATATTGTCGCCGAGTACATGAATATCACCCGTCTAGGCGTTTTTCTACTGTGTGAGTAACTATAGGGAGGTGTACACCGACCCGTAGCTTATATACAAATAAAATTCAAAATAATTTAGCTAGCACATAGCCCTTCTAGAATAAGTTCAATAAAACAGTTGTAATATTGAATATCTGGTACGCGTTGGTCAATCAACAACGTTGCTAGTCTTGTTCGTTTAGATTTTACATATACTGAAAAGTAGCGCAAGCCCTCCTGACCCATTCTGCCACTTTTGGTTTGTCCATGCTTGAAAGAACCCTGCAAAAGGAGATTATTTTTTTTCCTTCGTCGCGTTCTCCTCAGAAAAACGAGGTGGCCGCTCAAGGAACTGAGTGCATAGACCAGTAAATCGTGCCTCGCTGTGAGGTGTAGTCTTTGAGGAAATAAATAAAGGCCAAAACGTAATAGTCTCTTAAAACCTCTAGAATGAGAAAAAGTAAACGAAAATCATGGTATACGCTCGTAAACCATACAGCACGACATGCACCACCGTGAATTTAGGCCTATGTTAGGAACCCCCTAGCAGTTGCAACCAACACACCTTCCCAAGAGGGGAGATAATACACTACGATTTTATGACCATCCACGCTGACGCAAACTTGCCTCGGGAATCGATTCTGCATGCATCTAGTGAGCGCAAGATGGTCAAAGCAGGTCATCAAGGTATCGTCTCTTGATCCCGAAAGCGCCGGCCCTGCACAAGCTGAAGCGCTACAGACGCACACTATCATGGCTCTTTGGAGCTTGTAGCTCCCAAATGAGGTTGTGTCGTCAGAGTACCGAAACGCGGCGCACGCCTTCCGGAGTATAACGTCATAATAGCACTCGCATAAAAGCCATACAGAGAAAACTCTGGATAGATCTCGTGGAAGTGTGCGCAGCTTGCGTTCCTGTTTGAGCAGTAGGTTTCTTTGGCGATCAGTTTTACGACATGTTATCACGGACAGCCAGCTTTAATAACCTCGTAAAGAATTGCGTGGGAGGCTTTACAGGGACAGGCAGCTTTCAGAACAATAAGCTGCAGTGAACCGAATCTATAAGGTATGCCGTATATAATATTGACGAAGGATGAAGCTCGATCATTTCGTGCTCACTTTGTCGGGAAAGGGCTGGACTAATCAAACGTTAAAATATATCAAATTAAATTCCTGTCGACAACAAACCAACATTTATATGAATTTAGGATACGTGCAATGAACAAGTAACTAACCCTGTGGTGAAAACCTGAACTCACGAGAACATGTTCGATGGGATAACGCCATATCAAGTCAGCCACTGTAGTAAGATCTAATCGCACCTTCTTAGTTCTTGTTCGAGACACCTGATTTTCCAGTGGGGTACGCCAGGTTGCTTACTAGTTCGCAGCACAGACGAAAGCTGTAGTAAACGCGACACTTGGATCTGGTCTCGAGAGTGCAGGCTCCATCTTATTTAGAGGTGAAGCTCCTTGAGCCATGCGTCGTACGTCCCTGATGTGTAGTAGTAGTAGTAGTAGTAGTAGTAGTAGTAGTAGTAGTAGTAGTAGTAGTAGTAGTAGTAGTAGTAGTAGTAGTAGTAGTAAGTAGCCACTTCCACGGCCGGATTAGAGGAGTGGCACGCGCGCACTCTCTTACGACCCGTGCATACAAAAAGGGAAGAGTAGGGCAGATTCTTCACAGCTTGTTGCATGTGGGGGCGCTTCGAGCCAACCCACTACCCTCTACTTTCTCCTTTTCCTCAGTCGACGCCTCGCCTCTGACCAGCCGCATGCGTTTAGATGTGAATCGAGGAGGAAACCCGTGCACGTTAATCATGGGATAGTTATTTCTGATTAAATAACCTGCAGAGACAAGTGTCGGTGACTTAATCTCCAATAAAATTTCCGTAGATATTGAGGCTTACTAAAAAAACTAATAACAGAATGACGCATTTTCAGCACTACCTGACGAGAAAAGGTTGCCGCGCTAAAGTCGCTGGGCGTGCGGCTCCTTCTCAGTCACCGAATGCCAATAGCTTGTCCTGCCCCTAGTAAGATAGCTGCCACCGCTACCATCTTACGGTGGGTACGGCTTCACTCGTGATCGATAATTTCCGCTTCGGCAATTTTTTTGAACCTCCTTGGTTTCAGCAAGGTTTGGCGAGAATCTGGCCGCACTGTCATGAACTAGCGGCGGTGAAAGGTGAAAACTTGACACAAAGCGCAGGCCGTAAAACAGTGCACGCGTACCGCTCCTTTAGTCTGGCCATTCCACTTCTCGTTTAGTCCTTGGAATGTCTGTTGGATGGCGGTACTTGAATATAATGAATATATGATGAAAAGATTTGAGATGGCGGTACTTGAAGCGTTCACTAGATGGGTGAACAGACAGACAGACAGACAGACAGACAGACAGACAGACAGACAGACAGACAGACAGACAGACAGACAGACATGGTCATGCAGCACATATCATGCAGCACAGACACGGTCATGCAGCACAAAGAGGCATGGTCATGCAGCACATATATAGTTAATGTGCTTTGGAGGCAAGTGATCTTCATTTGTGACAGCTTACCTCTTTGCCATAGAAAACAACACAGTGCTCTGAATTGTCAAACATGTCTGAGAAGATAGTTGAGCTTTCTGAGTCCGATGGTCTCCGTATTTGCGGAAAACATTGTACTCGGACAACCACGCACGGACTCATGGCGCAAGACAGCTCACACTTGCTCGCTCAAAGGCTAATGTGTTTTCTTAGCTACACAAAAACACATCACTTTCACAGAAATCACTAAAAAAGTCACTAAAATACACGAATAAAAACAACAAGACATCAGAGCAAAGGGAAAAGAGAAGTATCACTGCAAAAATTGTCGCGTCCATCGGATGCTTGCACAAAGGATTTCGAGACCGGTCCTAGGACGTTGCGCTCGGAATGATAAGGCCGAACGCATTTGGAGCATACAGCGGCATGCAGCGTTTTTTTTACGACTGCTTCCGAGGGAGGGGTGGATGCCGCAACGACCGTACATGTCAACGCCTTATCTTTATTAGGGCGCGAGACAGACGTGGAAACATCGGAAGCGAACGTCACCCCGTTGTGCTGGGTGGCGCGCATGCCTTGAACAGCGAGCTTAATGAGCATCCATAGGGGGGCTAAAAATAACTTACTTCCACGTGGTGGCGAGATCGGCTGTGAGTCAATGGAGATTCGCAGTAAGGAAGAGAAGGCCTGTCATTCGCAGCGAATTTAATGTCCGCTGCTTTCTGGTCGTCAAAAAGCCGGTGACAGACGTCGTACGGGGCGCTAATAAATAAAATACAGTTATAGTATCTATGCATTTACTACCGTACCTTCGTCTTTTCATAGGCAATTTGTATGTAGATTATTTTGGTATTTCTTCTTTTGAGAAAATATAGAAGGCGTAGGTGGCACCGGTAGTCCGGTGCTCTGTCAGGACACTTGTGCACAAAACGTCAAAACGTGCTATGAAAAGGCCCTGACAATAGACACATTTAGTTGCACATCCGTAGCAGCGGTATACAGACGCGGCCAACCATTGCAAATGACGAGCAGGCTGCGTCCGTGCGGCTGCTGCGGAGGAGTGACTAAATCTTTCTATTACCTGCTGAGGTAACGCACATCATGATCGTTCCAGTTAGTTAACGAGAGAGAAAGTTCTCTTCGTAAGTCGTTTTTATCTTACTCTGTGCTTCTGAGAACTTGGTCCTTGCGCGGTGCTAGTGATTTATCGTAACATAATAATAATAATAATAATAATAATATTAATAATAATAATAATAATAATAATAACTTCTTCATTTCCATCAGCGATTGAGGAGACTGTGGGTAAAACTTGCTTGAGACACAAGCAACTTGACAGAAGGTCTGCAGCCACCTCTACAATGCAGCAGCGACAGCACACATGATGACACAAAAGATGACACTTCATTACACAGAAATGAAGTAATTGAAGAAAAAAACTGCGGTGAAATAAATCAAACATGGCAATAATATTGAGCAGAATGGCAGAGGAGGAGTTAACGAAGCCATGTCACTCGATTTATGATCATAATCTGTGTTGTTTGGGTACATTCACTGATAAGCTGGTGAAATTCTACCACGCTTGGCTGGGTGGTTAAATTATAATGAAATATATTATTAAACACGCGGGTGGCCTGAAAGTCAGGCAGCACTGGCGAACACAAGCCTTATACGTAACAAGCAGCTAGCTGCCCCAGCGTCTGCATTCCGGTGAACGATATAAGTTGCGAAGCAGCTCTTTCACTAGCCTGTGTAACGCTGTACCTTTGTGCGTCCGTACCAATGCGCTAAACGTGCTCCCCTCGCCGCAGGTGTTAGAGCGCTGCCAAGTAGGTCATGCCGCAGCTGCGCGTTGATGTCATACTCCCCTCGCATTGCGCACCAACGTTACTGTTTCCCGCGCCTGCCACGAGCTCGCCGCAGCGCCCGCAGCTGCCGCCTTGTCCATTCGCCCGCAACAGCTGCCGCTACCGTGGCCCCTGCTCGCTACACCGCCGACTCGTCGGTTCAAGCGCAATAAACCTGACACGCCAACCATCGCAAACTTACGCCAGTCATCGCTTCAAGTGATTCTTCCACTGCCCACCACAGCACCCGCGTTAGCGCCATTCAACCCATGACGCCACCCACGCGCATCACTGCTGCTTTGCATCCCATCAGAGTTCCCCTTTGGGAAGATAGCGGGAATTTTCTTCCGTGGTCTGCTGCGCGTAAAATCGAGATGTTTAAGCTCTCTTTAGCTTGACACAAAAATCAAACGATGTGCAGCAGTGGCTAAAATTTCGGTAGAAAACGATGGGTCCATTTCTTGCAGCACATAATGTCACACACGCCATGCGAAATTTTGGTCGCCAGCGGTGCGCGGTTTTGTCAGCCGATGATCTTAGCGCTTGTTCTGGATTGAAATATTGTCGCTTCACGCCCCAATTTTTATATCTGTATGAGCATGGTAGACCACCTACTCCTAGTTTTAGCTGAAAACTACAAATTGTTGGGTTTCCATGTCCGTGGCACCTTCAAATGACTTTCTCACATCCGAAATGGTAACATTGTGCACTATCAGACAGTCCGACAACACAGGCAAGGTAGTTTGTAAAGAATAAACAAGAAGCTGTCGATTTGTGGCAATTTCGGTGTCATTCAGTTGGACAGACCAGTCCAGGCGTTCAATGCGGGTACGTGCACTCACGGCAGGGCGTACTTCACGTCGATTGTATGACATCATGCGCGACCACACCAATGTACGCTGCTGCGTCAGTTATTGACAGCGAAACGCATTCGTACGTGCCATTCTGCGAAAAATTCTAAAAGCCTCATCACACGTACGCGTTGAAGCGTGTCATGGCGTGGCTTGTGGGCACGTCGTCGCGTGGTCTCCCTTGCACAGAGAAGGCTCACAGTGACGTGTAGCTGCGCACCCACTCTTTCCGTAGGGAAGGGCGTGGCACCACGTCAATAAGACACGCGCTGATGCGCTGCAGCGCGTATTTGTGGCATGGCATAAAACAGCATTATTTGTATAATCGTTGATGACACCCCTGGCGTGCTGAAGGCACAAGTAGGTCTCGAGCCCCAACATCGTAAAGCTGATAAGAGAGACAATAATCTGACGTTGGCATCAGTAAGTCAACCTTATTTCTGCGCTGCTTCTCCTTTAATGCAAGTGCGCTGTTAAGCTTTGCGGCAGTCCACGTTCTCTTGCGAGGTGTTGTAAACGGTTTTCAGATCTTATCGGGGTGATCAGATATACCCGACAGCAGCCATCAAGCCTGAGACTTTAAACTTGAAGATGGCACGTGAATCAAAAAACTGCACGAAAGGAAACGAATTCCCGTAGGAAGGAGACATAGTAACACGCCAAATAGTTTTTTTTTTCAGTGAGTGGGGTGCCATGGATTCAATGAGAACGTCTAAAAAAGACAAGCCATCCCAATCAAAAGTATGGAAAGTTTCTCGGAGGCCTCAGTTTCGTAGCCCAAACTCGAAATGTTCCCAATGAATTCGCCGCAGACGACTCAAATTCTAAAGCCCTCCGGTGTAGCTGCTATAACATGCCCTTTATGTCATGCGAGCGCAAATTTTTAAATTATTTAGTTACAAGAATGGGGGTTGGGAAAAAAACAGGAGTTAATTCCCTCTTCCTCCACCTCACCCGAAGGAAACTGTCAAACTTCCAATAAAGTTCATTCATTCATTCATTCATTCATTCATTCATTCATTCATTCATTCATTCATTCATTCATTCATTACAAGAATGGCCCATAGATGAAGTATATGTAGGCGCAGCACACGCAATAACTACCCCTTTATATTGAATGTCTTTTACGCTTATTTTTCGTGCGAAGCTTTTAGATCGCCCAATTATGACAGGGGTTCTGCCTTTAAAAAATTATTCGTACTACGAGCAAGCGCACTAGAGTAATTAGGTCGCAAACGTAAAACGGGGTTCATGCTCGTTTACATGACAAAAATTCGAAGCTCTTTAAGGACATTCAAGGCTATGTCTGTGAATTTTCAATAACAACATTGTCTGTCAAAAACTTCATTAACATTTTTTGGGGGAGGATGGAAGTTTGAAATGGATAAAAACAATCGCGAAATGTTAACATCATTGTAGCACACATTAAAAACACGGCTGCTATTTTATTTTCTTTCCAGAGAACTTTCGATCATTGTTACTTGGAGTTGCATAGATTATCACTTCAGTATTCCCGAATTCCACTGTACCTGCATTCACTGCTTTTGAATGTTCATATGAATGTCCGCTGTCTCCTGCTCCATAGTATTGGCAGTCTTCCTAAGGGTGTTTGACTTGATGCATGCCATGTCACTATTTGCATCTGCCTTTTCTGCCTATGAGTCTGCTGTAACTGTTATTTCCTCAAGAGCGGCTTCTAGTTTCCTTTTCTTTTTTTTCTTTTTGTTAATGTTTTGACCTCTTCAACGCAACATACCTTTTTGATCTTATTCTCCTGCACCTGCCGTTTCTGAGTTGGCGATGGGCACATTAGATATGCCACCTGCTACATATACGGCATGACAAATATTGTGCTATGAAATGTGCGAAGATGCTTATTAAAAATAAAAAAGGAAGTTTAAGAGTTTTCAAGGAATTGCCAAATTTCCAGTGCTTTCAAGGCCATGGAAATAAACTTTTCTCATTCAAGAGTTTTTCGTTTCAGTGGGCCCACCTTCCTAAACACCAAAAGAGAAAAATATTTTGGCGCCACATTTTACCAAACCTAGATAAGGCTATTGAAATCAAAAATATAAAAGACTATATTCAGCAAAAAAAGATACTAATATTCAAGTCGTAATTGATGACGACAATATTACTGATAATCCCGAAGTTTAAAGTGACAACACTTTGCAGTTCGCAAATCTGATGGTCGGCAATCAAAAGCAATATTATAATTATTTTATACTGCACGTAATGATAAATCCCAAGCACGCGAATCAATCTATTATAGCTAGTCACTAATTATACAAATACCCAGTAGAATGAATGCAAAACTGAAAACATTTTGAAAGGTTATTAGTAACGAAACATTTGCTACATCTCCAGTACACAATTTCCCGTTTTCGTTGACCGAATAGCAGTGGATCAATGAACGGGATATTAATTTTGATACGTAGTTGTGGATCTGCAAATGTGCTTCTCATACAGTTGTCAGGCTTGCCGAATTGTCGGCGATATCCCGAAAAACATTGCATTAAATCCAAATTCCGCTTAGAGCAGTGGTTAAACTTGTTTTCTCGAATCGGCATAATGCCAGAGGCAAGCGGTGCTCTCAAAAGGGCCCTTTGAGAGTTTCATTCGTGTACTTTAAGGGGGAAATCGAAGACAGGCCGAGATCGTAAGAAGAATTATAAAATCGAAGCCACTTGAACACGAGACAGCGCTGTGGTTTTCTCGGGGATGTGTAAGATCCTTGGAGGAATATCGTGTATGCCACCCATAGTATAGCGATCCGGACTCGTCGAAAAGGAAAATCGCGTAAGATGCCCTTTTTCTGACATTCGGAAAATAGCCTCTCAGGCTCTACGTTTCGTGAAATGCGATAGGTTTTATTTGCTGCAATTTCAAAGGGCGGCGGAGAAGAAAAAGAACAAGAACAAAAGAAGTACACGCAGTGACGTAAAGCACGCGTCCAACCGGAACGAAAAACCGCGCCCATGCCGACCATTATGCATGAAGATATGAGACGTCCAGGCTGCAAAAAGCATTGAGAAGTGAAAAAACAATGAGAGAAGGCACGGGATTTGGAGGCAGCGGAAAATCACTGGTTTCCCATAGTCGCACATTTGCCCTTGGACAAAACTGCCAGAGCAGGGAATCCGGAAGAAAAAGCTTGATCCATTTTAGTGTACGTATGACAGGGGTGTCTGGCCTGCCGAATTTCTCCGGACAGATTTTCAGTGCAATAAAAGCTGTTGAGGAAAGGACGAGCCACCGTGCTCATGACGAAGCCCGATGATGATGATGATGATGATGAATCCACAGACATGGCTCGTACCCACTAAGGGGGATTGGCCAAGAATCGATGACTTAATTAGGTAAGTTTTTTTTTAAATATCGAAACCACCCACCAGAAAAAAAGAATGAAAAAAGTAAAGACACCATAATCAGAATGAATGGAGTGCAATAGTTGCTTGTCACTCGTGCAGATAAGACAACTATTCATTACCTTGAATAAGAATCAGGATAGTTAAACAATGCTCTTGTGTTCGTTGGGATCATTTTTTTTTCATGATTAATAATCACACAATTAAAAGCTTAATTCTTTTACTTTCATTCAGGTACTTGCAAACTGCGCAGAAAACGTTCTCGTGGCTGAAGCCCAGATCGCAAGCACCGAAGGAAAGTATGTTTTCTATAGTGAAATTCAACCCCAGGCTAGCAAATGGGAGGGCTAAGAATGTTTTCCTAAGCAATTTGTATCGGCGACATGATAAAAAATAGTGCTCTATTGTTTCCAATTCTGAACAAAAGTTGCATAGTGGTGATATCGCCAGACCAGCCCTATGTGAATAGAAATTTAACGGGGGGACACGACATCGAAATCTGGTTATTATGGTTTCCAACTGTTTTGTAGGACACCAATGACTTTTCCATGGAAATCTTAAGTGAGTAAATTCTGGTGTTGACAATATTGCTTCCATAGCGTCTGCACTGAGCGCAAGCTTTCTGTATCTTGTCGCCGTTATAGTGGCCACTTCGGGAAGGACTGATAGTACTGGCCCTTCCAATGCTGCTCGTGCTAGAGAGTCGGCGATTTCATTTACTTCTAAGCCGCAATGACCGGGTACCCATACTAATTTCAGTAGCTGCAGCTGAGGAAGAACTAGCATAAGGAGCGTCTTTAAGGCCATCGATTTTGTTGACGCCGTAATCGACGTACATACTGACAGGGAATCCGTTATTATGATCGCATTAGCGGCATTCAAAGGTAACTTTCGCAGCGCTAGAACTATTGCCAACAGCTCAGCTTCAAAAACTGGGGTGAAATCCGGTAATCTTAATGAAAAAGACCAGTCAAGCGAATGTGAGTATATACCTACACCTGTCTTTTCATTCAATACTGAAGCATCTGTGGCTATAATGTTATTCGTTTCCGCATGTGCAAGATAATCCTGCAGTCGGCTATTTAAGACACTATAGGATTGTAATTTGGCCTTAGAGGGAAAAATGTCATCGAATTCAATCTTAAGAATTTGATTTGTATCCTGCGCAGCAATCCCATCTCGAATTTTTACATTTAACCGATCTAGTTGTTTCTGGACAAAAGCAATTTGAAGTGTTCGAAAGCGTGGCCAATGGGCAAGAAAAAAGCTGTCTGGGTCATTTATAAAATCATACTCAGATCGTCTTGGCGCATAGCTATAAAATTTCAGAAACGTCTGAACCATTAGGATACGAAAACGGCAAGGCGATGTAGGTAATCGTGCTTCCTGATACAAAACATTGTTTCTTACAAACCTCGGAAGTCCTAGACACAATCTCAAGGCTTCTCGTTCCAGCATAACCAGAGGCTTTATTTTATAGGCAGGGCCACCAGAGAACAATACGCACCCGAATTCTAGGATTGGTCGCATATACATTTTATAGATCATCACCATTGTGCTTCTGCGTAGACCATATCGGCGGCTGCTCAGTCTACGAAGAATTCCTAAGGCGCGTTGTGCTTTAGATGCCATGCTTTCTATGTGAGGAGTCCAGTTTAGGTTGGCATTATAAGTTACTCCCAAATATTTAAGAGATTCCACCTGTGGAATGGGCTTTTGTTTATAACATATTGAAATTGAGATGGGATCGGATAACGGGAATATCAATACTGCACTCTTATTTACATTTAAGGTCATGCAGACTGCATCTAGCCATCTCTCCAGCATATTGACATATCTCTGTAGCGTTTGATATAAAGAATATATGTCACTATGTGCCGTGAAAAATGCAATATCGTCAGCATATACAAACACCTTCACGTCCTGGCAATGCGGTATAGTGCTCATTAAGATGTTAAATAGAACTGGCGATAATACAGCGCCTTGGGGGACACCACGTGTTTGTTTGCACTTTGACGATGCGCAACCATCCTTAAAGCCCACCCAATCGACCTCTTCTTTATTACGAACACTGGTCTAATCGCCTATAATGATGATAGCGACTATCTTCGTCGTTCACACAATATTTAACAACAGCTTTTCCCTGTATCTTCTTCGGGGGAAAGGGGGGGGGGGAGCGGTAACTGACAGATGTCATTGACATCAGCCCCCTTATACAGGAATTTCGAAGGGTGTATGTTTTTCTTTTATTCTTTATTCGGTGAGTGCCCCGCTTTGCTCAAAAGGCGTTACAGCAGGGGGGTTACAGACTGGAATAAAACAATTCTTCGTTTATACAGCACACTTGCTTGTCTTGCAGCCGGTTTCAATCTCTAATGGTCATCACAAAAAAGGAATTATAAAACATGGTCGTTCTTGCTCGATACTCTTTCACTTTGCGTCGGTGGCCATGTCGGCTAGACATGTAGCTGGGTTCACTGAAATAGTTATGACGGTCAATCCCAGTCCGCCCATGAAAAACAGAAAAGAAAAACTTCAAACGCAGTTTTTTCCTGCGTAAAGAAAGCAATTCCCAACCCAATTCAGCTTTCATAGCACTGCAGCTGTCTCTCCGCTCGTACCACCCTAAAACAAACCGCGCAGCTCTGTTTCGTATTTTTTCAAGCTTATCAATCAAGTTCGCCTGCATCGGGTCCCACACAGGACATGCGTATTCCAAAATCGGTCTTATACATGTGAGATAGGCTGTATTTTTTAATGTTCGGGGTGCCAATCTTAGGTTCCTCTGAATGAAGTTTAGAGCCCTTGCCGCTTTGCCAGCAACGTGATCAACATTGGCATTCCATGAGCAGTCATGCGACAAAACAACGCCAAGATATTTGCATGTTGGTTCGGTAATAACAGTATGCGTATCTATGGTGTACGCCGTTACTATTGGTTTCTTTTTTTGGAAACACGCATATGAACGCACTTTTTGGGGTTTAGCGTCATTTGCCACTTCTGGCACCACTGTACAATACAATCCAAATCGTTCTGGAAATAAGCACAGTCACCTTCGTTCTGAACCTGTCGATATAATACACAATCGTCGGCAAATAAACGCATGCGCGACGAAATACCCACAGAAATATCATTTACAAAAATAAGAAATAAGAGAGGCCCAAGGACAGAGCCTTGGGGCACGCCTGATGTAACGTTAACATAGGATGAACACTTCCCATTTAAAAGAACGCATTGACGCCTGTTCAGCAAGTAATTGGTTATCCAGATAAACACATTTGGGTCGAAATTTAGAGTCTGTAATTTAGCCAGGAGAAGGGAGTGTGACACGGTGTCAAAGGCCTTTCGAAAATCTAAAAACACACAATCTGTTTGTCCACCTTCATCAATGTTGGAAGCTAGCTCGTGAAAGAACTCTACAAGTTGCGTCGTACAAGAAAAACCTTTACGAAAACCGTGCTGCTAATTTATTAATACATTATTAGCAGTAAGATGGGTCAATATGTGCTTGGATAAAATGTGCTCGAAAATTTCGCATGCCACTGACGTCAATGAAATGGGTCGGTAATTTGTTACATCTTTTTTTGAGCCACCCTTATGAACCGGAACGACATGAGAAATTTTCCAATCTTCGGGTAGAGTTCCCGTTGAAAGGGATTTTGAATAAATTATATAAAGGTAAAGGGAAATTGGAAGTGCACATCGCTTTAGAATACGAGGAGAGATGCCATCAGGACCAACTGCTTTGGATTCATCTTGGTTTTCTAGAAGAGAACATATGCCACGGACACTCAGTTCTATTGGTGGCATCAGCGGAATCGTGGTTGGGTGTGGTTTTGAAGGAACGTCAAGCTTGGTCAAGAACACAGACTAGAAATATTTGTTTAAACAGGTAGCTTTTGCTTCCTCATCAACTACAACCATATTATTAAAGTTTAGTTCAGCCACTCCAACATGATCAGACCCACACTCTTTGATATAATGCCAGAAACACTTTGAATTAGTTTTCATTTTATTGCTGAGCCCTTCGAAATATTTCGTTTTTGTGCTTTCCACACATGATTTATACTGCTCCGTTAATGCTTGTAATTCTTTCACGTGGTCACTGCTTCCAGATTTCTTTAATTTACCAAAAACCCGTCACCTTTTCCGGAATAATCTCAAAATACCGGCCGTCATCCATGGCTTCTTGCGTTTACGAAGCTTTCCGGCTTGTTTCGCAGGTATATACTTATCTACGAGTGCTAACAACTTGTCCTTAAAGCTAAGCCATAAATCATTCATACTGTAGTGTTCAGCTAGGCATTCAAACACGGGCAAATAATCTTCTAGCTTTTCGACTATTCTTGTGTAGTCACCCCTACTGAACAGAAAAACCTTTCTTGCCGCACTATTTGAGGTGTTTTTAGATTCTTTTTTGATTTCTGCAACAACAGACATGTGGTCGCTGATTCCTGGAATAACATTGACATTATTCACCAAACTGGGTGAATTTGAGAACACAAGGTCAAGAAGGTTATTATTTATAGTTGGGCAAGTAACAAACTGGGTGAGGCCGTAGTTGTCTATTATATTTTTCATTTCTATGTTTGCGCGGCACCCATTGCCTCGTACGCATATTCCATCATGCCATTCTAACTCTGGCAAATTAAAATCACCAGCAAGAAGGAATGTTCGGTTTGAAACTTCCGAGATAATCTCATTTAACGACTGAAGTGTTTTGTAGTCCGAGTTTGGGGGTCGATAAAATGCATCTACGGCGAATGAAGAATTATCATCTAGGGTAATCGTGCACCAAACAGATTCAATATCACACTGAATGTCGAGGGCAGCAGATTTCAAAGAACTTCGCACAAGTAAGAATACACCGCCCCCATGGCTTGGTCTATCTTTGCGGTACGCGACAAAGTCACTTGGAAATACTTCACAGTCGCTGATATCACGGTGCAGCCACGATTCCGTTCCGATAACTACGTCAGTTTTAACAGACTCGATAAGCCCCGCCAATTCGTCCGTCTTTTTCGTTATGCTTCTACAATTTATTAAAACAGCGACGAAGCTGTGTCGGGCGTGTTTTTTTTTCAGGTGCGCGTCATTTTTTTCGCAATGGAACGACTTCCTTCTTCTCGTCATCCCATACGTACGTTTTTTCATCAAGGGAAAGCCTCTCAAAGTTCAGTCTTACTTTTGTGCTCTCACTTTTGTGGGCTTTACCGTATGTTCACTTCATATTGTTTCTGCAAAACACGGCATGCATGGTGCGGCATCGTTATACCAGTGTTTAACCGCAAGCGTTAGTTATGGTTAGGTCTAAAATTTCAGCGTGCCAATGGAATGAAAGCAAGTGACAATAGAACATACCGACGCTCAGCTTGCTCGTTTGAATCCCCAGGGGAAAGCCCCTCCCATTAACCGCATCGGCCATCACTCCTTTCGAGTGCGATTCTGAGGACAAGAACAACAAGCGAGAACACAGGGAGGTCAACCAGGCACATGCCTGGTTTGCTACTCTACGCTGGGGGATTGGGAAGGGGGGCATAAAGATGAGAGAGAGAGAGAGGAAAGAGAAGAGAAAGAGAAAAAAAAAAGGATTGTCAGTCAATGGTCTGACGCGTATGCGGCGGTGGCACTTCACAAAAGTTAAAGGTGTTCACATAGGCCCGTAGTCCTCGAAAACCACAAGACGGTTTTGACTGCCTTTTGAGCCGACGAAAGACGAGGACGGTGTTCTAGTACCATCTGCATAGAGAGTGGCCGATCGTGCAATTGTCGCAATGCGTCCGAAAGCTTCTGTCTTTCAGAGGCAAATTGAGGGCAATGGCATATCAGATGGCCGATGTCTTCTTCGGTGCCGCAGACGTCGCATTCCACGTTGTCGGTCAATCCAATGAGGGTTGTATATGCTTTTGTGAAGGCAACCTCCCCGAAAAATACAAAGAAGCGAAGCTTTACGTCGACTAAGTCCGGATGGAGGTCGAAGCTCTAGTCGAGGGTTTATTTGATAGAGTCTCGTATGTCTGGTTTCATGTCGTATGTCTGGTTGGCATGGGGTGTTCCACTCCAGCAGACACAGACTACATGCCAGGTGACGAAGTTGCTTTGCAGCGTCTGTCCTTGACAAAGAAATCGGAAGATGTGCTCTTCTTGGTTGGATGTACGAGCCGGGTTGTCTGTGGAATCATGGCCACTGATACTACAATGACCAGGTGTAATTCTGCATCCCCAAAAAAAGTCATGGGTACAAAACTCATAGGGTCCCGTATGCGCTAGCAGACTATAGTGCGAAAACACAAAACAGACAGAAGTATCACTTATGACGATGACGAGCGCTGAACTTTGAACCACCGTAAAATAGTAAAACAACGTAAATAACTACAGGGACACAGGAAAGAAAAGCACACAGCGCCGAACTTACAGCCATGCTTCGCCAGTATCCCCAAGTTTGCTCTACCATAAACTTTGTTTTAACCGCCGTCGTCTTCGTTTATGTTGCTTCCGTCCATTATGTGTTTTTTTGCACTAAAGTATGCCAGAGGTATGTACCAACAAACCCTACTCGCCACTTTAATCAGGTCCCATATGCAAACGTCTTAGACGACTCCAGGACGAGCGCCACTTATTTATCGTTTGTGTTGCTTCCGTCCGTTGTGTTTTTTTGCGCTAAAGTGTGCCAGAGTTATGTACGAACAAACCCTACTCGCCACTTCAATCAGGTCCCATATGCAAATGTCTTAGACGACTCCAGGACGAACGCCATTTTTTATTTCTCTTCTCACTCAACGTATTGATCCTCCCTAGCGCCCCAGCGATGTTTTTCTTGACCTACGTGGTTTTGCATTGCTACCATGACCGAAATAATTGCAAAGTCTCTGAACCTCACCTAGTTTCACACAGCCTCCGTGATGGGCCCATCCTCGTTCAAGCGAAGTCGTGTGATGACGTCATTGTGACGTCACAACTTTCGGCAATCACAACGTCATATTGTTACGTCATCGTGCGATGATGACCTTTTGCATCAATCGTACTTGCCCTAATGCGGGCTGTCGATTTTCGTGCTCCATGGGGCAACTTAGACTTTCACCTTTCCGAATGATAGGTTGGGACGTTGACAAAAGGCTTTGACAAAGACCTTGACCAGTTGACTACCCTGCATTAAAAAAAACGAGAAGGAAAACGTTTTAGACTAGGAAGGAAAGTGCGCTGTTGAAGCTACTGGTTCAGTAGTAACGGTTTTGTGCGGTATGTCACAGATGGTCAAGCAGTCTGGAAGCATTCAGAAACAGGAGAAGTGTCTTTCTTGACAACTGCATCTTTGAGTTGAAAGACCATATCCCAAAGATTTTATTTGCGTATAAAGCTTTCCATTTGGCTGATGATGATCTGTGTGGAAGCCAAGTTACTAAAGCTCATAATCCGGGAAGTCGCATCTAAGCACTGCCATTACTATAAGAATGGTTGTTCACTCGCTGTCACTGCATTTATGTATCATTCTGTCAATCGTCGTTCACTGTGTTGTGACTCTCCACCACAGTCCCGACAAAACATTATGGAGACTTGGCGCTGAAAATCGCTGTAAAGGAGCAAAAGTTGCTCAAAGATTTTGAACATAACTACGGATTGCACCATGCTGGTGTAGTTTAGCGTTTCGCAGTTTTAGTCGAACACCATATGTATAGGCACAGCCTCTGGTTATAAATCAACAAAATACCCTTTTTCCTCTGTCAGTTTTTGCAGCGTAGCAGACAACTACACTCGCTTTCTATTGCTCCGAATAAGCTTAGCGACCAGCTTCGTCTCATAGAAATTTTCATCCACATGGTGCTCGTAACGGTGGGTCAGAAGTCTGCGTGGGCACTGCGACACCACTCGCGTCCTGCGGACTCATATGAACGTCTATAATTATTAGTCAAGGCCTTGCATGCTTTTCCTCTTTCTTTTTGTAATGCTCCACATTCTGTTTCTTCGAAATTCTCTGCAGATCAGCGAACCAAAGCCCTGAATCGGGTTAAGCTTCATACGCTTTGAGTTTCTTCCTCTCTCGCCATCTTTCTTCTAAGTACCATGCCATCGTGCTTGGAGTGAGTGATTAGCATCTGGAAGGACATTCACTTAAGAGCAAGTGCGTTTGTTCATGAGCAAAAGCAATGTTGATAGAAGGCCGAGGTAAACGTTCAAGCCAACGAGGCAAGTACATGTGACTTTGTTCATTGTGCTTGGAATAATGGCTTCGGGCCGAGACGGGATTGTAGAAATGCTTCCAGAGCACTCCGAACAGATACAACGTTGTTAGCGGAGCAGTGAGGCACTGCAATAAGCGCCGTGTATGTGCGCTTGAATGATCGCTATTTGTTCTTCCTTATTTGCACTACACACTGGACTTTGAGAACGGTGTACCGACAAGCTGGCACCACGTCACTGTACACCGGTCACGTGAGGAAATTCAGCATGCACCGAGTATACTGCCACGTCCAATACAAGAACTAGTACAAAGCTAAAAGACAGCATAAATGTTTTCCTCTTCAGCCGCTCCTATTTTCTTGCGGAGAAAGAGAAAGTGTAATGTTTTCTTTGAACAGAAGTTGTGTTTATAAGCGTGACGTTTACTCCGCTTTATATCACACGCCTTACCAGCGATGTAGATGGTTCGAAGAGCGAGAAGGAGGTAGTCAAATAGACACACGCCTTAATTCGTGCTTTATGAGCTGGCAGGACGCTTCAAAATGAAAGTTTTGTCAAAATTGATCCATCAATAAAATCATCTGCTTAGACCTTAGTATGATTCTAATCACCAAGACTCGGCTCGGGGCTGTATTCCCATTTTCGTGCAGGATACCAAACTGGTAATGAGACTTCGAAGATCATTTGGCAATACAAGTTTAATGATCATTTTATTTATAGAGATAACACTTTCTCTATCAATCTGGGTCTGTTTCTCTCTCTCTCTCTCTTTTTACATTCATTCTTTTCTGTAAAGCTTTGTCGTAGAACAATACTTTCCCTTAGGTGTACATACAAGGCTTACACATCAGGTGTAACACTCAGGCCCGCAAATATAATCATGTACGCCTCCTTCCCTACCTCCAAACCTTTCCTTTCCTACCCTCTCTCAGTCCCCATTCCTCTCTTTCTCTTTATGTGTCCCTAAATCCGGTAACGACCCAGGGCCGGTCTTGTCTCTCATGCTTCGGAAAAAACGATCTTAAGCTCATATTGTTAGACTAAGGATAGGTTGTAAGCATGACCCTTGACGACGTTCGCCCCAGAATGTCATTGCTGAGATTATCCCTACTAATGCTGGTCCAAACAGCACCACTACGGATTGGCGGCATAAGGAAAGCTATAGAAGACGCAGTTAGCGACCAAACAACGACGCTGACGTGGTCACGCTTCGTCGCAGACTCCCGCGCCTCACCACTCTCCTGTGTTCTTCCACAGTAAAACGAGCTAACGACTGAGTCGTTGGCTTCTGTGTGGGCTGAACTCTTGGCATACGCCCACACGATTATTATTCTTTTCTTCTCTTACAGACATTGCTCGCGAAATTATAAAAGAGAAAGCAAGGTACCAGTATGCCACACGTACTAACATGCGCCCTGCAGAAGCCCGTTTCAACCGCAGAACAAAATAACTCTCATCTCTCATTCGTTATTTTTCTCCCTGCTCTTTGACGTAAGCGTGGCGTAGGTCCCTGCGCCACAGATTTAGCTCCGCGTGTTTATACGCTCCCATTCCTGCCGTTCGCTCAGCGCAACAATTTTTCGGGGAGATTTTTCCACGCTGGAAGTCGTTCGAAGTAGACGACGGCACCGTACAAAAAAAAAATCATAATATTCCGAGGAATCACACTGTCGCGTTGTACGCAATTGTACGCACGAGTTTTTTTTTTTTTTTTTTGAGAAGCCCGTTTGCGTTTTATTTATAGGCTCCACATGCATGTCGGACACAGCCCGTTCATTCTACGTTTTTTCAATTAAGCTCAACTTGGAAAAAGTTCCATCCGAAAGAAAAAAGGTAATCAACATGAGGCCGTTATTCTAAGATATCTGTGACATAAACCTCGTTGTGCGGAGGTAATTACGAAACCGCAACAGCAGGTGGAATATACCAGACTTCAAGAATGACTTATACAACGATCTGACACTGAAACTCATGTATAAAATAAAACGAGCAATCTTGGTGCTTCTTGTACTAAGAAGAAGCCAGTCAGCAATGATGGACTTCCAGAAGTCTACTCCCGGCAATTCAACGTAGCTGAGGTAATTGTTTTACTTGTGACCATTTTCGTAATATTAGCACAAGCCAGAATGAATGCTGAGAATTCCAGACAACGAAAACGAAAATAAATAGCGCCCTTCGCACTAATTCACCTAAGGCTGCCTCAGAGCAAAGCTGGCGGACACCTAGCTGGCCATGGCTTGTCATGGCTTTTACCTTCTGACCTGTCTTCTTTTGACCTTTTGCTATACTTTACATGTCGTAGCTTGTTATTTTTTTGTACCTCTCTCTTGTAGGTTCTTTCTATCCATATCTCTCCATGGGTTCTTTCTCTGTGTCTATATATTTTATTTGATTCCCTTTTTCCTCTATTTTTTTCTTTCTCAGTGTCCTTCTCTGCCCATTCAATTCTCTCAGCCATTATTTCCCTTTCCCATCCCCTTGCTATACTATAGTTTATATACTTCACAAAGCTATGCCACGCTCTGCTAGATTACCAGGATAGCCGAGTGTTTACGACACTGGCCTTCCAGCCATAGAGACTTGGGATCAAATTTCGCCAAGAAATACTTTTCAACAGGAGCTTCTTTTTATATCTTTCTATCTGTCTCTCTGTACTCGTTCTCTTGGTATTGAATCCTGCGCACGTGTTAAGGCCAGGTAGAAGAGAAAGTTGGCGATAGCATTGCACCTACGACACACGACAAACCTGGACCCTAACAGCTTTGCTGAACACTGGAGGTAGGGGGCTCTCGCGTGCGAAACAGCCGCAACACCATTCGTTAAATTATAATTATTAGATGCCGAATCACTCTCTCAGTAATACTTGCAGATTTTTTGTCACAGTGTGAAAAACAATTCAGAACGTAATTTGTACAGCAGTCTCTCGAAGTAAGAGTACCAGAATAAATCACGAGTATTTTTTTTCCTTCAAGCTACCTTAGTGTAACTTGAAAACGTTTACATTGCACTATTTTTTTTATAATTTTGCTAGCCAACCGCTATTTGTGTACTGTATCCCATACGCGATGAAAAGTGCCATTGATTCACATATCATTGCCTATCAAACTGATTTTGATCAGATGGCGTATACGCGTAATGTGTTTCACAGTTCTCACGTATATTGCTAGAATCTCAATGGATCAGGTTTCATTAATTAGGTTTTGTTGTAAAATGGCTGTTTTTCCTTCCTTCTTTTCTTTTTTCTTTCCTCCTTTATTTTTTCTTGAAATAAACTGGCGTACTTTTCAGAACCACGATTTCGAATCGTATTTGCAAAACCAGAACTATGAATCAACTCCGCTTCCAATCTTCAGGGACTGTCTTTTCTATGGAATCATAATCGTAAAACGAGCAGTCATTTTTTGTTAAAAGTACAGAAAAGCATTAAATAAATCAACAACGCACAGCCCATGTAACTCTTGCGCTGTCGGACACTAGCAGCTCTAGCATTATACGATCTTTTAATTCCTCTAGTCACTCGACGAATTCTTTTTCTTCTCCTCCTAAAAACGCTGATGGCGCATAAACGTGTGCCGGCCTCCGAGTCGACGATCGTCTGAAGTGCACCTACAAGCGGCACGCGCCCATCAGAGGAGTGATACACCGTACGTAATCAATCACGGAGCAGCTCAGGGGCTCATATCACGGCCGCCCGGCACTAAATGACGTCTGCTTCGACGAGCGTGGGACGATATTGCACACAGCCCAGAAATCGACGCGTTGCTCACCGGCCGCTCCGATATAAAGCGAAATAAAAGCGAAATAAATCGAAATAAAGTGAAATAAAAAAGTAAATTTTGTAAGGTGGAAGCATTAGATGTTTCACCAAACGCGGATATTAACCATCGGTGTCGGCGGCCTGTGTCGGTGCCGTCAACAAGAATGATGGTAATCATTAATTCCCAGCGCGACGAGATAGAAAATGGACAGAAAGAGGAGGACGTTTCTAACGGTCTAGAAAGGGACCAAAACAGATGTTTTTAACCCGTTGCGCCATCAATTATTTTATGATAAGCATCCACCAACTATCCCAGCTCTCGATTTTGCTTGCACACATGGTGTAAAAACCTTAACGCCATGACGTTCCCGCATAACACCATCAAGGCGTCTCATATAGCCCTAATGTGTGACGTTACCACATGACTTCATGGCTCAGCCAAGGTGGAGATGATAACAGAGGCAGGGGAGAACTAGGTGAGGTACACGGAGCAATGCGTCCAACTCTCGAGAGGGTGCCAAACCACATTAAGTGCAAAACGATTCTACAGGAATTTTTAAGGGCCGATCAATACATCGACTACGATGAAAAAAATGATTTCTGAGATTCGTGTCGTTTTAGGTGAACGCATTAGAGATAGTCTAAATTATTTTGTCAACTTCTTCAATGTAGGATTACGTGCGCTTTGAAATTAGGGGTCCTATAAATTCGTGCAAATACAATATTTCAAGGTAAACTGGCGCGCGTAAGCTGGTGGGCGCATGCGGTTGTGCTGCATCAGTTCTGTACCAACTCGACAAGGGTTACGGTAATGATTTTCACGTCGCTTTCAGTGTCCACTGAAATCCTGGCAGTAAAAGTTGCCTTGTGCGAGTATACAGTCGCACGATGTAAGCTCACGCACGTTTTCCGTCCCGTCCGGCCGTGTTCTACGGCAGCATGAGCTGTAAATTATGCCCGAAACAATGGAATGTCAGCGCGTGCGAGCCGACGGGATTGCACCACGCTCCACCGCCGACCTCGGTGGTGCACGTGGTAGCGTGCACTCGTGTCGTGGCCGGCCCAGCCGAAGATGCGGCACCACAAGACGAGCGTACGGCACCACACGAGTGCCCAAAAAACACCACTGGTGCTGCCAGCCGAAAATGCTATCATTGTTTTGCCGTCCTATTGAAGTCGATGCCATGTCTTGCACTAGCATGACACGCTACATCTATGTGCAGCGGTAAATGGGCGACGCCTCGCTTAAACTGTCAAATATTACCTGTAAAGCTTTAACCTTGCAGCAAATATAGAGTTTTAGTGGTCTTAAGTCTCCTTGAATAGCAAACGCACAGCTTCGGTGCTTTGCCTCGCACCCCACTACTCACGCTGCGCTAAGAACGAAACAAGCTGTCGAAGCAGATTCATAAACAGTTCGCTAGCTAACGCAATCTAATTCAAAGCCTGCACTTCCCATAATTCCAGTGGGGGCACACTATCGCACCGCCAGGTTCCTCTCGAGTTGTTATTGTATGAAACTCTTTGTGATCCGGTCTTTTCGATGCCTGCGTGATCAGAGCACATTTGACCTATAGCTACGTTGTCTTGCAATGCGGCCTCACGTCAAGTTACGTCACTTTACGTCACAGTGACGTACTCATGATGTCCTGATGCTGCTAAGAATACGGTGATCTGTGACGTCGTTGCAACGTGATGTGAGGGCGTCATCACGTGATGAATATTTTTTTTTCATCACCTGCTCCCGACGCTGCAGGACGCCGATATTCGAATTTGCGTTCTATAAGGTATCTAAGGCCTCCGCTTGAATAAGCAAAAGTCCACTATGTGGTGTGTGCGGACGGAACGACTGAACGCGCGCAGTTGGTCTAGCGCAATGAACGTGGCCGTTAAGGGTTTTTGCAACCCGCACACCATGGCGCCAGTATTTGAATACTAACGCAATGCCAATAGCGGAACAATCTCATATGCTCTTTGAGCACGAAAAAAAAAAAAGGAGGCAATACTTAGAGACGGACAGCAGCATACCGCTTCCGAGCACACAGCGTATTCTTCGGCTAAATATATATTTACACAGCTTTGTCACAGTGATACCGACCCTATAAAGGCCCAATACTGGCAGGAAATTGAATTCATTGATCCTCTCTATACGCACTGCGTCTTGCTTATTTTTCGGGAAAAGAGAAGACGCCTTTGAAGGGTCGCTTTAAAAATCCGGACCGAATTTTAAGTACCACGGTATTGCGGTCCTTCGAGGCCTCGGCGCTGTGCTTTTGCAGCTACGAGGGCGTCTTTTACAAACAATGTGTGCAATCTTATTAAAACAACACCCCTAACTTTCCTTCTGCTGTGCTGTGTGTTATATGAATTCTTTTCGATATAGAATATTTCCTGAATATTGTTCTTGTTTGCCTTCAAAATGTGGGTTTTTATAATCTGGTTTCCCTTTTCAACAACACAGCAATCTTACTTACCTCTGTTTTACTTTTACAACTTCATATTTTTTAATGAATATGAGGGCACAGTATTGCATTTTATACTTGACGCATCACGCGTTGTTGGTGCACTATTGGAGCTTTGATAACCACCATTGTTATAGTCAAAATCTGGTTACCGTAAACCGTTAGATTTAGTTAGGATACTATTTCAAAATATCATGTAAGCACTTTACACAGGGTACACAACCGGAAATTCGAACGAGGCGCTCCTCCTCCTCAACAAAAATACTGTACTGGGCTCAGCAGTACTCAAGTATTTCAATTCGCCTAGTACCTATCACCCTTCAATACAGCCTACCCACCCTACCCCCACCCTATAGGTGGGAGGTGGGGCGGGTAGGGGGCATATTTTTTCAGTGCCGTACTGAGCTCTCGGGTATACCCGAGAGCTCGGCTGTTCCGACCACCAAGCACAACAAGCATTCATGTCTAGAGCCCGGGCCACCGCGGCATCTTGAACAAGATGTCCCTGTCAGTGTTTGAGAAGGGTGCACCCTTCAGGCTTGCCCCTTTCCTACCTTTTACGGGCAAGTAAAAAGTGTTTTTTAGGGGCGAAGATCCTTAAAGCGGCAACCGTTCGTCCCTCATCATAGTGCGTAACCAGTCTTACGTTTTGAACTGCAAGGTGGTGCCTGTGAAAAATTTCTCCTGTGCGTTGTTGAACAATAAAAAATTCGCAGCGTGCGCGTTAACTAAAACGCGAATGCTCCTGTCTGTCCTTCCCCATTAGCAGCCATTGGCATGTACATTGAGCACTATCTGACAAGAAAGGGTTCCTACGTTATACTCGCTAGGCCGCAGTGCCATGAATGCAGTGAACTAGTATATACAATGAATGCGGTGGTTAAAGGTGGGAAGTATAGACACGAAACAAAAGCCGAATTTTCCTGTCCCCCATTCCCCATTAGCAGCCATTGGCGTAAACATTAAGCACTATCTGACAAGAAAGGGTTGCTACGTTATACTCGCTGGGCGTAACCTCCTTGGTTTAAGAAAGGTTTAGCGAGCGTTGGGCCGCAGTGCCATGAATACAGTGGACTATAGTATATACCATGAACTCGAGGTGGTTAAAGGTGGAAAGTAGACACGAAGCGCAAGCAGTAAGGAAGTGTGCGTGTGCCACCTCTCGTTTAGTCCTTGAAATGTCTGATGGATGCCGGTGCTTCTATATGCTGAATGTATGATGAAAAGATGCGAGATGGTGGTACTTGGAGTGTTGACTAGATGGACGAACAGACCCACAGACAGATGCATGGGAGGACGCATAGATGGCTGCACGGACGGATAGACGCATGGATGGATGCAGGGGCGCATGCATGGACATGGATGGACGCACGGATGGACGTGCGGACGTACGAACAGATGCACGCACGGCCGGGTGGATGGACGCATGAACGGTTCCACAGACGGACGCATGGACGGACGAATGTTTCGTCCCACTCTCCATCATTCACCTCGTGGATATGCTGCCATTTTTTTTCACCTACACCACCACCATCAACTCTTCGCTCCACACCACGCTAGCTCTATCAGCCCCGCGTCGTGCATGAGCCGGCGTAATAACAGCGAGCTACTTAAACACACCAATTACCACAGTTATTGCGGCGATCTTGGAGGAGTTGGAACGTGTTTTATATCACGCACCACTCCTTCAGTTTCTTTCAATTTTAAAACCGCTCGTAAGACGTGCACGAGAAAGTAGCCCCTTTTTGTGCTCATTCGTGATGTGGAAAAAAAAAAAAATAAGCACGCGCGCCTTGTGCCAGACTCCACCGCGTGGCAAGAGACGCAGAGGGGTCATTGCACGAACCGTTCTTCAAAAGAAAAAAAAATGTATCTAAGAGCGTCAGGTTCTGCGTTGGCAGCCCTTGCATCGCGTTGCTTTAAAATAAAGGCGTAACAATTGTGACAGCTGTTAGTACACACTTATCTTGTGTACACCCACGCGTTCTTTTCGAGCGTCCTTCTTTGTGCTGTGGCGGTGCGCTGCAAGTATCGAGCTGCTTGTTGTGCTTCGTGTGATATTCCGTTTTTTCCCTATCGCATTCATTGCTCTAGAATTTCCGCGAAACTGGGATTTTTATTTGTTTCGTTTTTTTTATCTGTTTGTTTTGGTTTTTATTATTGTTAGCACGAACATTGAGTGACACTGCCTTCTCTTTAAAACAAACCTGGTTGAGCACTTACTACTGGTTTTACGAACATTCATAAAAAAGCCCTTCTAAAAATTGAAATCAATGATTATTCTGGAATAGTTATATTGGCCAGATATGTTACGGAGCCTGAAAGTATTTGGTATGAGGAACACATTTTTCGAGCTTGCGGGATAATAATGAATGTTTTGGAATTAGTTCAGTGAAATGTAGTTAGCAGCAGGGATCGTGGCGGCATTTTGCGCATCATATCGCAACTACACGCTTTTTCTGCGTGCCCTCTGAAATTTGCTGCAGCAGGGCGAGAAAACGATACTAGGGCTCACCAGCGCTTACGTGCAGGGGCCACTACCGTACATCTCAAAATGGCCACGACAACCAATTTTCGTTCATAGTCTTAGTAATATGAAACCCTCTCTAGGTGTTAGCCAACAAGCTCACAAACATTTCAGTAGTTTTGGTCGTGAACTTTATTCATAGTAAATATTTTTGATGATGATGAAGATGATGATGATAAAATGTGGTGCTTAACGTACCAAAACCACCATATAATTATGAGAAACGCCGTAGTCGAGGGCTCCGGAAATTTCGACCTTCTGAGGTTATTTTTTAACGCGCACCTAATTCTGGGCACACGGGCCGACAGCATTTTCGCCTCAATCTAGAAAACGAACATCTTTATAAACACGCGTTTAATCCGACAGTCTGAACTAAATTGGCTCACTCGCGAGCCGTGACGTAACGAGGCGCTCGTTTTGCAAGCGCCGGTATACCGGCAAACGACACTGTTCCGTGGTCAGCTGCACTTGCAGTGGCAGTGGAGTGGCCAGAGGTTTTTATAGAGGTTCACTATCGAAAATACAACAATTTTTACAGGTTCAAACGTAGGTAGAAGACGCCGACTCTGCATCACATCCCACACGCCAGGGCAGAATGACGTTAGCTAGAGGTGGCTGGAGTTTACAGCCGGCGACTTGTAGGATTAATTTTGCAATGGAATATTATTTTACGGTTCATTTTTCATGCGTGCATACTCAGGCACTATAAACTTGCTACTTTTATATTTCGCTGAAAACCGCTATATAACGGGTGACCACGTCATGGTCCTTTTAAGTCGATAATTGGAGTCACCTCTAGAACTGTTAAGGTAAATTTTTACGAGCTAAGGATTTCAGTGGTACAGGAGATGGCATATAGTTCGAGAAAGAACCGGCTCTCAGCGAGTGTACAGAAATCGGGCCTACACATATTCGACCCCCGAAAGCGCTACGGTGAACCGCGTATTTCTAAACTGGCCTGTAGAATAACGCGAAAACACACAAGGACAAGAAGAAGCAATGCCCACGAAGAGACTTGTGCCTTAAACCAGCGCCTGGGACCGCTCGGCCACACTACTGACAAGAAGAAGCAATGAACGAACACGAGACTTGTGTTCTTCCAGTGTACTACTTGTCTTTGTATGCTTCCGCGCTTAGCTACAAACTAGTTAACGATGAGTCCATATAGACATAGACTAAGCCCATATGGCGCCGTTTTCCAATAACTGATGCTCTCTCAATCATAGGCTTGTCGGTGGTGAGCCGTTGTTTACGTGGCAATCTAAAATTGTTCATCGACGTCACGCGCCATTTCAAATTACGCCGTTTGACTGCTGACTTTCACTGTTGCAATTACTTGCTTCGCAGATGGCGATTGTTATTGCCTGAAGCAAAAAACAGAATTTTTGGGGTGCTACAGAATGCGAAGGAAGAAAAAAAAACAAACAAACAAGGAAAGAAAAGAAGAAAGAAACAAAAAAGAAAAAAAGAAACAAATAAAGAAAGAAGGAAAGAAAAGAAAGAAAGAAAGAAAGAAAGAAAGAAAGAAAGAAAGAAAGAAAGAAAAAGCTTGCCTCCGCTTGCCTTCATTTTCCTGATAAATGAATCGCTTCTATTTTTCTTTTCGGTAGCTGTACGCGCATAGCTTGGCAGCTTACAATAAAGCCAGATTGATTGAAACATAGTGAAATAAGTTCCAATATGCATTTACCCGCAGATACATGAGCTCATTGCATTGAAAGGCAACTGATGAAACCTTCAAAGAAGTACGAAGAAAAAAACCCTATGAAAATAAAAACTACAAAAAAGCGATCGATATGCGCAGTCGCAAAATTAATCGGAAAGTTTCGTGAACTTTACTCTATATGAAACACATGAATTCCCATTTCGAATCGTTGCGCTCATCGAATGCATAATGCATACGGAGCTCAGAAAACGCGTTAATCAAATCAAAATATAAATATGATTGTCTACACCGGAATCTCTTTGGTGCCTAGAAGGAACATTTCCATTTTCCGTGGCATAATTGCGACCGAATGGCGGGGCAAAGCCATAACTCTAATGGTTAAAATCAGTGATGGTAACTTTGCAAAAGTGGCGCACAACCTGAAGGAAGAGAGCATCTGGGTAGCCTTCCTTGTTTTTCTTGATTTATTTCTATTTTTCTTCTCTGGGTCTCCTTTTCCTTGTGTTTCTTTTGTTCGCATATTGCCTGTGTCTTCTCGTTTCTATATGACTCCTTTTTTTCAGCATAGCCCTGTTTTTGTCTTTTTCTCTGTTTTCTCAGTTCGTTTCTTTGTTTTTCATTTTTTTCTTCCTTTATTACCTTTATTTCTCTCCATTTTCCGACTTCTTTTTCTTTTTTTTTCTGTCTATACCACTATGTTCGTTTTATCGCTTTATTACTCACCGCCATTGCATCAGAGTCATTTCTTGGGTTAAATGTTGCCTCCTTCATTTTTAGTTAACCAATGACGTGTAGTGGCGTTTCCCCAATATCCGAGCCAAATTACCGTTGATGCTCATAGTATTCTGGTACCGATGGGCATTTTACAGCCCGCTATAACAGCTCTGTTGTAGAAAGTCGTTTCTTAAAGTCAGTTTATTCTCATTGACAGTCGATTCTCGGCCGGTATTACCATGGGTCGTCTGTGTGAACAGATGTCACGTGGTTGCACGTAGGTTTCTTTCAATGCCACGAACGCACTCGCTCTGCTTGCAGTCAAATCTTCCTTGAACAATGATATGTCAGTGCAAGAAGAGTACTTCTCCGGGGTTACCAACGCCAGTAATCACGGTTGGGGTGGATGCGCCTCGCAAAACATCACACGGTCCCGCATGTATTCATCATCATCATCATCATCATCATAAGCCTGACTACACCCACTGCAGGGCAAAGGCCTCTCCCATGATCCGCGTCTCAACCCGGTCTTGTGCTTTTTGCTGTCACGTTATACCTGCGAACTTTTTATTCTCATCGGCCCGCCTAACTTCCAGTCACCCCTTCGTGCCTTCTCCGGGAATCCAGTCAGTTACCCTTAATGACCAGGGGTTATCCTGCCTACGTGCTATGCGTGCCCGGCCCATGTTCATTTCTTCTTGATTTCAACGATAATATCCTCAACCCTGGTCTCTTACAAGGTTACACCTATCATTTTCCTTTCCATCGCTCGCTGCGTCGTCCTCAATTCAAGCTGAACCCTCGCTGTAAGACTTCAGGTTTCTGCTCCGTGGTTAACTACAGGCAGGATACAGCTGCTATGTTCTTCAGTTTTGAGGATTAATGGCAGATTACCATTAATTATTTGAGAATGCTTGCCGAATGTGATCCACCCCTTGTTCTGGTAGTTATTTCACTCTCATAGCTTGGCTCCGCGGTTACTACCCGTTCAAAGTAGACACAACTTTTTACAACTTCCGGCGTCTCTCCATCTATCGCGAAGGGTTGTTTTCTGCCGAGACTGTTGCACATTACTTTAAAGTATATATTCAGCTAACTTCAAAAGAGTTGACTGCTGGGAGAGTTGGCGCTTTGACATAGAAATCATCGTAAGAGCGCAACTAAACACCTGTCTTCATCTGTTTACGAGTGGGCAATAGCTGTGGGTGGTGCTTACTTCTTTTGAAGGCGAAGCTTCTTATGGTCTTGGGTAGTCCCGTCTCCCTCCGGCGTAGCCAGCCCAGCATATCCTCATACATACATACATACATACATACATACATACATACATACATACATACATACATACATACATACATACATACATACATACATACATACATACATACATACATACATACATACATACATACATACATACATACATACATACATACTGTGAAGAGGTTTATTAGCCGTTAAAGGCAGCGACGAGACAGCGTGATGAACCGTCCAGCGATCGGCACAGCAACGAACCGAAGCACGAGCCGAGAGAGCCAGGCGTTGGCGATGCTGCTCGCTGCAGGCACATCTTCTTCTTCACAATCGCCCCCGCTGAAAAAGGAGCTATCCTGGCGACTTAAGAAGTTTCAGGCAAAGGCTCATGGTACGGTTTCAGTCGGGAAACATGGACGATGTCACGTGCACGCCGGCGCATGTCGTCCGATCGGGAAACTGGTTCAATTAGGAAATTAACCGGAGAGGTTTTCTCCAAAACGGTGTAAGGCCCCTCGTACCGGGGGACAAGTTTCGAGGAGAGTCCCGGTGTTTGGTATGGGATGGCAAGCCACACAAGAGACCCTGGGGCGTAGCTGGGATCCGGAAGAGAGGTGCTACGGGTTTCTTTCTGGCGTTGTTGCTCTTCCGACGTGAACGTACGGGCGAGCTGGCGGCACTCTTCGGCTTGTCTAGCAGCATCGGAGATAGGTGGACACTCGGAAGCATCAGGACGGTAGGGAAGTAGGGTATCGATTGTATGGGAAGGCTCACGTCCGTAAAGAAGAAAGAAAGGTGAGAATCCCGTAGTGGTTTGTACTGCGGTGTTATATGCGAACGTGACGTATGGGAGAACACGGTCCCAGTTGCTATGATCAGATGCCACGTACATTGAGAGCATATCACCTAGCGTGCGGTTGAACCGTTCCGTTAGTCCGTTAGTCTGCGGGTGGTATGCCGTCGTTTTCCGATGAATGACGTGGCATTCCGAAAGCAGAGTTTCGACGACCTCGGAAAGGAAAGCGCGGCCTCTGTCACTAAGGAGCTCTCGAGGTGCACCATGTCGAAGGATAAAGCGTTGCAAAATGAAAGAGGCGACATCCTGAGCTGTAGCGCTCGGCAAAGCGGCTGTTTCGGCGTAGCGTGTCAGGTGGTCAACCGCCACTATAATCCACCGATTACCATCTGGTGTCAATGGAAGGGGACCGTAGAGGTCAACGCCGACGCGATCAAATGGCTTGGCAGGGCATGGAAGTGGCTGCAATGCGCCAGTCGCACGTGGCAGTGTTGATTTACGTCGCTGGCAGTCAGGACAGCACTGCACGAATTTACGTACAAAATTGTACATGCCGCGCCAGTAATAGCGATGGCGAAGGCGTTCATATGTTTTGAACACTCCGGCGTGGCCACATTGTGGATCGTCGTGAAGGGAGGCGCATACTTGCGATCGTAAAGTGCGTGGAATGACCAGCAACCACCGGCGGCCATCGGGAGCGTAGTTGCGTCGATGAAGAAGTTGATCGCGGATGGCGAAATGGAAAGCTTGACGTCGGAGGGATCGAGATACTGGAAGGTTGGGCGTGCCAGATAAATATTCGATAAGAGAGGCGATCCACGGGTCACGACGTTGTTCGGTGGCAATCGAGTCGAGATTTAGCGATGACAAGGTCTGGAGGCAAGTGTTTCCGCACGTCTGATCTGGTGGTAAAGGTGAGCGGGACAGGGCATCAGCGTCAGAGTGTTTGCGTCCGCAGCGGTATACGACGCGAATGTCGTACTCCTGGATGCGGAGTGCCCATCGCGCAAGGCGGCCAGAAGGGTCTTTCAACGTGGAGAGCCAGCAAAGCGCGTGGTGATCAGTTACTAGATCGAACGGGCGGCCGTATAAGTACGGCCGGAACTTTCCAAGCGCCCACACCAGAGCCAAACACTCTTTTTCTGTCACGCTGTAATTAGTTTCGGCTTTCGTCAGAGTGCGGCTAGCGTAGGCTACAACGTATTCTGAATAGCCGGGCTTTCGTTGAGCGAGGACCGCGCCTAGCCCGACGCCGCTGGCGTCGGTGTGCACTTCGGTAGGAGCCGTCGGGTCGAAGTGGCGAAGAATAGGTGGGGAAGTGAGCAGACGGCGCAGAGTAGTGAAGGCAACGTCACACGCAGGGGACCAGGAGGTGAGGTTCACGTCACCGCGAAGAAGCTGGGTTAACGGTGACATGATAGATGCAAAATTTCGAACAAAGCGCCGGAAATAGGAGCATAGGCCTACAAAACTGCGAAGTTCTTTCATGGTCATCGGCTTGGGAAATTCTGCGACTGCTCGAAGTTTTGCTGGGTCTGGTATTACGCCGTGCTTGGACACGATGTGGCCTAGGATGACGAGCTCGCGTGCAGCGAAGCGGCATTTTTTCAGGTTAAGCTGCAGACCAGCGTTGGTCAGACAACTCAAAACGTGCCTGAGGCGAAGGAGGTGCGTAGGAAAGTCGTGGGAGAAAACCACGACATCGTCGAGGTAACAGAGGCACATATTCCATTTGAGGCCACGTAGCGTATTATCCATAAGACGCTCAAACGTGGCAGGCGCGTTACAAAGCCCAAAGGGCATGACGTTAAATTTATATAGTCCGTCTGGTGTAATAAATGCCGTTTTTTGGCGATCGGCTTCTGCCATTGGGACCTGCCAGTAGCCAGACCGCAAATCTAGCGACGAGAAAAATTCCGCTCCGTGAAGGGTGTCAATGGCGTCATCAATGCGCGGCAAAGGATAGACGTCCTTGCGGGTTATCTTATTCAAACGACGATAGTCCACGCAAAATCGGATAGATCCGTCTTTCTTACGCACCAGGACGACGGGAGATGCCCAGGGACTGTGGGATGGTCGAATGACGTCTCTACGAAGCATATCTTCAACTTGATCGTTGATGACGCGGCGCTCTTCAGCGGAGACACGGTATGGTCTTTGACGCAGTGGCTGGTGTAGGCCGGTGTCAACATAATGTTTGACTTGTGATGTGCGGCCCAGTTGAGGTTGCGACACGTCGAACGAACTCCTGAACTCACGCAGAAGATTCAGCAGGTCGGCATGTTCGGTGGGAGTGAGAGTGTCGGCGATGGCGCTGGAAAATGTATCATCGGACGACTCCCCGAGTGCCGACAGTGCTTTGGGGTGGTCGCAGTAGTCGTCCGGGACATCAAACAAAAACGAAGGGTCGAGATCCTGCACGCGGCCGAGACATTCCCCCGCAAGCAATGTGACAGGTGTGGAAAGCGGATTGCTTACGAACATGTTGCTTCTTCCGGCGGCAAGATCAATTGTTGCGAACGGCAGCGGCAAAGCTCGACGACATTTGAAGATATCGGAAGGCATAAAAAGAACTGTAGCGTCAGTGTAGGCGTTGCGTGAAATGGGAACAAGGGCGAAATTTCCAGGCGGAACATCGGTATCTTCATGAACCAGCAACTTCGGCGGCTGATGAGGAGCGTCCAGTAATGGGACATCACACAAGGGTGAAAACTCAACTTCGGCGCGTGCGCAGTCTATGACGGCATTATGGCGGGATAGGAAGTCCCACCCGAGGATGACGTCATGCGAACAGACAGGAAGAACAATAAACTCCACGATGTAAAAAATGCCTTCGATGGAGACTCTTGCAGTGCAAGCTGCGAGAGGCGTTACTTGCTGTGCGCTTGCGGTGTGAAGCGACAGTCCCGAAAGCGGCGTCGTTACTTTGCGTAATAAACGGCAGAGATTAGCGGAAATAACAGAAACAGCGGCGCCAGTGTCGACAAGGGCGAAAGTACAATAACCTTCAACAGTTACTGCGACCACGTTAGCAGGAGAGGAGCGAGGGCTTAGACAGTTCGAAAACGGCGCAGTTCTTGCCTCTTGAACTGCGTTGCTTAGTTTTCCTGGTCAGAAGGTCTGGGCCGGCGACGCATTGGGGAGGGTGATCGCCGACGAGGAGAGGGTGTGCGCGACGTCACGAAGTCGGGGTCGTTAGGAGGGGCATAGCGAGGTGACGACACCGGCCCGTATTGCACGAAGGGTTGGCTGCCGGGTTGCGACGATCGGACATAGTCGCCGAACGTCTGAGGTCGACGGCGGCAGTAGCGGGCAACGTGTCCGGGAGTAAAGCAGGCGTAGCATATCGGTCTGTTATCACGCGTCCTCCAAGAATTGGCTACTGGTGGTGCCGCCCAAGGTGCAGTATAAGCAGCCGGGTGTGCGGGCTGTGAGCGCGAGGTATAGGGTGGTTGCGGAAGCCTACGCACAGCGTCTGCATATGTGAACGGCGCTGCTACAGGCTGTATCACTTGCGAGCAGGCGACAGGAGGAGCCACAGGCTGCGCTGCATACGTTAGGGGCGCGGCCACAGGCTGCACGGCTGGCGGATAGGCGACAGGAGGGCCTACCAGCTGCGCGGCACGCTGGCAGTGGGCAAGGCTGGATAGAGGCGGCTCGTGGTGCGCAACAGGAACAGCTTGGGCAACCTCTTCCGAAATAGCAGTGCGAAGCGGGGCAGGTAGACGGGTGGTGGTCTCGTGAGTGAAGGGCACTAGGGAAAGTTGGCGGGCGACTTCCTCACGGACGAAGGCTCGAACTTGCTGAAGCAGCGGTGAATTGTCGGGCAGGGTGTCAAAACTGCACAGTGACTGACCACCATGCTGAGGCTGCCGAGTCAGAGTGCGTTGCTTGTTCAACTCGTCGTAGCTCTGACACAAGCTGACGACTTCGGAAACTGTGCTCAGATTCCTTGCCAAGAGCATTTGAAATGCGCCGTCGTCGATGCCCTTCAGGATGTTTTTGACCTTGTCAGATTCGGGCATGGTGTCATTCACACGTCGGCAAAGGTCGACGACGTCCTCAATGTAGCTGGTAAAGGTCTCGCCAGTTTGCTGAGAGCGGACGCGCAAGCGCTGTTCTGCCCTCTGCTTGCGGACAGCCGGCCGACCGAACACTTCAGCACATGACGTCTTGAAGACGCTCCATGTGGGGATGTTGTGTTTGTGGTTATTAAACCACAATTCGGCGACGCCAGTGAGATAAAATATCACGTGGCCCAGCTTGTCGGCTTCGTCACACTTATTGTTGGCGCTCACCAGTTCGTAGTGCTCGAGCCAGTCTTCTACGTCGGTCCCATCCGCACCGCTGAAGACCTTCGGCTCCCGTAGCCTGGGATGGCCAGGGCAGTTGAACTGGAGCGAAGGCGTCGATGTAGTGGCGTTGGTAGTCATGACAGGTGGTAGCGTGCGGCTTCGCAGCTCCAGGGTGTAGCAACGGGGATTAACAGCACCTTCCACCAAATGTGAAGAGGTTTATTAGCCGTTAAAGGCAGCGACGAGACAGCGTGATGAACCGTCCAGCGATCGGCACAGCAACGAACCGAAGCACGAGCCGAGAGAGCCAGGCGTTGGCGATGCTGCTCGCTGCAGGCACATCTTCTTCTTCACAATACATACATACATACATACATACATACATACATACATACATACATACATACATACATACATACATACATACATACATACATACATACATACATACATACATACATACATACATACATACATACATACATACATACATACATACATACATACATACGAACGGACAGTTGCTTTGCCCCACTCATCACCAATCACTCTGTGGATATGCTCTTTTTTTGCTTAGTTTGTAACCGACTACAGATATACTAAGGTCTCTCACGAACCCTATAATGTATGCGATGGGCCCACGCATCGCGCTCAGCTCTTGTGAAGCCACGACTCAATTTTACATTGTCCGCTCACTAGGATGTGTGATCTGGCGCTGCTGTCGCATGTGGTTCATTCATGCGTACGGAGGCTCCCATATACTTGGAACAGGAAGCAGGCAACGCAGCAGTTCGCTGAAACGTAAACATAAGTCAAGACGGCATGAAAACCGTATGGTTTGAAAAAAAAAAATGCCCAGTACATAGAGATTACCAGGTCCAAGTTCTCTTTTTTGTTGTTAACCATCGTTTGCGTACGTAGCCGGTATGCTAAGCTAATGTTGAATGTAAAGTAGCAGAAAGGAATCATCTTAGTATGTAAACGACACGTAGTTACATCGGCGCGTTTCTTAGTGCTTGCAGAAAACGGTAAGATATTACTTACTAAGAGGACATGTTTTCACGCATGAGAAGCAAAGTAATGAAGGAAATAAATGATGTCATACCAGAGGAATTGTTTATTGACATATTTTAGTCGTGAATCAGCATACGCAAAGCAGATAAAGACACATTGGCAAAATACGCAGTACTTCCAACTGAACTAGATTTAGTGCATACCCCAGAAATAAATATACCTCATACAGACATGCGCAGTTTGAACTCAGCTTTAAGCTATCAAACCACTACGTACAACGTCACCGACGTATAGCGAAGTCTTTGCATTACTAGCAAAAGTTAGCTAACTCGAACACTCACGCTGTTGATGATTCCAGCCATGCACCAGTCGTTCAAGCTGCGCATCGGTTTTTTTTTCAATTATTTTTATATTTTTTTCTCTTTGGCTATCTCCCTCTCTCTGTGCTTGTTCAAACTCCCACCACCTTTTTCAGCTATTCATTCATTTTGTTATTGCAAAGTATTTTTTTTTCCTTCTTTGGTCTCACCGCACCAAATTATTGTATAAAAAATGAAGTCATGATCCACCTTCAGAAGGAGCAAATGCTAAGTGGTCTGTGTGGCTCAGATCTACACGGGCAACTGCAGTCAGTCCAGTGGGCCCAGGCAGAGCTGGAAAAGCCATGGCTCACCGCACATAACACCCCAATAGTTGAGATCGGGCAAGAAGCTTGGAAGATGCTTTTCTCAATGTTCTTCTTCTGTTTTTTTGCCCCGCCGCGGTGGTCTGGTACTCTGCTGCGTACACGCAGGTCGCGGAATCAAATCCCGGCTGTGGCGACTGTATTTCCGATGGAGGCGGGAATGTGAAGGCCCGTGTGCTCAGACTTGGGTGCACGTTAAAGAACCCCAGGTGGTCAAAAATTCCGGAGGACTCTACTACGGCGTCTCTCATAATCATATGGTTAAACCTCACATATCTATCTATCTTCTCAATATTGTTTTTCGTTAATGCATAGAAGCGTTTCTTCAGTAGCCTTTACTTTTCGCGCTCGAGTTTTAAATTTTTTCCTACCTTCGTTACCTTGTACTGCAGCTTTGTTTGAACAATGTGGTTACTTATGTATATAACATAATAACATTTGCCCGCACCTTATTGTGTAGAAATAAATGATAAAGAAACTAAGACTGAAGCAACATCGAGTTAAGTGGAACACAGAAAGACGTAATCAGAGGGTGAGAGATTCAGTAGGAAGCAAGTTGAACGAATGTATAAACATAATTCAAACTTAATTCACGCAAGCGAGCTGTTCATGCCCATGTTACTTCAGTATGGCAGTTGGTACATGTTTCTTTCTTCCCTTGTTCATTTTTACCAATCGGCTGTAGAAATATAAGCAAAAAAATATTACCCTCCGTCTTTCGTCAGCAAGCCACAGAAGAGAACAGAAAATAGCATGACTATTTGCACAAATAGCCCTCCAGCTACGGTGACAGTAATGAAAAAGAGAAAGAATGTTTGTGATTTTTAACATAAAGACTGAGTTTATTTATTTACGGGCTTTATTTTTCCCCGATCCTATTTCTCTCTCATTTCTAAATGTAGATTTCTTCGCGTATACCACACGTGTGTGTCTTTCACTGCACCTGAGTGAGACTCTTAAACAGTTACCGAAACGGAAGCGCGTAAGCACTCAGTTACAAAGGATCTTCTTTTCTTGTCGTGAAATAAGTGACCACGCGGCCGCTTTTTGAGACTTCATTATACACTGTCACCTGACCGCCAGCGGTTGGCGTATGAGACGTTGCCGTGAGATTTAATTAAAATTTCCTCGTTGGCTTATAAGAAAGTGGCCTCTTGCGACTTCGTGTTTTAAGGTTCCATATAGACGTTCGTTTCTGCGTCTCTCCTTTCCCGTAGGCCACCTTAAACGAATTTAATTAGTTCAGTGTTAATATAGACGTCTCGCCAAGAGGGCCCAGACTCTTCGTACAGCTGGCTGAGTGTAGGTTTGGTGAAGATGAGCGAAGGTTTCGCCAAGATGAGCATACCAGAAATATAATTCAAAGCGAAGCAAATAGGCGCCCACCGCAGGAAGGAAACAGGGGGTAAGATTTTTAAATGCGAAACAAATATTAGCCAGCACAAACTTTCAAACCATGTCAGTCTGAATTTGCAAACCTTGTCATTCGAGAATAAGCCGTCTTCATATCTCATATACGGGCCATTTTGTCAGGGTTATTGGATATCGAGTTTCCAACAACATGTTAGATACCGATCTATAAAATGAGTAAAATCTGGGCGCCCATTCTGAAATATGGTTTTTGTTCCACGGTTATCTTTCACTCCATGGTGATCCTAAAGGGTGCCTCACGAAAACAATGCTTTAGGCCAGTCATGCCTATGTAGCTCGCGAACACGCATATCAAAATATCCTCCACCTCCCCGAAAGTAACCGTGAGGAAATGGGAATGCATTCCTTGCGCCCAAAGAGGGCACCGCTTCCCTCAAACATTCGCCTTCACCGACGTCTGCCGTGCCCTTCAGAGGGGCCCAGCCAGCGAACGGTTGAGAGTGAGGAGCGAGCGGATGGAAAAGAGGGGCGCCAGTGTTCTCAGCTTTGCGTTGCCGTTCACAATGGTGTCTCAAGCACACATTTCCGGATGTTCTTGAAAGCCGCCCAGCCAGCGAACGGTCGAGAGTGAGCTGTAATTGGGCGGGAGAGTGGGGCTCAGAGAGGAGAGAAAGCGAACGGCGACAGAAGAAGCGGCGAAGCACTGCACCTACCCTCTCCTAGACTCTCTCGCAGCACATGCTCAGCTTGCTACGTGCGAGAATAAGTGCGTGCCCCAGCAGCTGTTGCAATGGAAGAGGTAGCAAGAGCAGAGAGATAGCACCAGCCGGCGCGCGGCCGCCGTCGGATGCCTGACATAGCCTGACTAAGAAGTGAAATCACATTTAAACGGTTTTCAGAAGTCTGGGACCGAAACAGTCATGTGCGGGTCGCCTGTGGTCCGTGAGTTTGAAACATAAAGCAAGCGCAACATACACGTAAACGTAGTATAGTCACGATCAGTTTGTGTAGGCCGGAGAAAAAAAATCAGGCAACAATGTTTCTTTCAACTTCGTTTGAAAAAAAAATTATGCACAATATTTACGGCATCACAGTCTCAATCACACTCCTCTATAATGGTCCAGCGTGTGGCTGTGGAGGCCGGCGCCATCCTCACCTTCCGCCTAGCGTTAACTACGAGGTTCCGTTTATGCACAAGGGCCCACCACGAGGTATGTCTACGTTTGTTATCATAACAGTGAAGGGTCCGCCATCTCTTGCAAGAAAATGCTCGCTGGCGCAGCTGGTTGTCTGCCTGCTGTATAGAAGTGTGTTTCTGAATGTGTACCTACGTGATATTGGCATCGGCTTTAGCGCACACGTTTTCGTTTCACTATACGAAAGCTTTAAGCGGTCTTGGGGAAATGCCCCGAGAGCATAAACCAAGGCTCTCACGCTAACCTCAAACTCACCTCAGCCCCGCAGCAGTGGTCTAGTGGCTAAGGTATTCGGCTGCTGACCCACAGATTGCAGGATTGAATCCCGGCTGCGGCGGCTGCATTTCCGATGGAGGCGGAAATGTTGTAGGCCCGTGTGCTCAGATTTGGGTGCACATTAAAGAACCCCAGGTGGTCGAAATTTCAGGAGTCCTCCACTACGGCGTCTCTCATAATCATATGGTGGTCTTGGGACGTTAAACCCAATACATTAATGAAATCAATCAAACTCACCTCATCAAGTGGACTGCACTGGCGAAATTTATTTAGCACTGTTGGGGCCGGGACCACAAAAAAAAAGCTAGAGCAGGGGGGGGGGGGGCGGTAGGCAGAAGTTGATTATAATTCTAGCTAATGCAGATATCCGAAAACAGGTGTTTCTAATGTGCCATGCACGGGTCACTTCAAAAGAGGAGTGATAGAAGGTTTAGAGAAATGCACCGATACTTATCTTCAGACTAAGCGCAATGTGGGAGCCGATTCCAAAGTATACATGGCTTCCATAACGTCACTGAAACAGCCATGTAGGAGCACCAAAATGGTGAGACGTGAACTTTGTGACATCACGTTTGTGTTATAAGTGCAGCGCATGATGGTTACTTCGCTATGCTTACACAGGGGCCCAATAGCGTTATCCCACTGAAGCAGGCTAATGGCCGTTTGATTACATTGCCTTCACGTCATCTAATCATCTAAGCCACCTTGTTACAGTCATGTAGTACGTTTATGACGTCACAGGTGCAAGCTATGAATAGCTTTTGTTCAACAGTTAAGCTTTACAGCATGGTGACGGCGTGGGGTGCTCAAAGAAAAGCATTATTGAGACAGAGGACGTCTATGTAGGTCATGAACAAATTTATTGAGCAAAGAACAAAAGTAATGATGCGAAGGGCACCGCATGCTAGGCGGGCCATTAGCAAGTTGTCCACGGGCCGCATGCTTGGTCCCCTGGCGTAGGCGAAGGATGAGCTCTGCGGGCTCTAATGATGTAGCTGATTCATGAGGAATGCCAGAGAAAGCAAAAATAAGAAAACGGAAAGAAATCTTCAATTATGAAGTGACGCTTCAATCGCAGAGGGCAGTGAGCTATTTCGACCTAACTTACGGACGGTTCAGTATAGCTGAGGCAAGTGCATTTCAAGTAAAAAGGTCACTGGTTTTAATCTGGGCTGCGGCGAACGCCGGTATCCCAAGGGTGCTGAAATTAAAAAAAAACACCCCCTTCGTCCTAATCGTTGCATGTTGATAACGATAACATATTTGATATTTTTATTTTATAACGAAGTAATAATGCTTGTTAAAAAAAACTCTTAGCGAGCTCGTTTAATGGCGCATGTGTAAGATAAGCGGATTCAGGCTCCTTTCGCTTCAGTTAGCAGCGCGGTATTCTGTCGGCCAACACGAATAAATACCGAGATCTAAGTAAACTGTAAAACGCAAAGATCTGACGTAGTGTTGACTCAAGACTTCTTACGCGAGTTTACTCCATGCGTGCGCTGGCCTTCACAAAAATTTTAAAGCGCCCATGATGAACCTAAAGGAAACGGTACAGGTCTGCAAACTGTAAAACGCTGATAGGAAACGCGCCAGTGTCGCTCAACGCATAGTGAATATTTTTACTCAACACTGCGTTTATGGACGTGCCGATGTGTGATTGTGTTTTTCTAATGCTTTACTCGTTTTATTGCGTTATTTGTCATTAGTAAGCAGTTCTTGGGACTACAGAGGCCTTGTTCGTCATATTTTTTTCATTGGGTAACACGGGCTCCTGCATGACAGATTAGAAAAAATGACAAGACTCGAAAGCTTAAGACGCGTCGAGGATGAGTAAAAGCATTAGCAAAATGACATTGCGTACGCCAAAGGCGTGTGTTTCATCCGGCGGTCTCTCCTCCACATTCTTCGTTCCTCCCGCGCCTCAGAGCAATAGCAAGACATCCTTTGCGACGGCGCTTGCGATGTTTTCCGGGTACTCATCTTATCTGCACGTGCTATCGCTAAAAGCGTCGTAGGAGTTCTGGGCTGATGAAGCATTCCCGCTTTCTCTTTTCATGCCCGAGTAGATGACCATTGGGGCGTTGCTGTGAAAAAGTAGTGGTGCAGAAAGCGAGAAAAATAATTGGGATAGCTACGCAGTAGTTGTGCGAAGCATCGAAAAACAGTGGAGCTGGTGGCCTTATCCTCTCCTTTTCCTTTCTCCTCATCCTCAATTCCACCTCCCACCATCTTAATGCGCTATACTCCACGTATCAACGCTGTGCTTATCCTCGCCGTTTCTGCCCTCCTCCTCAACTTCAAATATATTTCCCATCCACTTGCCATACCATATTTTTACGTGGTCGTGACGTCGACGAAGGAAGCAGACTGCAAGTCGAAGATGAAATTGTTTATTTGGCCTAACTTGTGGCCGGTCAACAAAAAATTAAATCGCAGTGATGCAGGCTGTCAGTGTTAGCGGTGAACAGAGGGCCGACGTGCAACTGACAAGCGGTGAAGCGCATCGGCATTTGAACACATGTCGTCGACTATTCTTGCGTTATCGCTGGTGGCCACGTAAGTTCTAGGATAATCTTAAATGTTCGCGTCGCGCTCACAATCTTATCAAAATGATCTACTACAGTGTCGAAGCTTCTCGAACACTGCAGGCGCAATTCGCGCTGAACATAGCTTACAGTGTAACGGGGCAATATCAGAACTTGAAGAAGGAATGGGCAATATTACACAGGGCTATGCTATGCCTGACCCTCGCTCCTACACTTTTCTTTCCTCTTCATCCTCACTTCCTTCTTTCACACCCTTTGTATACTGTACTACGAATGGCTAAGGTACGACACAATCCAACTGCTGACACATACCGGAGTTGCTTAAGACATACCCGCTTTCGGTGGCGCATACCCGCATTGCTTTAAGTGATTGGTCCCGCTGTTTTACCACGCGTAGGGTTGTTGTACATGTCATTTCTTGTGTTCTTCTTCTCTGCGCCGTATTTATTCAGTTAAACATGTACCAGCTAGCTCTACAAAAAGATCTTTTGTTGCTTGGATCCGTTTCTTGGAAAAAATTTTGATGTTGTTTTGGATTACCTCCCATCGTCGTCCCATTATTGTTTTTCTGTAGATATTGCAGATATGTTCTATTCCCTACCACAGTCTAGTCTGCTTTTTTTTGCGTTCAGTCTTTTATTAACCGCTTTGGGAATGGCAGCTCTACGAACGTTACCGGGATGAAAAACGGCGAACTTCAAGAACTTTTTAGTTTTATCTACGGCCAACTTTTATCCTATAGGACGGACAGCCTTACATGCAGAAGCAGGGAATTCACATCAGCTCGTATATTCCACCTATTTTCAGCGATTTATTGTTCGGGGATCTTGACAACAACATGTGTGATGGCTCCCATGCACAAATTTTGAGACTAAAATAATATTTAGATATGAAGATGATTTTAGGTTTTTCTTGACTGCAGTGCTGGCTCTTTTGACCCTTTAGCCACTAACGCTCTTTCCTTCATAAGAGAGGGCGCATCCCTTATAGTTGTATCACATGAGTTGCCGGTTGAAGTTAGTATTGTCTTTCTGGACGTTAGGCATTTAGGGGCGAAGCTCCTTATGGTCGAGCCATGTCCCTTGTCCGTCGGCGTGACACGCTAGTACTGGAAGCGCCCGGTAGAGGGTGGCGCGGTGCCAGCGCTCGCTCTTGGCGCGTGCTGTGGTTTGAAAGAAAACAGCTAGTTTAAAAGCAAACAGGGTTGAAAGAAGAAAGCAGCACGGCTGCGCGGCAACGCAGTCCAGCAGGCCCTGCGCCGTGCTCCCGACCGGGCTGTAGAAATTAGGTGCCCTTCTCCTCTTCTAACCGCTGCCACCACCACGCAGTCCAGAGTTTCGGGCTCGCAAAGTCGCTGCAGCACGGCAGCGCAGACAAGCGGATACAGACTTGCGGCCTTGCGATGCCGCAGCGAAGCGGCAGTGCCGGCAAGCCGGCCCGAAGCTGAGGGCTCGCGAAACGGCAGCGGCACGGAAACGTCGGCAAGCTGATCCGGAGGTGGCGAGGGCTCGCGCAGCTGCAGCGAAACAGCAGTGCCGTCAATGTACGGGGGAATTCACGATTATTGATCCCCCGGAGCTTGGCCCAATCATCATCATTCACTTTGTGGATATGCTGTGATTTTTTTTTTCATTTTGTGATGACGGCATGCACTGGAAGTATGACCCTCGCACCAATAAGCCACTGCTTCTATATCAGTCGGCACACTTCGGTTGGTGAAGAGGGCGATAGCGACGACTCGCTTGGTCAGTGCACTACGCAAGTCATGTACCGAGCGTATGAGCGAAAGTTTTAACAAACGAATTGGCCGTCTTCCGTCCACGGGTTACCTTACGCACGGGTTTGGCAGTGTAGCGAGAATTTTTCTCAAGTTTAATTCGTCAAAACAGACTCCCCGCAGCCAGTTCCTAGCTGATACGAGAAAAGTCGCAGTCATTGCATATATTCACTGGTTATCACGTCGACTAAGAAAAATAAGACAGCGCGCAAACGTCTTTTCAGAATTTCAGAGTTTCGCAAACTACTTAGACCTGCATCATAGGACAGAGAGGAATGCAAAAGCAAGCATAAAAGCAGCTTTATTTACTTCGAGGACGATGTTGTGTACAAAATTTCGTTGAGAGGTGGCAAGAAATATGCGAGTCAAAGTGGGTGGTGAGTGAATAAACGTTTAAAGGAACACCGCTACAACGTGAAAAAAATAAAGAGACGGGTTTCTCGATTCCCACTACAGGCATTCCAATAATTCAAGTGACAGTGCAAGTGATAACGTCTGTACCATGCGTATGCCGATTTTTCACGAATGTCCGATTGTCGGTACTACATGTCATCTAACCCGCGAAATAATCAAGGCTTAAATGATTAACATGCTGACTGCATTTCTGTATTTTTAAACCGTCGATTTTCCTCTCCCGTGAGGAGTGAGCCAATCTGCGTATATATATGTGAATTTGAAAAGTGCCCGCAATCATTATGATTGTGAAGCAATGTTGCCTATATATGCACTCATAGCCCTTGCCGCGACGGTGTAGTGGCTAAGGCACTCGATGCCTGACCCGCGGGATCGATTCCTGACATCCGCGGCCGCATTTTCGATGAAAACAAAATGCGGTATGCCCTTGTACAAGGCCCTTGTGCACACAAATTCGCGTGGACGTAAAAGAACTCCAGGTAGTCGAAATTTCCGGAGCCCTCCACCATGGCGTCTCTCGTAATCATATTGCGGTTTTAGGACGTTAAGCTCCATATGTCTTCATAATATACGTACTTACCTACTTCTGGAATAAGCTTTGTTGCAAGTAGCACTTTTCCCGTCTTTCCCTGTCCGTGTTTTCTTGAGCGCTGAAAAAGTACACTACTGAAACAATTCGGTGGCTAAAGAACAGTATCAATCATAAAATGACAATAAAAAGAGTTATGCGTACAGACGTCACCAACACCCGAAATATTGTAATTGTTGCCTTTTGAGAGTGCTCAAGTTAAAGATTTCGCCATATCCGCTTGTTGTGCGCCTCACACGTTATTCCAGATTCCTCATCTATGAGTATCCTACAATCGTCTGTGTAATAATTGCAACAGGGGGCTAGAAGCGATACAACTAACTATTGTTTCCGTGAGTGACCACAACCTTTTCAACTTGTGTGGTGAAACGACATGATATAGTTTTTTTGTCGTTGTGGTTAAATATAAAACAACAGCATACTCTTGCACTCGCGAAATAACTGAAACTCCCCCGTGAGCTATTTGTATTACTTGGTAATAAACAGCGATTCCACCATGCGAATGGGGCTTCACGACATTCTTGAAAGTTACATACTCCACGTGTTAAAAAAGAAACTGATGTGCAAGCGAAAGGAATGAATGAGAGCACTCAGTGAAATGAAAGAGAGACCGAAGCACAGCTGTCGACCGTTTCCGTGTCTTTGTGTAGTTCTTGCAAAACGGGGCCAAACGGCGAGAAAAAAGAAACCGCCTCGGCGGTGGCGACGAAATTCTGACCAAGTATTGAAAATGACCAAACGGACAATGTGACATTGCCAGATAACAATATTGCAGCAAGGAAGCCGAGAAAGGGGGGGGGGGGTGGAGATGTATTGTGAAAAAGCCCACGTGCCGATTGCGTCACACAACTAGAAACTGTCTTCTTGAGAAAAGCACAGTGTTTCTTGACGACAACGTACGGCTGAGCTTGCTCGTGAATCTACGCGTCTGTTAGTTATTACGTGTGTGTGCCGGAAATATAGAGAACGTGTGAAAAAGAAAGTGAGTGCCTTTGTGTGAAGGATATAGACAAGGAATAAAGGAATAATCAAGAAAGAAATAATAATGCTTGAGATATGTGTGCTGTTTCTTTGTGGGACAGAGTGTGAGTGCATTCGAGGGAGATGTGTGAGCGTGCGTGCATGTGTGTGTTTGTGTGTACGTAGGTGTATGTGTTAACGTGTCTGTGCGAGGGTTGGGAGGGGTCCTTCAGGTAAAGAGAGAGAGGGTGTTTGTGGGGAAGAATATGAGGGCATGGGTGAGTCCCGTAGAGTGCTTCTGCGTGAGAGAGCATGTCCTTGTGGGCGTCAGAGTGGGTGTGGGTACTTGTGCATAGAATAATGCCGAGTATCTGCATGTGACGGTTTATGCGCGAACGCGCTCAAAATCGTGTGACAATGTGGCCGTCAAACTGTTCATTTCAATAGCTTTCTGTGACAGCTCTTCAATTTCTTCGAAAGATAAAGAAAGATTGGATTAAACTGTATTGAATGGAACGAACGGATCTTCTGAGCCACGTTACCAAACTCAACTTTGCCCAATTTATATACTTCATGTCTGACATAGAATAAGGGAGTGTATAGGTATGCAAATGGCGATTGGTAGTCGAAGCAGCGGCGCAATGGAGCGACCGAGCGTGGAGACAAAAAGGGAAACTAAAATGCCAAGTAGTAGACCGGGTGGTTGTAGCGATGTCCTGGACTGAAAGATTACTGTGCTTTCCCCGCGTAGTCACATAACTCAGTGTTTCCTCCTCCGCTTTGGATACGTGACACGTGGAGCAATACAGTGCGATATAGACGCGGAGGTAGCGCTGAGTGTAGGGCAGGCGTTTTAATTTCGATCTTCCCGACTGTCGCGAAGCCTTGAGAGAAAGAAGATGAACGGGGTGGTAAGTGGCAAGCGACAAGGACTAGGAAAACTGCTGCCGCTGTCAGCATGTGTCAGCACCTCGAGTTTGAAAACGGGACTTCCCTCCCTGCTTTTTTATCGTGGTACTCAAGTCGTGCCGAAACACCTGCGAGCACCCGTCACCAGTTCATGCGTGTGGCTCAAAGAACCATGGTGTTACTTTATAGGGAGGTAGGAAAGGGGGTCACAAAAAAGAGGGGAGGAGGAGAAATAATTTCCTTTTCCAATGCGTCTTTCTCGTGTTTCTCGCATAGTCATCGTCAATATGGAGCGTGTCTCATTTATTTTATGTCAAGGCTTTTGTCTGAAAAGAGGGGGTATTCTGTCTAAAGAGGGGGGGGGGGGGTCTAGTGTGATTGAGCAATGCAGCTGCGGCACGTATGTGATTTAGCGATATTGCATGACGGGACAACTAAAGTGAGCCTTGTATACACGTTTTCAAATTTTCATGACAGGGAACCGCCATATTGAATTGCGCGCCTTCTAACGCGCAAAGTTGGCGAAATCCCTACGTAGGAATGCGGGTTATCTACCGTGTTATCTGTTGCTGCGAAAACCCTACTAATGCTTGCTTCATTCTATTATTTTTTGTTTGCTTAGACTGTTTTGTGTGATACCGTCACTGCCACAGAGCGATTCGTCATTGACTGAACCGTCCAGATGCGCGCATTCGCGCTAGTGACGCAAGAATGAGCTCCGCGTCTGCAAACGGCGGTGCTTCGTCGTTGGTAATAGTACACCACAAAGCGCAGTACCACCAGCGATTTGCGTACAGACGTAATCACACTTACCTAGAGCAGCGGAGTGCGTGGGCTGTGAACGCTGTTCTCCACAGCTGCTAGTTCCCATTAGCATCAAGCTTCTTATGCTTAGAATATAGCAAAAAAGTTCATGCGGTATAAGCATGTCAGATATCATTACATCAACGGTATTTGCATATATTTGAACAAAATAGGAACTAAAACGGCTGGCTGGGTGCTCTAGAGAAGTATGACTCCGTCTGTACTTGTTTTCGGTATACAAAATGCACCATCGTTGTCCTAGTCGGTTTTCTTACCGACAACAAGGTGCCGTGAACAGAGGCGTGACGACGCTGACACTGGGTGGTTATTTCGACTTACTGACGACGCCCACTGCATACGCGATTCAGGCGACGACGGGACGGGATGCAGTGCGAATATACCACACCAATCACTCATCGCGTGGCGTACTGTGCTGCACATACGCGATTTCACCCGAATAGTTCCTTTTGCGCTGATTGCTCGTGCACCCGTACACGACACAGTGATGACCAGATGGTATGTTCTTCGAATACGCACAGTTTTCAGCCACGATCGTCCATTTTTATCGGAGAGAAGCGTCTATCACACATTTAACATCCAAGCGTGCCATACGTGCAGGTACGACGTGCGCAGCCCAAGGGCCGATGGCAACACTTGGAACACAGCCTCGACCCCTCAAGCCCATTTGTTCGATAGTTCTCCTGTGAAAAGCTGTATAGCCCAGGCAGATGAACGCGAAAGGGTAGAAAAAGAATGAGTGGTCACGGCACGTGTGCGTGTCTGTGGAATTGGCATACAATAAATGGGAGGCATCTGAGTGCAGTAGTCATATTTATCTCTGCTGCTCAATTGAGGGGTCGATTGATTGATATGTGTAGTTTAACGTCCCAAAACCACCATATGATTATGAGAGACGCCGTAGTGGAGGACTCCAGGAATTTCGACTACCAGGGGTTCTTTAACGTGCAACCAAATCTGAGCACACGGCCCTACAACGTTTTCGTTTCCATCGGCAATGCAGCTGCCGCAGCCGCCATTCGATCCCGCGACTGGCGGGTCAGCAGCCAAGTACCTTAGCCACTAGACCGCCGCGATGTGGCATTATCTCTGTTGCTAGACACCTCGCAGTTTGCTCAGAAAAAGAGTTCCGCTTGATTGCCTGCTAAAAAACTGCACGCACCCGAATGCCCACACTCTAGAAGAAGCAATTTCGTTGATTGCCGAAAAGAAGGCACAATCTTCGGCGGCCGCACCTCCTTCCTTTGCTGTAGTCTGAATTTTCAAGTTTTAGAGCATCGTTCGCAGTAATATTCATTTATGACAAGCTGTAAATTACCTGAGCTCAACCATTGTGCAAGAAAACAAAGAAAATGGTGCATGCCGCCAGGCGGAGTTACAAAGTCAGCGAAATGTTCGCGGCCGAGGTGTGTCTTTACAGTGAAACACACAGCGTTAAAAATTAATTTTAAAGCCAGGGTTTGACGCGAAAAAAAGTAACCATTGTGCAGCATAGGTGACAGAATGAATGTACTAGCAACAAATAAGAATGATACCCAATGAATGGGAAGCAACTCGTTAATTGCGAAGAGTTTCTCAAGCACGAATAACGCGCGAAATGAAATCACGAGCGCAAACAAAAGTCACAGCTCGACACTTGAGCCCCGCTGCTCAAGCACAGAGAAGGATGCTCGGAAAGAACATGCCGGCAGACACAGGTTGTATGGAAATCAGCAATTAACTGTAGTAGTTGTTACTTCTTTTGCTTGAACAGCGCGCTACAAGTGCCGACTGTGCCAAGGCCACCTTTTGAACAGTGTATCGTGTTGAAAGACACCTCTACACATCCTGCAAGGTAGTGACGTTTGAAGCATTGCTCGCCAGGTGTTCCACATCGCCACTGGGTACAGAAGTGGGCAACTTTTTAGTTTGCATGTCAAGAGCAGTGTAAAAACTGACGTTCTTACGCCAGACAGGGATGCTTTACTGAAGAAAAAAAAAGAAAGCTCACTTTGCACACAAACAATTTGCGATTGCTCAGAGTGCAACATAAAAAGAAACGTAGTTGCACGATAGAGATGTGGTGAGCGTTTTGTTTTCAGGGTCTGTTTTTTTTGCCGCGAAATCACGCTTTAACTGCGCTAGTCTTACGTTTGTAAATTAACAGAGCAGGCGAATCACTTTTTCAAGGCTCACTTCCAGACTTTGCATCATAAGGCTATTTATAGGGCTTTTAGGGAACGCTACGTGTTCCCTAATAACGATCGTGCAGTTATCCTAATATAAAAGGTGCATGTAATCACATGCACTCGCGAAACAGAAGATGATGACAGCTTCATTCATTGTATTATCAATTGTTAAGTTATTTGGTAAGCATATATGAAGGTACGAAATTATAGCGCGTAATAATGTAACAATATATAGATTTGTATGCTGATACCTGAAACTCACCCAAGGGATGGGACATCGGAGAAACACATGCGTAATAAGACTAAATAATAATTACTTTAACACAAGTCAGTACCATAAATTTTCGAATAATGTCAATGACCGTGCCAGTATCTTATGCAGAGTTTGTTTGCATTGTCATTTCATAATTAGTTTGCTGCATCAGTCAGAACACCGCTACTGTAGTTGTTTGAACAGCCTCTACAACACTTCCTATCCCTTTGTGAGATCAAAAGATATTTCTTATCAAGCTTTCCCAAACCTCATAAAAAGCTAAACAGAGCTCAAGCAACTATACCTTCCTCCTGTTACAGACAAACACGCACATCCGCCACTGCATCGATGCCACGAAATACAATTACCCTACCCACGCTTGTAAGGTTTGCGAGCCTCACTCCCATATATTCTGCGGGAATGTAAACGTCAATAATCGTCCATTAACCCCGATGCCCTCTCGTCGAGATGGCACGCTGCCCTCCGCTGCTCCTACATCGACGACCAGCAAGGCGACGAAGAGGAATGACCCCGACGTCCCCACATGGGAGGCCTAGGCCTAGCCAACTATAATTTTGGTTAAAAATATATATGCCTTCTCCTCCTATAATATATATTTCAGCTCTCACACCATCATGAGCAGCACACACATTCGCTTATCTTTAATTTGTTCATGTTCGTATCACCCTTTCGCGTAGGTCACTGAGAAACTACGCCAACTACGTTCGTGACTTCATTTATTTCGGAGCTCCAGATTTCTGCAGTGCGCTGGTGGGCCTGCAAAGTGGTGGACCACAAAGCCACGAATGAGCAGCATAACGTCTCCTCTCCGGTTTGCCTAGCCCCCACCCCCCACCCCCGAAAAAAATAAAAACACAAAACATAAGTAATCAAGAACCACCGAACCACCAAACGTAGTAAGCGAGCTTCTGATGACACTGAGAAGCGAATGAACGCGATGCGAAGGCTCTCGGTTTCCCGCCCGACAAGAGTGGCTGCCCGCAAGATGGCTCTTTAATCACCACCGCTGCGGATGAGCGGATTCGCAACCGGGCAGAAGAAGGCCGAGCGGCCAATTTTCCGCGCGGCTCTTCATACCGCCCGCTGCGGGAGAGGCCCGCGTTAAACGGCCAGGCAATTAGGGAACACTGCTTTGATCATCGTGGGGCCCAAGCCACGAGTTGGCACTGGTCGTCTTGGCGTGCACCAACAGAGTCTGCGTGAGTGGGATGACACTAGGAGGGAGTGTGGAAGGTAGCGGGGTGAATGGGGGCGGGGGGTGCAGCGTCAGCACACGGGTATTTTTTTAAGAGAGTGCACATGATGGCACCGTATAAGAAAAAAAATTGATGGTGCTCATCAGACGAGATAAAATCGGTTGCATGGCAAGCATCGTCCCGTTGCCTTAGCACGAAAACATGCTGCAAGAATGCATGAGCAGACCCTACAGTCTACCGGGAGTGAGGTAGGATTGTAGGCAGGCGTTGAAGAGTCGAAGGCTGACCTGCTACTCTCGTATGGACGAATGGTGGGAGAGAATGGGAAAACCTGAGTACAAAAGATTGTGATCGGGCGAAGGCCATTATCAGATGACGACGACAAGCAGAGATGAAATCGGAAACAGCATCTGAAACAGAGTAACCGCAACACAAACGGAAAACTGACGTGAGAGGAGCGAAAAGAAGGTCTGCGTGTAGTTCTTTGCCTTCAATTTTTTCGTAACATTCTCTCTCCCACTGCATTTCCAAATTCCTAGTTTGCAGGATTTATGACAAGAAAGGAAACAAAGCTAAAAGAGACTGGGAGGTCAATTGGGGTATATTTTGAGACAGTTGCCTTGTACTTGTGAAGGGGAAACAGGTTATGAAAGAACGGACGATAATTTCACAATAGAAAAGTTTAGTTTTGAACTACAATGTAAACATGACCAATGTCACTGTCTAACACACAAGGACACTATATATAGCGGAAAAGGCCATAAGAAATGTTGTCCACCAGCCAAAGTTACTTACACATTCTTAAGTTAACGTGGGCCAAAACCGACTCACAACACTAAAAGTATGGCTGCCGAAGCCTAGAATTGCATAAAGTGCTCACTGTGATCTTGTCGGACTTGTACGCATGAGATATCGTTAGGTGCGTGCTACACCATTAAAAAATTTCCCTTCTGCAGGTTCTAATTTGAAGGTGCATAAAACAACTAGTATGTCGTGTTAAATGTTTTACATTTCACTTCAGCCGAACTTTCGCCTGTCAAAGTGGCTGATTGGGAAAGTTGGTGATTTTTATTACTTGAAATATGAGCGTGCAGCTTAAGCAGGGAAATAGGGAGACAAAGGCATACGCATCTAAGAACCTAAAGATCACTTGCTTAAAAAATCACTAAAAACCATTTCTGGTATTTCTGCAAAGCTACGCACCCCCGCATATCTCGATTGCCGCGGGACGTGCCGTAGCTGAATGGGAAATAGACAAGAAAACAAAGCGCGGCTGATGAACAAAGCCACTTACCTCACTTTAATTTTTATGCACTAGAGACGTACGCCAAACTTTATTGCAATTCTACTATGATATCGCGAAGTGCGTAAGCACTCAGAACATATAAATATCTACGACCAGCGATTACCAGGTTACATTAATGTATTGATTCGCAGGTCTCGGGTTCGAATCCCGATGGAGGTGAGCGCATTTTCGATGATGGTGAAAATGCTTGAGGCCCGTGTGCTTAGATTTAGGTGGACGTTAAAAACCCCAGGTGGTCGAACTTTTTGGACCCCTCCACTACACCGTCTCTAATAATTATGTTGGAGTTAGTTTTGAACGCTAAACCACAGTCATTACAATATAGGTACATGAACCAATCGACAAAGCTTTGTAAATACTCTATAAATTTTTATTGCCATTTGAAACCTATATTTCTCAGCTTAGCGAGAAAGAGATGAGGGAACACGGAAAAGGCGGGGCGGGTAATAAGACTATGTCAGTTGACTAGGTTAGAAAAGGGAGAGGGGCGAATAAGAAAGTAGGAGAGCCTGCTGCCTTGAGCACTTTAAGAGGACGTTGATAATCACCCGAGCAAAGGCCGGGTGCATGTATCAGTGATCTCACGCGACCCGTCGATGTAACTGCTTTGCCCAGTCTGAACGCTTCACAGAATATAACTGTGAAGCCACAGAATCTACCGATGTTCTGTTACTCTGCATGATTTCCTTTAGCCTATGGATTTTTTTAGTTTTCTTGACAGCGATGATTTCGATTGGCTTTTCTTTTTGTGGGCATCTTTAGTGACATGAAACGAATATTAAAACGTAAATATTAAATTATACCCGTCACTGTAATCTACGAACACTTAAAGATGTGCTTCTTTTTTTGTGTTGATGCGAACGCCCTCTCAAGTTATAGCATGACGCTTTGCGGGATTTTTCTAAGCACTTCAATTTTCCCGTGTGCTATCGATGCTCAGGCTATTACATATGCAGCAAGTACCAACGAAATGAGATTTAGAAAATTCTGATACGGATTTAGAAATGTCAATACAAGGTGCGAGTTCGTTCTGGTCGTGATTAGCCGAGCCGAGATTAGTATTCGGGCAATGTGTGCTATTGCGAAATAAATTCTATTGCAAAAGTAAATATCGATGCCATAAGCAGCATAAGCAGCGTTGTTGTTTCACGAAAAGTTCACTCGGTGAGCCTTTCTAAATTTGTAATTCTTTACCGTCAAGATAGGCCTATCCCGTTTCCAATTTTCTGCGTTCGAATGTTGGAAGGAAGACTAAGCTGCAGCCGTCTATAACGCGTTTGTCGAGAACTCGCTAATTCCAAACAGATGTGGGCTATTGTTATTCCTCGGTGCATTTTTGATATTGCAATATTACCCTATACAACTGTATACTATCAGATTGATGCGAGTGCTTTGGAATTGCTTCTGGTGTTACCGGCAATTGGAATGACGTATCTTCACTCACATGCATAAATGCTGTTTGCTGTAATCAGCTTATTCGGGATGGGCAGCTTAAAAACATTCTGTGTTTATGAAAGTGCCTCTTCGCTGTTACTCAGTCGAGCAATATTAGTATATCTCATACTTTTATCAATACATACGCTACTACGCTTTAGCTTGTTTTTCTTTTTGCTATTCTTGGCCAGCGAACTGCGCCTATGTATCGAGGTACAGTTATTTTCAATATTGCCTACGGGAAAGGTTCACGTAACCTTACCTCTGAGTTACGACGCAACACGCTCTGTCACTACGGTAATGCCAATGCTGTACTAGTCACTATATGAATTTATCGAGCCTCGAACGGGGCTTCGGTCCAAAAATTTTAGTTTCACGCAGTTAATTGTGTGTGTGTGTGTGTGTGTGTGTGTGTGTGTGTGTGTGTGTGTGTGTGTGTGTGTGTGTGTGTGTGTGTGTGTGTGTAATTGGGACATAATGCATATTCTTGTTGATAAGAATAGTTCACTACTGCTTAGGCTTCTTGGACGACTCCATAGGAGCAGTAAATGAAGCACCAGTGAACCTGACGCACCCGTCAGAACCTGTTAAAAGCAAAGCACCAATTATAGGCAAAATTGGTGATTAGAAATCAGGTTTTACGGGAACGTATTATTAATTTTATTTTGTTTATTGCCAAAACTCCACAGCGTTCTATTCCTTCAAGCCATTATAACAAGGAGGAACGAAGAAACGAAGAGGAAGAAGGAAGTTTTTCCCCCCTTTTTTTACCCATGTGAGTGTAGGCATTTTATTATTACCCACACTAGATCTTTTCAATAATATTTTTTTCTGGTTAACCTCCCTGCATTTTCCCTCATTTTATTCTATCTCTATTCAATAATATTTTACTATGTTCTTCTACTTCGGACGAAAAACGAAATGAAAAGTACACTTAATGTAGTAAAGCGGGCAACGAATTTCCGGTAATTATAAAAAAACCAAGTCTAAATTTTTCAATGTTTAGTAGAAAACAACATTTCACGTACTTTCAAATGGCGTTTTCGAGTGGCTCATTTGCGTAACAAACTTAAAATATACATCTACCTTCACTTGTGATATTCAGTGGTCCAATCAAAGTGTATCCTCATTTGATTTGCCTCTCAATCTTTTCCATCCTGTTCTCTTGTGTAGGGTAGCAAACCGGTTGTTGTAAACTCGTTAACCTCCCTGCCTTTGTTCTTCTACAATTTCCTCTCTTGCAATCTCTATGTCCAATACGCTGGAGTTCAGTAATCGCCAAACTCCACCCCGTCTTGATCGCGCAAAAATTGAAGTGTTTTAAAGCAGCGGTGACATGAACTTTACGCATGTCGCGTTTGCATTAATGTGCATTAACGTTGCATTACCGTTGCATTAACGTGTTGCATTAACGTGTAGTTATTGGTCTCTAGTTACGATTACCTGCTAATAATGCAACGTAGGGACGAAATCATATATGTATTATCTAATATTATGACCAGTATTTAACTCAATTGAATATGGGTTTGAAACCAGTAAATTTTCAGTGCTACTCCCGCAATTCCGCCCGATCTGAGCACGTGGTCACACGAAATGGTGACGTGACTTTCAGTTGACATTTCGTTTGCTCGGCGCGCCCATGTCTTCGCCACCTTTATTGTTGTCGTTGCGGTGATCAGCGTTCACAAGTGATGATAAAAACACTGAGGAATATGAAATCGCGGAGATTCGCGGCATGGCGAATCATTTGCAGTTAGATTCTCTTTTGAGCAGTAAATCTGCAATCGATGCCGGACCGAGCAGCGATGAGGCAGCTGGAGGTGCACGCTTGGACCGTGCTAGCTGGTGAGACTTATGAACGCTGCGTGCGTGTTACTTGTTCGTGATGTCCATCGCTTCAAATATTCACATTTCCATTCACGACTTCACGATAAATCACTCGAAGCGGCACAACGAAGACGCAGGATTAAGGCGAACGCGCTGCAAAAACCGAGCAAAGCAAATCAAGTGAATTCGTTGCTAGGCAGCCAGACGGCATCACATGCAGACACCGCGATGATAACACTAAAATTGTCGACGTCATTGCTGATCGTTCATCATCACTCTATAGACAAATTCCACCCCACTTACGTCACGGAAATGCGGTGGCGCTGTCGTCGAGCGTTTGGTTTCGCTTGGTAGACAAAAGACGCTTTGCCTGCCGCAGTTCCTGCTGGGTTTTCGATGGTGCATGTGGTGTTTTCACTCAAGCAACGAGAAAAAAAAAACGGTATGTCAACGAGCTGCGTCGCGGTTGGTTGTGCTGAAAGGCATAAGATTATTGGTGTCCACTTGACGAGGACCGTCATAAGATATTGGCTGAAGCCGTAGAACGGGCGAATTGGTCCCCGACGTGGGCTCATCGGTTGTGTGCCAAACATAGAATGTGATGGCGAGTCCCGTCTCACAACATCGTTTTGTTTGTTGGCGCACATCGCAGCCCTCAGCGCTTATGGCGTAGTGTTTCGCTGGGCCCAAGCGTTCAGGAGACGGGCCATGACCGCAGCACGCCCCACTCACTGCGATAGCCCACTTTGTCAGGGTACGTCCGCTTTGCGTGTTGTGATCGAAGTTACCGCTCCGAAAGGTAGCCCCTATGTTGGGTGTCCCTGGCTTGAATACCGGGAGGCTGGCCGCGTCTGTTTGGCGACTGGCGCCGACCGCAGCCCCCTTGCCAGGGCATGGCCGGACTAGAAACGCGCGTTCTCTCTTACGCCCTTCGCAATGAAGTTCAGAGCAATGATAGCGTTTCTCCACAGTTAGAGCCACTGCTTGACACGAGGGGTGCAGTGGTAAAAGCGTTTTTGCCTACTGCTTGGCGTCTGAAGATCTTTGTTTTTATTTTTCTGTTTCGCGTTTGCTCTTGCATGCCTGCAGTCACGAACGCAACGGGGAGCAATGGGAGGGTCGCAGCGAGAACGCGGTGGTGCGGTGGGAGGTGGAAACAGACGCACTACGAAGGCCATAAGACGGAAGGCTCGCGTGCCTTTCCACTACGGCCGTGGCCAGGTATGGCCATCTGCCGGGAAAAAAAAAATCTCCCCTCACGACCCTTGGGGGAGGGGGAGGGCATGCCAGGACAGGCGTATGGATGATTATTGGTTGATGAGTAACGTGAGACTCTGAGACAAAGCGCCTGCAGGCGCCGCGTCTCCTTCCTACCTGACAATGGCATGGCGTGGGGCACGCAGTCGTGCTTTCCCGCCGGGAAATATGAGCAGAAGTTACGTGCGGACGTCGATACATTTTTAACCATAATGCCAACGTCCGCCTACTTGTGTTTACAAATATGGAATGGGTCTGTAGGCGCCTGAGGCGTGGCCTAGGAGCTTGCCGAACACGTCATAATAATGTTGATGTTTCATGGTGAGGAATGCGCTGACAAGCCTTGGACGCTTTTTGCACTCAAAATATAACTTTTACGTAACCGACGCAAATTATACTTCACTAAAAAAACTCATGCATACAAAGCAGTTAAATGAACGCCGCTTCTCTAGTTCGTGATTTGGTGTCACTGCTCCTTCAAGGCCAATGCGCAAGCTCTGTCGTATCAGGAGGACCATAACAACTTTCAGTCCCTGAACAGCAGTTAAGAGACTCAATGATACTGGAGTGTGGCACAAACTACACATGAACGCTTTGCCACACTCGCGTTTCTTTCAAGCTCCGAGAAGTGTACAGCCTTACTCAGAATGGTATCGGTGTGCATAAGCCCACCACAGCTTACGTCAACAGACAGCCCAACCCGCAACACTGGGTTGCAGGGCTCTCTAATGTGTTCTACAAATGGTCCACTAAGCTAAGAGGACAGCTAACGCCCCTGTACTCCCTTGACTGAATCGGCCACCCACTGCATGATTCAGCTAGAAGTTGGTGGTGGTGGGGCTAGTAGTGGATGGTCACGGGGCTAGCCTAGCGCATAAACTTCATATGCACACCGTCTCTTACACGACGCATGAATCTATCTATCTTTCCTCGTAGACTTGCATACCAATAAGGCGGCATTTCGCAATCGTCACCACGACGACCGCAGTCAGTAAAAAGAGGAACCATGAGCAAAATATGCAAACATTTCACGCTGCTGCAACTCCATCGGTTCACGCCTAAGAAGGTTATAGCACGAGGCGGGTGTCGCGAAGGGGATTTGTATCTAAGCATAGCCCGTGCATGTAGGAAATTGCAGCCGAGCGAGACGGCATAGCAATATCCGGCTGCCTCGCCTGGAATCCTGCCGCTTCGCGTTCGACTGTGGTTAAAAAAACATGGTACAGAACCTCGAAGTTTCTGTTGAGGCCACAAAAGCGTGGAGGCCGAATATATTTGCCCCAGTAAAAGAAATATTTTCATTACTCTTGTTCACAGTCGGACTACTTCGTATTGGGAAGTTTCTGCGAAGCAATATTTATTTATTTATTTACTTATTTATTTATTTGTTTATTTATTTATTTCACATGCTTCGAACTTAAAGGCGCGTTCTTACATTTCAAAAGTGGCTGTACCGTACTACAGGTGGTGCGCCCTTTTCATAAGTTCAATAATAAGCGATGTGAGTGAGTCAGTGAGGAAGTGAGTGAGTGAGCGAGTGAGTAAGGAAAGGAGGGAGGGAGTGAGATAGCTAGAAACGACATTATGATTGACATACATCCAGGTCGTTTAATGCATGTTGCCGGTGGTTCACACACATCTCGTACAATAAGTGAAATTTACATCTCATATGAGAGTCCTTCTAATTCAAAGGTGCCTAGGATCATGAAAACATCAACTGTGATGCACCATTCACAGTGATTCCGTGAGTCACAGGCTCTCTTATGCATTTGGCTGAGATGACTAGAGGACGAAAGCCTTCCGGTGTGGCTTTCATATTTTGAACCTCATACCACGCACACGTCACGGTGCTTTCTGTATAGGTCCAGACACTCGAATGCTGCTTTTTATCTCTTTCTTACGTCAAAGTTCAAAGTTCGTGCGAATGAACTTTGAGTGAATGCGCAGTGCGTATTGACTCTAAATAAAACAGCACGTGCTTCTCTTCGGTCACACCAACAGCGCTACCCTTCCTTTCAAGCTGATCTTAAGACGAGACGTGCACTGCAAATGTAACAAAAGCGTTCTTCTATTTCAAGTGCGGATATGCTTCATAATGATCACGTGAACGCTGGTGCACCGTTTCATTGAATGATAAGTGGGGTTTAACGTTAATAAACCATCATATGATTGTGCAAGACGTCGTAGAGGAGGGCTCCGGAAATTTCTATCACCTGCTCTTTAACGTGTCCCCAAATCTGAACACACAGGCCTACAGTCTTTTGGCCTCCATCGAAAATGCAGCCGCCGCATCCGGTATTCAGTCCCGCGACCTGCGGATCAGCAGCCGAGCGCCTTAGCCACTAGACCACCATCGTGGGGCAGGGCACTTTTTATAGAGGTAGAATTAATAGGTATATGAGTTGTGCGCCTCATATCTCACAAAAACAGGCACATTTCATTTTAGGTGTGGCTACGCCGCATACGCCAATGCTAACGATGCTGCACCCTTTACAAGGGCACAATTAATACGTACTTGAGTGCATCGTGTACAGGGTGTCTGACGTAACTTTAGCCAGGGTTTAAAAATATGCCGGAACTTGTAATTACGACGCGACCTAATGCATGTTGTTCAGCGTTGTCTGGAGTTAGTCCGACTATGTTTTGTGTTCTGAAATATTGTTTATTAGTTCTGTTTAGTTAACTAACTTTGGAAGTACCGAAGATGGATAACAAATTTTAATGAGGAAGTTGTTGATCGGTTTGCAAAACGACCAACTAGATATTTTTTGATTTGTGTATTTGTTGAGTATTAGTGTATTTCTGCTTATTACAAATTTTCGCGAAATGCAAAATAATTCCACGTGACAAACCCACTCGAGCGTCAGTGCGCACGATGATTCTAGTGCTTCCTAACGTTCCGCGTACGAACGACACGCTTCCGTCGGACCGGTTCGTGACAGCGATAAGCAGACAGACTGGTTATCGTTTTGTGGCTGATAGCAAAACATGTTCATCGTAAAGCCACCAAAATTGTTGCGGCCCTGCCGAGACAGCACAATGGGGCAATTGCAGTGGTCGTTCGTACGCAGAACGTTAGGGAGCACTAGAAACATTTCGCGCAGTGGCGCATGAGCAGAGTTGTCACGTGGTATTATTCGTATTTCACGGGCATTTGTGATTAGCAGAAAAACACTAATACCTAACAGATACAAAGTTCGAAACTCTCTAATTGAACGTTTTGCAAACCGATCTACAACTTTCTCATTGAAAATTTTTATCTATATTTGTTTCTTGAAAAGTTAGGTAATGAAACATATCTAACTAAACAATATTTGAGAACACAAAAAATAGCCCGACTAACTCCACGCAACGGCGAGCAAAATGCATTTAGTCGCGTCGTAATTACGTGTTCCGGCATATTTTAAAATTTTGGCTAAATTTACGTGGGACACCCTGTATATCTCACAAATGTGTCCTTCCATTCAAAGTGCGGTTGTTCCACATAAGAAACATGTGAGCGGTGGTGCACTCTTTACAAGAGTGCAATTCATTAGAGTGCATTTTGCATTTCCCAAATGTGGCGTATCATTTCATGTGTGGATATGACCCATAATGATCCTGCGAAACTGGTGCACCCTTTTAAAAATCAGTTAAATTGACACCTGAGTAATGCGCTTCATATCTCACAACAGCATTATTCTGTACAACGTGTGGCTATTCCGCATGAAATGTTGCAAGCGGTGGAGCACTCTTTACCATAGTACAATTATGATGTGAGTGAGTGCAGTTTATACTTCGCAAAAGTGTCCTTCTACTTCAAGAGTGGCTATGCAACATGCAAAGTAATGAAGCAGCGGTACACGCCTTACAGGAATGTAATTGTTATGTGAGTGAGTGCAGTTTATATCTCGCAAAAAGTGTCCTACTTCTTGGGCGGCTATGCCCCAGAAATATTTTCAGGTGGTGGTGCACTCTTTACAGGAGTACAATTATTATGGGAGTGAGTGCAGTTCATATCTCGCAAAAGTCTCCTTCATCAAGGGCGGCTATGCAACATGCAAAGTAATGAAGCGGTGGTGCACGCTTTACAGGAGTGCAATATTATGTGAATGAGTGCAGTTTATATTTCGCAAAAGTGTCCTCCTACTTCTTAGGCGGCTATGCCACAAAAAGTAATGAAGTGGTGGTGCACTCTTTACTGGAGGTAAATTATTATACGAATTCAGTTTATATATCAAAATAGTGTCCTTCTACTGCAAGGGTGGCTATGCCACATACAAAGTAATGAAGCGGTGGTGCACGCTTTATAAGAGTACAATTATCATGTGAGTTAGTGCAGTTTCTATCGCGTGAAAATGTTTTTCTACTTCAAGGGCGGCTATGCCACATACAGAGTAATAGAGCGGTGGTGCACGCTTTACATGAGTGCAATTATGGCGTAAGAGAGTGCAATGTATATCACGTAAAAGTGTCCTTCTACTCCAAGGGCGGCTATGCCATATAAAAAGTAGTAAAGCGCATGTGCACTCTTTACAGGAGTACAAATAATATGTGAGTGAGTGCAGTTATATATCTCACAAAGGTGTCCTTCTTCTTAGAGGGTATCTATGCAACATAAAGAGTAATAAAGTGGTGGTGCACCCTTTACAGGACTACAAATACTATGTAAGTGCAGTTTATATCTCAAAAAAGTGTCCTTTCACGGCGGATATGCCACATGAAAAGTAATGAAGCGGTAGCGCACTTTTTACAGGAGTACAATTATTATGTGAGTGAGTGCAGTTTATATCTCGCAAAAGTGTTCCTCGACTTCAAAGGCGGCTATGCGACTTATAAATAATGAAGCGGTGGTGCACTTTTTACAAGTACAAATATGAAAAGGAGTGCAGTTTATATCTCGCAAAACTGTCCTTCTACTTCAAGGGCGTTCATGCCAAATAAAAATGATTGAATCGATGGTGCACTCCTTACAGGAGAAGAATTATTATGGGGTGAGTGCAGTTTATATCTCGCAAAACGTCGGCTGTGCCACATACTGAGTAATGAAGCGGTGGTATATGCCTTACAGGAGTACAATTTAATAATGTGCATCTCGTATTTCTTAAACGTGTCCTTCCAATGCACGAGCGGATATGCCGCATAACGATCATGCGAAGACGTGTGTACCCTTTCAAAAAAAATGTACTTAATTATTACTTAACTTGTGCACCTGATATTTCAAAACAACATCATTCGATTTCACAGGTACATTTGATGATAGTGCATCACGTATATCACAAATTTGTCCTCTCATTTTAGAAGCGTATACGCCCCGAAGTTTGTGCAAACGGTGGGGCACGTTTTGCACAAATTAACTTGTTATATGCTTTAGTGGTGCGACTGATATCTCATAGAAGCGTCCTTCCAATTCAGGAATGGCTACCCCCAATAATAATTATACGGACGGTAATACGCTCTATCATGTTATGTATGCACATATGATAGGGATAATACGAAATGTGCTGCAACCTCTACAGAGATGATTTATTAGCAATTTGAGTGTATTGACGAGTAAGTGAGCACGCTCTCATTCATCCTTTCATTTCAAGGGTAGCTATGCCACAAACAACAGTGCTATTTGTATTACACAGGCTACAGGGGTTCATTCATTAGCATTTCGAGCTATCGATACATTTGATTTTTATATAAAGGAATAAGGCTTTAAGGCGATGTACTGCAGATCCGCCTGAAGGACGTTTTCCTGCTTCTGTAGACGCAGAACGTTTTCCGTGAACTGATTTGTTCAACCAAAAACAATAGCGACGCCTTTTTCAGAAATACGTATTTGGAATGAAAAGCAAACACATTCCCTGTGAATTATTTGGCTCCTCAAGATCCCCTGCCTGGTCTGAATACTTCGATGCAGCAGCAGACTTTATAAGAAGATATGTGACAAAAAAGTAAAACGCACACTGAGAATAAAGGCCACTTCATTCATGGTAATTCGTTAAAGCGGCAATTCGTTTTATATGTTGAAATTAACAAATAAAAAGCACACTAGAATTTGGATATATTCTATATGACAAAGCGCTGTTTTTAGCACGCACACAGGGCTAACAAGCGCACGTGCCTGCCTAAACACACATGTCTGTTTGTGCATAAAAGTCGAAGATATTTATTTATTGTGGCATAGCGTCTCTATAAGTACCATAATCAAAGAACAAACATTTCTGACACGCCCGTGCATAGTAAAGAGCTCGTGAGGGAACCTAAAGAGCAACATTGAACTTCGCTAATAATTGGTGCTTCAACTTAAAACACACTTATTGTTTAAAAATGACCCATTCCAGCCAAACCAAACAACATGTGCCTGCGCAAACGGGACTTCAGAATTGTACCACAACCCCACTGCAGCTGACGCCCCTGCCAGATACCGTCCGTGCCATCATTTTGCTTAGTTTTAAACACAGTGAAATGCCGTGCGTCGTCTTGTGATTAGAGTTGTTCACGTCTTGTCGCAACGCCGAAGCAACATAAGGTAAGTGTTAGCGTATATAGACATTCTGTTTCTGCGTCGATGACTGCGTGATTCTATAGGTTCGAAGCAGCAACAGTTAAAACCACTATGTATAATAATAATAATAATAATAATAATAATAATAATAATAATAATAATAATAATAATAATAATAATATTACTATTATCCGAGAAGCTCAATTCCCTAATAATGGCTTTAGTGTGCTGAAGCTGAATATATATATATATATATATATAAATATATATATATATATATATATATATATATATATATATATATATATATATATATATATATATATATATATATATATATATATATATATATATATATATATATATATATATATATATATATATATATATATATATATATATATATATATATATATATATATATATATATATATATATATATATATATATATACACACAGTTCTGCAACCTTGACATGCAAGAACAGTTTTTAATTTAGCAGTCCACGTTTTCGTGCAAAAGATGTGCACCTTAGCCGCAGCTAAACAACTTCGCCATGAAGGTATGTAGTTTCATATCATTCCAATTATACATCACTGCAAAGCAAAAGGCGCAATGTTTGCCTGTTTACGCAGAAAAAAAAATTAAATAATTTAATACTTCGAAACACGGTGCCAGCCAACTGGCTGCCAGTTTGTGAAAGTAAGCATCGGATGTTTGTTTTATTTTAAGCTTACTGCTTCGTAAAGGGTCCTAAATATAGGAAATACTCGTCCAAAACACAAGAGCGAATCACTTCATATGAAAGGTCAGCGGCCTAACAGTTCAAGATCTCAGTTTACATTGAGCGGTGAGGGAACTAGCCAACCGAAGCTTCTCTGCACGACTAAAATCCCGTTTCCACTTGACAGAACACCCAAACAAGCATCTGATAGCTTTTTTTCTTGGAGTAACTGCGGGTCACATCTGCACTTTAATATAATCTTTTCATTATTCTTTTCTCAGTTTTTTTTTTGCAGGAAAGCAACATAAGCTGCTTTGGTTGCACTAAACAAGGTCATTGATTCATAGCTTAGCAACGCAAAAAGCTAAGTGTCAATACTGCACTGTCTTTTTCCCGAAAATTCTGGTCGTTTCTCAAGCAGCATGCGAGAAATCTAATCTAATCAGCATTCGAGCTTTTTGACACGGTATTTCATTCTTGATTTTCAGGACCATCAATTTCACATTTTCGATACTGAATGGTTGTTTTACGTAGCGCGATACACGGCATACGTTTCAGCAAACCTTATTGAAAGATGAAAAACGCCCCGCACCATGTCCGTTTCGCTATAGCAGCGTGGATATTTTTATTTATTTATTTATTTATTTTTATTCAATACTGCCAGCCAACCTTTGGCAGCCTAGGCAGGAGTGGTACAGTGCTGAGTTTGAACACAAAGTTTACACGCGACCAGTAACACGGTCCGCGGTACACAAGGAACCAATGATGCAGTAAGCTTACAGATTGTCACGACACACAAGCGCGCGCAATCAGTAACAGGGCCCACGATTTGTAAAGCAGCAGTAATTCTCGTTACAAATAGCTACGTGAATATGCAATAAAACTGGCAATGCTAGTCTAATTCAAAACACACAGACCATTGACATAAAAAGCAGTGTGCGTTAGTAGCGTAGAAGCAAGATAGCATGAAATACGTTAGTTCAATAGAACAGGGGAACAAGACCAGCACTTCCAATCATACACATTTTTGAATAGCCGTTGAAAAAGCATTTTGATTAGTTAAGCTAGTAACATCACATGGCAAAGTGTTCATTCTGCTATCGTTCTCGAGAAAAAGGATAGAAGGTGAGCGTTTGTTCTTGTGAAAGGCATTAGGATTGTTTTGTTGTGCTTGTTCCGGGTGGGGCGTGCCATGTTGAATTCGAGATAAGTATTGAACTCAAGCTTTCAACAACCATTGACTATGCTGTGTAATATTCTAAGTCGATTCAATTTACGGCGGGACTCTAGTGTTGGTAGGTCAGAACGCCTGCGCAGCTCTGTCACGGATACTCGCCTGCTGTATGCGTTGTGAATAAATCGCAGCGCTTTCTTTTGTACCCGTTCGAACATCGCTGAATCCGTCTTTGGGTGTGGGTCCCTAACAACGTCTGCATATTCGAGCAAGGAGCGGACCAGCGTAGTGTATGCAACGGTCTTCGTTTTGCTTGTACAGTGCTGAAGTCGGTGTCTTAGAAGCCGAATTCTGCGCAGTGCTGATAATGCAATGTTTTGTATGTATTTGTTCCAGGTGAGGTTCGATGTCATGCTTACACCCAAATATTTGAGCTTGTTTACAACCTCTAATTTGACATTGTTAATTTGATAAGTATATTGAAACGAACACTTTTTGCGCGTTATTGTCATTTGGCGGCACTTTGTTGTGTTGAGGCTCATGTTCCAATCGGCACACCAATTACTAACAGCTGTTAAGTATTCGTTGAGAATTTTCTGGTCATTTACTGATTCTATAGGGAGGTAAACGACGCTGTCATCGGCAAAGAAACGGAAACGCACCGGAGAGTCGAACTGTAAATCGTTTAAATAGATAATGAAAAGCAACGGACCTAAGACAGACATTTGGGATAGTTTGTTTGTTTGTTGTCCTTCAATATGTGGCACGAGCCCACTTTGTGTGATCAGCAAAAAATGCAACTTTGAGACTTTTAAATGTTCTTTCAAGAATGCCAGGTGATTAAAAAAATTAAGAAATAAACTGGGAATGATACGTAACACGTTGAATTACCGTAAGTATTATACTTTTGGGCTTGTATTACAGACTACCGTATTAACCTGATGAGAACAACTTTCAAAACTTAGTTTGCTTCTACCTTCTTGAAATGACGAAGAATTCTAAATACCAGATGAAAATAGTAGTCGTTGAGTAGTTATCATATAATAAAACATGGTCTCAAAGGCATCCCTGTGGCAGTATTCCAAGCATTAGGAACCGAAGCTTAAAGCATTTTCTTCGATAAGGTTATGCCTATATATGACAGAGGGATACTGAGAAGTCGAGTCCTAATGCGAGAATATATTGGACATGACAAAAAGTATTGCGCAATATTTTTTAGTTCTCCGCTGAATTGTAAGAGGGGTGATACCGTAAGACCAGCCCTGTGCAAGTAGAAGTTTAATGACAGGACACGGCATCGAAATCTGGTGATCATAAATTCTGACTGTTGAGATAGGCTCTACTGCGACTTCCACGGAAAATTTAGGTGCGTATGTTTCATCTACGTGGTTATTGCTTCTATCCTATCTGAGTGAACAGCTAGTCTTCTATACCTTATTGCGGTGAAGTATTCTGCCACTGGGAGAACCTGAGCTATTGGGAGATCTAGCGATGAGTGGGCTAAGGCGTTGGCCATTTCATTTAATGTTAACCCACAGTAACCTGAGACCCAAACTAATTTCAGGTACTTCAGCTGAGATGGAACTAAAGATTGTAATGTCGTCATAGCGCGAAAGATATGAGAATCTGTAAGAGCTGTGCATACCGAGAGTGAATCAGTAATTATTACTGCCCTGTTCTCAGCCATCAGAGGTTTTCGCAGTCTCATGATGACAGTCATGAGTTCAGCTTCAAAACCCGGAGTGAAATCGGGTAGCCTCACGGCGAATGACCAGCCAAGTGACTGGGAGGCTATTTCTACGCCTGCTCTTTTCTTATTCACGAATGCATCTGTAGTTGTCATGTTACGTGTCTCTGTATCGACTAGGAAATTTGCTAACCTGTTCTCTAAGAATTCGTGCGACTTAAATTTAGATTTGAACGGAAAGATCTAATCTTATTCTGTCATGAAAATCTGGTTTGAGTTATTAGATGCAATTACCTCTCTAATGATGACATCTACGCTTGCCAGTTTTTTTTTGTACATAAATAATCTGTGGTGTAAGAAAACGTAGCCAATGAGCAAGAAAGAAAGAATGTGGGTCACTGATAAAAACATATTCAGCTGTTTTCGCTGGGGAGCTGTAAAATTTTAGGATTGTTTGTATCGTAAACAAATGGAATCGACAGAGCAATGTGGGCAGACGCACTTCCTGACAACTATATTGCTGCAAACCTAGAGAGCCCTAGACACAAGCGCAAAGCTTCCCGCTCCAAGAGAGCCAATGGCTTTGCTTTGTACGCAGGTCCTCCAGAGAACAAAGCACATCTAAATTCTAATATTGGGCGCATATACATTTTGTAAAACATGAACATAGAGTCTTTTTGTACGTCAAATTTGCAATTTCACATTCTGCGCAATATGTCTAAAGCCCGTTGAACCTTAGCCGCGATGCATTCTATATGTGTAATCCAGTTAAATTTTTCATTGTACAGCATGCCCAAATAATTTGGGCAGTCTACTTCCGGAATGGGTTCCTGATTATATGAATTGCTCGATCGAGCGACTTCATCTTCAAACAGCGTGCAGATGAAGACACAAAAGGAACTGATGACGAAGAATTGGCAATCAGTTTCTCTCGTGCCGTGTACTAGGATAATGAATCTCGTCATGCCTGGTCGGTAAGTCGTATTTAAAGGAATAATAATAGATAACGAAGATTTTAAACGGCAAGGCAGACTTTCAGGTCAAAAGAAACGGGTGTAGCTGAGCGGGAATAAAAACACCGTATAAGTCACACCAGCTGCATACTTGTACTGTCGAAAGTGTCAGAGTCTGACATTGCAAAGAAGGAAATTTCTATTGTCCTTTCATGTCGCCATGGAGAGACATAGGGGAAGAGAGCGATGGAAATAACATTTATGTAGCCACTAAATTCAGCTGCCTTCCACAGACATTCTTCTGAGACGCTATAACGTTGCACGCAAAAATAATTAATTAATTAATTAATTAATTAATTAATTAATTAATTAATTAATTGATTGATTGATTGATTGGAGCAGCTGAAAACAAGTGTGGTACGTCGTCGGCTTATCTTCGTGAAATCTATATAATATAATATCATTGTTGCATCGTGAAATCGCGACTAAAACCAGTGCCGTCATGGAGGACGATGCAAGTGGTGTTGCGAAAGCAAAGCTTCCGTATTCCACAACTACGCATCCTACCTGTCACGTCAAAACGATCGCAGCGATGGCCTCTCTAGTGGAGGCCCTCACGGCCAATACAAGTCAGGATAATGCGGTTAAGTTAAAATTGAACAGCTGCGCAGAAAAACAGAAGAAAACAAAGCTTTGTAAAGTTGTCAGTCATCATAGACGAATAGTGTAGTTATTGTTATCTGTGCTTCGTTATTCTGAAGAACTGAGGTTCTTTAATAAGGAGTGAATGCTAAGCACATGTTTCTTTTTTCTTCAGTTTGCCTATGCTTAACTGTGACTGCTGAAGGAATTTAAGGTCACTTCCTCAGTTTTATCAGCACTACATTTTACTTCTAAATAACTAAGTGAAGGAAAGACGCGTGGTCTCCACACTGCTTCAAGAAATATATGTGAAACCTGAAAACTAAACAACGGTTACTATGCTTCCTTGCAGAGCGTCACGCATGGCAATGTTCGTTTTGGCTCAGTCATTCTAATTTGATTCCTCCGTGCAGCTATAAAATATTCACCCATATTGAAAGGCACAATGTCTTTACCTCCGTGTAATAAGTATTTGTCGCTATTGTTGTTTTTTTGTTCTCCCCAGCCCTTCATCGCCACAACCTCGTACTCGACCCAAGTTCTCACCCAGTGTCGTTACATATGTTGTCTTCGTCTCTAACTCCCTGAGCACTATTTGGCAGTCACTGTTTATTCGATAATAGATATAATCTTTTCAATCACTACGTATACGTTAGTAGACCTGACTTGGCCTTCACAGCAGCAAACCGCTCTTGGAAACGATCATTTTCGTTGGCGTTGTGCATGAATAAAACTGCGCATATTTTATAGTTGCACGTGAATAATTGATGCTTTATTTTTTTCCCGATAAAGATTGGGGAGATTAGAAAAAGCTGACAAGCTGCTTGACTAGCTCCGGCACAACAAATGTACACTTTGGATTGTTTTCAACAAACCGTGCTACAGACATGAAGAAACGGCAGTACAATGAACCACAGCGATACAATAAAATAAAGAACACAATAATTAACAATGTTAATAAACAGGGCAAGTAAACAGCAACAAAATAAAAGTAAATTGAGAAAGAAACACAATTATCATTAACAATATAACTCATTGGAAATATGAAGTGATAAATCAACACACATCACACACACACACACAAAAATAACTCAGAACTGGAGAATCCACTGTCCTATTTCAACAGCTGAACAAATGTGAAAAAAAAACAAGAAAAAACAAAAAAGCAAGAAGAACCATTGAATGAATGATTGAATGAATGAATGAAATAATTAATGCTCAGTGTAATTGAAACATCACGCCTTTGGAATCTGGAGTGCTATTAATACATACAAAACTGAACGGCGGTGGGCCGATCACACAACGTGCGACTGCTTAAGCTAAATCGCCTAACATTTTGCAACTATTTTTCTTGCGTACAGAATAGCGTTAAAAATGTTATATTTACCATATTTTGCAATCGCTTAAAGGTATGTGACGTAGCGAAAGCTACAGTTCCCATTCATGGGTGGTGTGTCCACCATTTTTTTCAACCAACGTATACCACTTGTGGACACCGCTTTTGCCCCTTTGAGCGTGAAATTTCTGTCACAGTACTTTTTCCTTCTTTACCACTCGTGAAACCCCACGAAAAAAAAAACTTCTTGCAAACTGTCTCTTTTCTCTATTTCTCTATTTTATTTATTGCGCAAGTCTTTGTTTTTTCAGAGAAGATCTGGTAGCAGGGTTAAGAAATGACCTGTATTGCGCATATTGTATACAGCAAGAAGCGAAATTTTACAGTAAAAGGAAATTAAGGGAACCTTATTTCAACAAGGCGCCCTATAAACACAGTGACGGTATCAACAGCGCTTCGTTGCACCATGCCAGGTCGAACGAACCTGAGGAATTGCCTCCTTTCATTACCATGAATCAGCATGCGTGAGCATTGGCCTCAAAATAGAACGGCGCACGCGGAAGTGGGCGGCAGAGTTGAGCTTCAGCAGAACGTAGGAGAAACCCTCGAAAGGCGGGGTAGGTTGCGCCAGTCGGCGGTCTGGCTCGGTACTAAAAGTAGAAGCAGCAAGCTCACTACGAGGTGCATGAGCGTAAAGCAGAGAAATCGGAAGCTAAAGAACGCAAAAACAAAAAAAAAAGAAAAGTAGAGATCACCGAGAAATGAGTGGGCGTCACCGATTTTGGGCGACCGCTTCTCAGGGAGGAAACAAATGGGCAGCTCCCGTTGTTGTATTCTATTTTCTGGTGGAGTACATCTTATTTTGTTTAAGTTTCCTTTCCACTCTTCTTTTTTTCTACCGCCTAGCTTGAAAGTTTACGAAGGCTGACGTTTGAATCATACGTGAGCACAGGACATGGAAAGTAGGTAAGGGAATCGTAGATGTAAGGAAGGGGACAGAGACATTTTTAGCCAGATGGCACTTTGACTTTTTTTTTATTTCTCAGTCGTGCTAAGTGAAATCTGACCGTGTCTTAAGAATTTTCTTTTTTTAATTTATATATTGTTCTACTCTATTTGATGGACACGCAATCGTGTGGTGTTTAGCACATTTTTTTTTCTTTTAGAAAGGTTTGGCCATTAAGATTCGAAGGGGGGGGGAATGCAAGGTAAGAAAATTCACCAGACCACTCATGACCCATTCTCGTATTTTACCCCCAACGAGAATAGGTAAGCAAGAAAGACGACATGGGGCTCCAGAATGAAAGAAACGTTTACTACGAGAGTATGCCATCCCATTAAAATCATTGTCATCGAGTATCACTTTTGTGATCATTCGTGTATCCCTATTTATTCAAGTCTTCTTCTGCAATCGTACAACATCCTTTTTGTCTGTTGCTTAGTTGTGATTTTTTTAGCAAGGAGAAAGGGGGGTTTAGTCAGAATTCGCGAACGCATTACAGAAGGAGAGAGAGAAATTAAAATGAGGAAAAGGCAGAGAAATTAACCTGAAACTGGGGCATCCGGTTTGCTAGCCTGCACTAATGAAAATGAAAATGGGGAATAAAAATGAGAAAGAAAGCGAAGAGCAAAATAGACGCGGGAAAAAGTAAAAAAAAAAGAGAGAGAGCGGGGGTGCTATAGCCTATTCAATAGTATGTGGTATGCTAATATGCCTCGGGATTGGGGAGTAGGGGAATGAACGAGCGAGAGAAACAAATATTACAACGGAAAAAAAAAAACACAGCTACACGTTTACACCCACACGCGAGCGTTCCACTCAAAGTCGTTCAAATAGGCCAGTAGATCGCATGATGGCTAAAAGCACTTGTAAGGCCTTCTTCGGCAACGTTATTCTACACGATGGCGTAATAGTGTTTCTTCAGAACGAGGCTACTCGTCTAACTGCCTGATAAAGAAATTGCTTCTGTGTGGCGTATTCCGGACAGTCACACAGAACATGTGCAACACAGAACATCCCTTTCAACGACTATTGGCTGAAGTAGTTTATAAAGACGAGACGTAGTAGCTAACAATTACAAAGCTTGCTCTCATCTTTTTTGCTACGCCAGTAGGAAGTTTCTCACTCCATAAAAAAATACACCATCTCCCACTCACGGAAGCAGGCAGTGCTGGTGTTCATTTCGTTTTTCATTTGTATATTTCCATGTATGTTTCATTTGTGTGTGGAGCTGTGTATATGTTGTGTACTGATTATGTTGGCCCCGTCCGATCTATGTGTATTACCGTGTGTGTGCCTCAAAGTGAACACCCAGCACAGCTAGGAGAGTGCAGTTGAGCGAGCGTGCGCAGCATTATATACGAGTGCACAGCTCTGGGGGAGAAATAACCGAGAGAGAAAAAATGAAGAGGAGGCAGTGCTCTGCCTCCTCCTCCCACGTCCTCGCGATCACGCGAGAAGAAGGGGGAGAGTTGGGGCATGCGTAATGGTAGAGTGGACGGTCGCCAATGGACGGACACAGCCCCGAGCAAATACTGCTTCACATCGAAAATCTCTTACCGACTTGAGAACAACTTTGCCGCAGAATGTAAAACCTAGGGCTGGGAGATTTCGCTTCACAAGAAATTGTACTGTTCTATTCTAACTGTTTAGCTGTGGAGATGTTGAGGTATATATGGTTTCGGCTACTTCATATCAATAAGTGCTGCTGCAAAAAAAACTAAAAAAATTATACTCAATAGAACCCACAATGAACAAACAGCAAAAACAAGCGTAATATCACATTTTAACCAGTTGAAATAACATGTCAATGTACAGTTGGATTGCAGCTGTTCACACTGTGATAAAATTTTCACACGCGCACTTTTCTATGTTTACTCTCAGTATATGCACTAACACATCATTTTATGTATGCCAACTCCTAGCTGCATATCACAGGCGCTTATCCAGCCCAGTCTCCACTAAGAAGTCTATCAGGAAGGTGTTCGCCTTTTACTGAAGGTGCATGTGAGGCCATGGTCCGACTAATTTTTTTTTAATGTGACCGGCCATGTGTCCAAGCTTACTAGTTTCTTCCCTAATTTTTCTTTTTCCTTTTCCTGCTTTCCGCACTTCGAAAGAATATGGCGAACATTTCCTTCTGCATTTCCTTTTGCTGACTGCGTCGCAGGCCAGCAAAGCGACGCGGGCATTGCTAGGTTTTCTAAAGACGACCGGACTACGCGATCGCTTATCTAAGTGTGCAATAAACAAGGTCACATGTACCCACACGTTGACCTTCAATTCTTTCTTTTCTTTTAATCTCCTCACTCCTTCCCCCAGTGCAGGGTAGCAAACTGGATGTGGGTCTGGTTGACCTCCCTGCCTTTCATTTTTTCCCTTCCTCTTCTTTGTTCTGCATGACCACAATGGATGACGAGTAATCGGATCGATGTATTTTGTGCAGGAAGCTGTTTGTGTATGCGACTTCCAGTCGAAGTCTGTGAATTGAAGTCTGTAAGTGCCGTGGGAGATATGCCAGTGTAGAAAAGTTTTCTTATAGCAATGGTTAGCTCCTAGCGTTATAAAATGTAGAATATCTGCCCCAGACATAGGCACTGTGCAATCGCGTCTGTCAGCGAGACTGCCTGCCTCTTCATTACTCTTTATTCCAATGTGGATGGCTATTCGTTGGACTACGATGTTGCGACCCGTGCGCAGAGGCATATTCCACAGTTTCTTCGGCAATACATTGTGTTATTTCAACATTTTCGTAGTTATCTCGAATATTTGATTAACTCAAGGGCGGGCTTGCTGTTCATGCATACTACCCACTTTCGTGTCCCAGAATACTCGCAGACAAACTTAACTGATTTTAATATAGCCTCTGAGTCTGATGTCTCTTCTGTTCTGTTCTGTTCCAACTGTTTTGCTGTGGAGAGGTTGAGGTCCATATTACCTCGGCTACTCCATATCAATAAGTTCTGCAGCGAAAAAAAAGAATAATACTAAACTGTACCCAAAATGAGCAATAAAAATATAATAGCACACTGTAATCAGTTGAAATATTATGTCGTTGAGGAAGATTTGTGCGATGATTTGTACAATCTTTTTCTTGAATTTCGGATATAAAGAACACAAAGGCTGCATTTCTTCAGTGCAGGACCCGTCTGTATATATGTTTGTATTTTCATTATGTGTTATACCTAAACAAGGAAGCACCATTTGATACTTTATGCGCGTGTTTTCTCGATGCGATAGGCCGTGAAAGGTGATCCCACGTCAAAGGCCAGCTAGAACGACTCCATTTCAAACATAAATGTGGGATGCTTATGTGTTGAATGAACTGTCCACCAACCAAGACTTGAAAGAACACAATGAAACCGAGCAGGCGTTCCCATGTTACTCTTTCAAGTCACATAGATCGAAAATACAAAAAAAACTAAACAAAAAAGATCCGCTTTTATTTTTTCTTGCATTAACAGTGGACGCTTTACAATGGGCAAAAAAAAAACGCAGTGCATGCCGTGATCATGTTTCTTGGCGTCAAGTACCTATTTTCAGCCTTACTCCAATCTCACTGGCGTTGCGCTCAGATTTCTGATACTCGAAGAAAGCCACCAAAAATATGGGACATGAGCAAAAGGCAGACGCAAACACCGCTGTAATTTCATGCTGTTTGCGTCCACCTCTTTCTCGAGTACCATGCTACTGTTAACTTTCATAAAGTATCATGAACCAACTGGCCCAGATATGAACTTTTAGGAATCGGATTTCTGACTTTGATGGAAGGGGAATTATTGACAGGTATCGCTGATGCTGCGTGCGTCAAGCTGCTGATATTCACCCCGATGTTGACGGTGTCGGATGAATGAAAGAGCACTGATAGCGCAGCCGTTTTGGTAAGAACAGTGAGAAAGAGGACAAGATGAACAAACAACTTCAACTATAGTTGTCAATATAGCACGCTTTATGGGTATTGCATGGCGTTCACCTATTAAAATTTAGATAAATAACAAACATAGCGTATCCCATGAAACACTGGAACTAGTTTAATCGAAACCTCCGCTGATGTTTTTGAGTAATCACCATTCCTGTTTCGCCAACGTTTGAGAATAAGGCATACGAATATACAATTTTGATACCGATAAAGAAGCACTTCTCTTGAAGAAAAATAATGGCGCTCCAACGCCGAAGGCGCGTCTTCTCCGGGTCTTCATCGCTCAAGCGTGGAAGACCCGAAACTATCGCACATATTAGCTACTGCAGCAAACTTTATAACATAAATTCTGCAGGCTTACGCAACATAACCACGGCGCTATTACGACTCTCAACGCCGTAGCGAACTCTGTCTTGGTTTTCAACTACCTATGGCTGTTCATTCTGCGCACATATCCAAATGCGTGTGTGTTTTCGCCCCCCCCCCTTCTTTTTTTTTTCGTCACAATGCAGCCACCGAGGCGGCGGGCACCGAGGCAGCGCCCTCTACCTTACCATTGTGACACTTCATTCAAAGAGCAGCCACGTTATGTCCTAATTCTATCTGCATGAGCATGCAAGCCTGAGCAGCCGCACTGCCGCATGAAGCATCTCTGCGAATACGTGTCAGCATCCACGTATCACTCCTTGTTGCACCGCTGCCTTATAGCACGCATGTCAAAACCGACAAAATGCCTATTATCAAGCGCAGCCTTCATTCGCACGATATTCTAGGTGGGCCTTCTACCTACGCGCACCCGTTCATCGCATTTTTTTTTCTAGGTGATGTCGCTAAACATGCGAACCAAAAACTGAAGGGAAAAAGAGAGTGAAGCGCTGCTTGGTGAAATCGTGTAGTTATACGATCGCAGAAATTAACTAAGAAAATGTAGACCTTTATTCAACACCACGTAACGTGCGTGGAGATGTAAGACGAATGGATCTATGTTGTTGTTTCCCTTCCTTACTTCCTTTCCTCCTTTCTTCCTCCTTTCTTTTTCTCTCCCTCTGTCTTTCTTTCTTTCTTCCTGCCTTTGCCTGACACTCCATATGACAGCAAGGACAAAATTCAGAAGTGCTTAATAAAGTGGTCTACGACATAAATGTTGAATTGTAATTGAATTGACAAAGTGCAGAAATTACACAACAGCTCACTGCAAAAAAGCCAGGAGAACTAAAATTTTAGCTGATATTGCACAGTGCTGACAGCATGTTCGTAGATAGAGTAGCTAACTAATGATACTTGCAACTAGTGCCAATTAAGTTCGGTGAGAAATCAACATCATCACCGCAGACATATCAACATCCCGTCATGGAAAGTGAGTGAAAAAAGCTCAAAACGACGTCGTATAGCAAAAACCGCCAAAGCAATGAAAAACTGGTTGATTCTTTGACAACGTACGCAAAAGATAACATGTGCGTGACTTGCACAATTGAGTTAACTGTTAAAGAAAAAGCCATCCGTAATTAAAGGTAAATACTTGAATTTGTACTGATTAAAAGTCCCTCATACATATACATAAATATTTTGTCTTCTCATCTCTGCTCCACATCTCAGCGGTAATCAGTAGCAGAAACCAATACTACGTGCCCGCTTTATTAGTGGATCGGAGTGCACATCCTTAACGGTATACTTTCGCTTCCTTCACTCCATGTTAATGTGTTTTTTTGTTTTCCCGTTGGGCGCAGGTGAGTGCCTGTACCTAACAGCGCCGAGTGGTCGCATGGCCGGATCGTGGCCGGGGACGAGCGGCCTACAGCTGCTGCTGCTGCCCCTGGTGCTGCTGGCGGTGGCGCCACCATCGCGGGCGCAGTCGGCCGACCAGGAGTGGCAGCGGCGAATACTCGAGCGGCGTCAGGTCGAGCAGCTGCCGCCGGCCGCCATGCCTGAGCCCTCGTGCACCCAGCTCAGGCTCATGTGGCGCCAGATGCATCGCATGGCTCGCCACAGCCAGCTCACCAACGAGATACCGCAGGTGATGACAGTCCCACTGCTGCCGACACCATTTATCCTGTTCCTCGCGCCCCATACCAATGCGATAGCGTTGAATGTTTCGTTAAAGACGGGTCTTCCAAAATGCGGAGGGCAGATAAAGGTGAGGGCTTGATTCGTAGTCGACACCAGCTAGTATTCAGCGTGATAGTTAGGTATTCAACCACAAAGCCGCCCTGGTGCTTCAGGCCAATGTACCTTACAGAGCCATCCCGTGGTCCAAGGACTCACGTTAGCATGTGCAATATTGCGTGACATAAGTGCAGAGTCTCAGAAGGCGTCGCACCTTGTGAATTGCGAAACGAGTGTGTTATTGACCGCTACCAGCCCCATTACAATGTGCTGAGCTATAATTCATCATCATTATCATAATTCCTACCAACTACAGCATCACCAAACAGTAAAGCTACCCACGTGACCTCCCAAGCTGCACAAATAATGATGATGACGATAAAATAATTCCTTTAGATCACTGAGTTGAAGCGACGTTTCACACGAAGCGTCAATAACCTCCACAGACAAAACACAACACGGCTTGTCGGATACCTAATGCCCCAAACTCAGTGCGTGAATTCTGTAAGCAGTTCGTGGTGTACTCACAATAGAAAGGTAGCGCGCACTGTATTCTCTATGATATGAATCGAGTACTACTGTCCCGTGGTATTTGTTGAGACAGCAGTTATAGTGACACTCCGCTGAAAACTCATCGTTTCTGCGTTGGTCCATGGAAATCACACCGTGCACCGCGCGTTTCATGCTCTGTAATTGAGGGTGAGCAAGCGATAGATGTGTATAGAGCAGAGATAGTGGAAGGAAATGTTCAATGCGTTTTCAAGAAGATGGTTAGCGTGCCAGGTATGTCGCAAGGATGAGCTCGTGTGGTGCAAAATAACGAGGAATTGAGGAGAGTCGCTTGCCAAGCGCGCGTACCCTGCCTCGTGTCAGTCCGGACGGCAGAAGCGAGGACGTTGCTCGCTCCATGGCCTCCGAAATTAGTTCCAGCACTGCCAGCTTGACATGTTGCCGGTACTCAGATTGGAGGCCACACTCGCTACACCGAATGTGGTTAAAGACGGCACGGGCACTTTGTTTTCTGAGAAATCTGGGGCTTTCACAAATGTTGAGCAACCACAGAACACTGGTAGCCTGTAGGTGCTCCTTCCTCCGACACTCCCGAATCTCTGCACGACTAAGAAAATAGGTCGCTCGACGTGTGAGAAACCGGAGGCACGGAAATTCCTCTGGGCACTGTTTTTAAGAGGCCCTGCAACACTTTTCGATCATGGTCAGAGAACACTGCCGATCGGTAGTAGAGGCTTCCGAGAACACGCGAACCAATCGTTATAGCATAGCATGCGGCCTGAAATTTACAATAAATTATCAAAGTCAGCTAAAAATTACTTTCTCTTCCCTCGATAAATCACGGAATATGCCAAACAATAAAACGCAGATGACCCATCTATGAGCCATTGGCTGATTTGAACATGGCGCGCTCGGTTGTTACATAAATCGCCGCAAGAGGCCGTCACTGATGACTCCACCAACATAGCTGGAGTCACCAAGAGTGTGATGAGGTGAGAAAAGGCGGCAGCTTGAGGGGAACCCCACGTAAAAGTCACGTCTTTCTTCAAAAGGTTGGTGCGCGCGCGATCGCTCTGAAAAGACGCGTGTTCGATGAAAAAAAAAGAGAAAAGGGCTCAAAAGACGAGCGTGAAGTTTTTTGTTTGCCCTCCTATCGCTCCTTGCTTAGCTTCCAGCGCAGAGAGAATGTGATTGCAGCGTGTTACAAATATTTGTAACTCCGCTCATACCGGACGGATTCTTAAAATTCTTGTGGCGTTGAATCGGTCAGGCAATACGTTTTCCCAGTGAATTGTTTCCATGTTTACCAAAAAAAAGTGCTTCAGGGCCCTTTCAATGCTGTTGTTCTTGACGCCAGTGTTTTTTAAAGCTAGCGCTTGTCACTATCGAATGAGACGTATGCTTGTTTGCCTGTGTGCATATAGGACCATTGTGTAGAAAAAGAGCAATATATGCCATTGTGAGACACCATCTTAGCTGAAAGAACCGAGCATGACCTGTTGGCGCTAGCTCTGTGATGTTTTTGGCGGCTGTCGCCACCCACGTGACAGCACCCATAAGCCTCCTTTTCAAGTTATACTTGTGTCAATGAATCCGATCCTACCAGTTTTTCAGCCTGCAAAAGGTGACTGCAATGTACAGAGTGTCTCAGTTAAGCTGCGTCAAGTACATTTTCTTTATTTTGCGCACTTTAAAGAAAAGCTTTAAACAGGGAAGCTATCCCAACATAGCTTATTCAGTCCGACTTTGCTGAACGAACGTTACAACTTCTCTACTGAACATCTTTCGTTTGATACGTATATGAGAGGTGAATTATCTTTATCTGTTTAATACCGAGACTCTGGAATTGGCTTTCATCCCAGTACGGTTATTATATCCCAGCTTGTCAGAACAAGTGCTACAACTTTTGCATTCAAGATCTTTCACTAGAGTTACTAATTAAGAAATGAAGTAAGCTATCTGTTGACTACCCAGGAAATTAGATAAGGATAATGATCCTAACATACCTCGCCGCGGTGGTCTAGTAGCTAAGGTACTCGGCTGCGGACCTGCAGGTCGCGGGATTGAATCCCGGCTGCGGCGGCTGCATTTCCGATGGAGGCGGAAATGTTTCAGGCCTGTGTGCTCAGATTTGGGTGCACGTTAAAGAACCCCAGGTGGTCGAAATTTCCGGAACCCTCCACTACGGCGTCTCTCATAATCATATGGTGGTTTTGGGACGTTAAACCCCACACACATAGCAAAGATTCTAACATGCGTGCGGCGCACGGTTAAGAACAATACCTGGCTAATCCAACTCGCTTAGCACATATCTTTGACCCAAGTTAGCTGAAGAACCCTGTATAAGGCCGATAGTGAAAGTTTGGCCCCGTACTCTTTATGCTGCTGTTCAATGAGGTGCTATTTCTATAAAACAAATGAAAGCTTATCGAAAGATACTGTTTTTTTTGTTTGTTTGCCATTTCAAACATAACACGTGTCTCACTTGTGCTCCTGGCGCAGTTCCCTGCCTCTTACCCGTTCGGTTATGTGTCGCCCGACGACAAGGCACTCATGTACTGGACGCCAGCGTCATTCGGCAAAGTCGTCCGGCAGCCCGGTCAGAAGCCTGCGAGTCCGATTAAGCCTGGCCGGCCATCCCTCAACGGTCAGTTCGCCCAGACGCCGCTGCCTCGCTCCGAGCTCGGTTCTTCGTACGGCACCGTGGTGCGCAGTCCCAGCGAGAAAGCTGCTCTACGGCGTCAGATGGCCGCCGCTACAGGCGCCTGGGGACCCTTTTCACCCGACCGTGGTTCGGACGCCGGCATCGTGTCCAAGACCAGGGTTCTCTACCGCAGCGAACAGGTAAAAGCACACACTGCCTTTTTCTATGAGTGAATTACTGGAAATATTGTACTACTCGTTATCTCCACGCGATTAAGGGGTGGCAAAAGCATGAGAGCCCGCGTTTAATTTTCAGCAATTGGCGTTAGTTTCTGAAACTATCTTAACATCACATATGACATGTAGGACACATATACAACAATCTGGTATGATCATACGAGGACACATGATTTGTATAGGCTCAAGCCAGATTATTGAACACGTGTCCTATGTGCCATATAAGAATGCGAGTCTACAAACCTCAACGACCTGCCGTATGTTGTGTACCTCTCCCGTTCCTTGTGTCAAATGACCAAAAAGATGTAAGTTAGCTTGAAGTGTATTTCTTTGCAAAGCCTTTGCGTACAATTTTGTGTAGACCGCCTGAGATAGTCGCCCAGCACAGCATTCTTCTGCACTTCTTCACGGCCCGCAATGCAGACGTGACGCAGATAATAAGCGTATTTTGGCAAACCATGCCAAGGCTCCGAAAAAAAGAGCGAGCAAAAATTATTCATGATGAAACAAATTTTGCTTTAACGAAGAAATATTTCACCATTAACATTTAGCAACACGATCAATTGGCAGTTATTTTCAAAAATAAAGAGTGTCTCCTCCTCCCACAATAATCTTTATCTATCCAGCATGCTTATTCTAGCATTATCGCCACACTCCTGATTATAAATCAGCAAAACTTGTGCTTACTCGGACTCCTCTATAAAATATATTTTCCTCATTTGGCTCAGCCTGACTGATACGCACCCAAATTTTACTGAATCGGACTCACTCGGAATAACACTCACGCAAAGCATTTCTTGCCCGGACTCACTTAGACTCAGACTCGTGGCTCGATATGAGTCAGAGTGAATACTCATGAGTCCGTCAGCCCTAAGTTGAAATCATGGTGTCGATGTACTCAGATACTGTGGGCATTCAAACGCCTACAATACCATTATTTCCCGCAATAGCTTCACTTATTCGCACTGTTTGGTATAGTACCTTAGAATACCAGTTATGAACGCCCACCAACCAGTAGGTTTGTTTTTCTTAAAAGATATGTCAAGATATCTTTATCAAGAACTTCCCTGGAAGAGTTGGCTGTGGAGGAGGTCCAAGCATTCTTCCATTTAATTTGCGTCTCTGATCAATAAATATTGAAATGAAGTATGCACGAGACTGCTTTCAGTTACGTGTGCGTAGGCGTGAGTACAAACATGAATACAGGTAAGGCTGATAGTAATACCAAAGATGAGTGAATAGGACCATAGGTCGGTAAAAAAAAGTGAAACAACATCAAACTCACTTAAGAGATATGTCTTGTAGCTCGGACTCACTCGGAATCAGGCTCACCAAAATTTTCCAGAGCCAAACTGACTCGGACTCACACTCACGAATATTTTCTTTATCAGAAATCACTCGAATTCAAACTCACCGAAATACCACTCAGGCGTACTCACTCACACTCAGACTAATGGCTCAATCTCGGTCTGAGCGAGTGCGAGCAATTCCTCTTTTACTAGATGCCCGCCGCGTGGATCCGCACACCCGGTTCTTCACCCTTTCCCTTTTTTTTTCTTTTTGGAAAGGCAACATGTGCCGCGTGCGGCGTACTGCTGCAACGGGAGTTACGTGATTCTACCTCCGAGATCGCTATCACACTTGTTGATTGATTGATATGTGGGGTTGAACGTCCCAAAACCACTATATGATTATGAGAGACGCCGTTTCCGTCTCGGAGGTGCTAGCAGCATCACTTAGCTCTGCGCTGAGCAGCATCATGCTGTCAGACGCCCTGAAGTTCCACTGCCACCAGAACATGGATGGACGAGTGCATGGATAGATGTGCCCACCTGTGCCTTTTAGATTGGGTGGTAGCTCATGCCACCTAGTGGGTAAGGCGAGGAACGCCGCCTCACGGATTTCTGGCGATTTGCACAAACTGGATGAACCATTGCGGCAATGGAAAAGCGAGTGACGCGAAAAGTATCCAGTAAGTAGGCACCGGTACGAGTTAGTCGACTAATGAGTAAGTTTGCCAACTCGTGCCGCTGATACTTCAAGGTACCAGACGTGAACGTAAGAGCGAGCGCGATCATGGCCGTCGCAAAAACACGCTAGATCGATATTCATTTAAAATGATCACAATGCAGAGACTGACACGCATTACCGTTCCTGCGTTGATCACAAGTTTGCAAGCACACTGTGTCACGTTACTACGGCAAAGCCTCTGACCATTTACAACAGCGATCGCGAAGCAGTAGTGTGCAAGTGTCGAGCCGCCCGTGAAAGTGCAAGCGCGTGTGCGTGAATAACGGCTACATGATAAATAGAAAGCCTATGGAACTCAACGAAATCCGTCTTTATCTAGTTTGAAAGTTCAAAAATTACATTGTTAACGAAGAAATTCAATCTAATTTCGCATCGGCTCGTTCAGCATAAGTTGGGTTCGTCACGTGGTCGTTGATTTTGGTCCCGGACTTTGAGCCTGCATGCACGAAACCTTCGTGTTCAACCATCTTTGTTTAGCAAAGGGGCCTTCATTTCTCGCTCGATCCCATTTTAGCCATTTTAGAGTACACCAAAGTATTGACGCAGACCACAAGCACGATACTACGCTTCTTTGGTGCAGATGACTAGAATGAATCCATTGATGAACATGTTTCCAGCCTTCCACTTATCAGTGCAACAGAGCACGTCAGCTGCGGTATGGACAGGATGACTCATCGATGTCGTCAACGTGTGCGTTGAGATACCGCACGTTTAGAAGAACAAGGGTGAACTTAGTTGAGTGGACAACGTCTTCTCGCCGGGCACGTAGCCCTACCATGCAGCAAGGCTGCTGCGTTGCGAGCCAGCTGCGCTGCTGCCTTGGCCTTTGGGGTGTTCATGCTGCGGAGTGGTGACGAAGAGTGTTCACCGAGTGAGCTCAGTTAGTGTTCTCTTGGTGATGTAATGAAGATTGTTTCCCCAGGGAAGAGATAGGAAGCGCGCCAAACGTCAGAGCTGGATGTAGGCGCGGCTATCTAGCGGTCACCTAGCGCGTGCTACAGTAGTCACCAACTACCAACTGAGCACGCAGCGCCACCTGGGCTGTGTTCCAATTCTCAGACAGCATATAGACAGTCTACGCAAACTACTTAGAAGACAGCACCGAACCCATGCTATCCGAGAATCGGAACACGTCTGGACGGCTGGATGGATGGATGGGTATGGCTGTGCCCTTAAGATCGGGCGGTGGCTAGAGCCACCAAGCCGATATACTTAATGAACCAAAAACTAGATTTTTTTTAATAGTGAGGTTGAGGATTCGTACTTTGCAGCGAAGGGTTCAATTTTCACTCGTGCCTTGCCTTTATCCACCAATCAGATAACCTCCTTCTAGTTAATTCTACCCGCTTAAAGCGTTTTTTGCCCTCACTGTCACTAAACACCAGTGCTTTGAGAAACTCTGCGCCATCAACCTGAACTACAGGGCGAAGCCCTTTACAGAACATTACCAAGTGTTCGGCACTTTCTTCTTTCTCTCCACACGCACTGCATACTGTGTCTACCCCTTCGTATTTCGCTCGATATGTCTTTGTTCGCAATACTCCCATCCTGGCCTCAAATAGTAGAGAACTACCCTGAGTATTATCATAGATCCCTTCCTTTGCTATTTCCTGCTTAAAAGTTCGATAGATCTCTAGTGCGAACTTTTTAATCATGCCGATTCTCCACATATCGGTTTCAGCTTCCTTCACTTTCTTCTTAACCGATAATTCTTTTTGATTTGGCCCCCTGCTGTTCTCCTAGTATTTACCAGTCAATTTTCTGCTTCGCTTCCGCCATTTTGTATAGACATTTTTCATGTACAAGTAGCTGAATACCTTCCTAGCCCAACGCTCCTCCCCCATTTCTCTCAATCGCTTCTCAAATTTTATCTTGCTGCTAGCTTCCCTGCTCTCAAATGATGTCCATCCCATATCGCCTTGTACTCCCTGATTTGGTGTATTCCCGTGAGCTTCTAAGGCAAGCCTACCTATTCCACGTTGCTTAATTTCTAATCTTGCTTGAACTTCTGATCTCATGCACAAGACCGCATTGCCGAACGTCAGACCAGGAACCATGACCCCTTTCCATATTCCTTTCACAACATCATACCAATTGTAATTCCACAGTGCCCTGTTTGTCATTACTGTTGCATTCCTGTTACCTTTAGTTGACACGTATATTCCGTGTTCCCTTAGGTACTCGGCCCCATCGCTTATCCATACGCCCAGATATTTGTATTTATCTGCTATATCTAACGTGACCTCCTGTATTCTAAGCTCAATACATTCATTGTCATTAAAAATCATGACTGCTGATTTTTGCTTACTGAATCTGAAATCTAACCTATCTCCCTTATTACCGGAGATGTCCACCAATCTCTGCAAATCTTCCTTGTTGTCGGCCATTAGCACTATATCATCTGCGTACATTAATGCTGGTAGTGCCTGTTCAATGAGTTTTCCTTGTTTGACGAAAGAGAGGTTGAAACCCAGTCCACTTCCCTCTGATTTGGCCTCTAGTCCTTGTAGGTACATCATGAAAAACAAAGGTGACGAGAACACCCCTGCCTAAGCGCCCGTTTCACCTCTGTGGGCTTAGATACCTGTTTTTCCCACTTTATAGCTACCTTGTTATTCTTATAGATCTCCTTTAAAAAAATAGTGACTACGTCTTCCACGCCTAGTGTGTCTAGTATTTCCCACAGTTACTCTTGAACCACGCTATCGTACGCTCCCTTGAAATCCAAAAATACTAGCCACAGGGGCCTGTGTTCCTTTTCTGCTATTTCGATGCACTGCGTCAGTGAGAACAGATTGTCTTCCAACCTCCTGTGTTTCCGAAACCCATTCTGCAGTTCCCCCAGCACCCCCTCATCCTCTATCCATGCCTGCAGTCTTTCCTTTATAATCTGCATCGCCAGCCTGTAGACCACTGATGTCACCGTTATAGGACGGTAGTTCTTCATGTCAGCTTCGTCCCCCTTTCCTTTATAGATCATGTTCATCCTGCTAAGTTTCCATCCATCGGGAACTTCTCCATCGATTATTATTTTGCTCACTGCCTCTCTCAAAGCCTGCTTGGACTTTGGACCTAATGTCTTAATCAGCATAACTGGAATGCCATCTGGGCCTGTTGATGCACTACTAGGAACCCTTTTCTCAGCCCTTTCCCATTCTTGTTGCGAAAATGGAGCCATTGCGCCACTTGATTCATCCTTGTCTACTGTGGTGCATAAAGCACTTCTGTGTTGAAATTTTTCTGTCACCCCTTTTCTTATATATTCAATAGCTTCGTCCCCTTCTAGCCTAGCACCTTGAGCTGCAGTTATAAACCTCTGCTCTACGCTCGTCTCATTTTTAGGTAGTTTATATGGTTCCTAAATTTCGCAGCTGCCTTTCTATCTTTTTTATGTACTTCTGCCAGCCACTGGGCTCCCTTTCTTCCAATCTTTTCATTGATCAGAATGGATGCATTCCTTCTACAGCTTAGAAAGGTTTGCCATTTTCTTTCAACATCATCTGTCGGTTCACCCCGCTGCTAAGCATGTCTGTGTTCCCTAGAGGCTTCCTGATGTTTTGCTATGGCTCTCTTAACTTCCTCATCTCACCAACTTTTGGGTTTGTGTCTTCTTTTCCGGGGTGACTTGTCACGTGCCTTAGCAAGCTCTAACTCAAACAGTCTAATTATATTCGTGTATGTCAACACTGTTTTATTATCCTCAGTGATTACTTTCTCAATTTGTTTAGTGGCTATTTCAATTTGCCTTTCTGAATAAAAATTTTCCTGCAGTTGCTCATCTTGTCTCCTTCCCACTTTCAATGCTCTTCCAAAACTTAGCTTGATACGTTTGTGATCACTACCCAGACTTCTGGAGCCACCTTCATCTATGTGCATTCCCCTGAGGTTATCATACATCCTATGTGACATCAGTGCGTAATCTATCGTCGACTGAAGCCTTCCTACCTCCCATGTTATTTGCCCTTCACACTTCTCGGTACTGTAGCAAATGATCAAATCAAGCCTTTCACACATATCCATGATCATTTTGCCTGTCGGGTCGGTATACCCATCTATATCTTCTATGTGTGCTTTCATATCTCCTAGTATAATTATCTCGCACTCTGCTCCTAACTCCTGAATATCCTTTGATATACACTCTACCATTTCCTGGTTTTCCTCTCTGGCCTTTGCTCCCGTCCACAAGTACACGAAACCAAGGAGTGTCATTTGCCCTGCCACTTTCACTTTTATCAATAACTGTTCCTTGCACTCCTGCTTGACCTTTTGCCAGTCTGTACTGTTATGAATGAATGCCCCAATACCACCCCCCTTTCTGCCGCCTTCTGTTCTATTACAATATTCCCACGCGTAGTCCAGATTGTTCGGAAGTTGTTCCATGTCCCTGAGATGTGTTTTTACAGAACCGTATACCATCGGCCTCTCTTCCCTTAGCTGTTCTTCTATCTCTTCCCGCTTTAGCCTGTTCCTACCGCCCTGCATGTTAATATACCCTATGTCTGAATTAGAATGGTACAATTCCAGAAAAACTCCAGCACCGTTGTTTTCTTCTATCGTCGGCCCGTTACATGTCCCCTTGGCGACTTTCTTTAAAAGTCCAGTACTCCCTCGGCGTTATTACGCAATTCTTCAATACCGAATGACGGCCCTACATAATAACACACGTCGTCTTTGGCCAGCCGAACCACTTTCACTTGAACAAAACTTCTTCACTGGCTTCACCATTCACCGGCATTCCGTCACCACGCGCTGATATCGGGACGTGACGGGTTAGCCAATATTGCTTTCCTGGCCTCATCAAGTGTGAGGCCTACGGTACGGAGTAAAGTACCAAGTACTCTAAATTGATAACCACTTTTTTCTAAACACACATGATTCGCCTGAGTAGCACTGTGAAACCCTGGGGAAAGGGCCAAATTCTTTTCGGAAGTTTCACTTGCAACGGTGTCGCTCGGCATTGCATCATGTCCCCTTTAGAGATGTTTTGAGACTTTGCACAGCGTTTGATCCAAAAGTGCTTGTTATCGGTGACATTTAAAAGAGGGGGGGGGGGGAAGAAGGAAGCTCGTTTCAGACATCTTTTGATACTCTTTTTCTTCTTTTTTTTTGCGATGCGCACGCTCATTGAGGCAACTGTTGTCGCCACGATTTCATGGTGTTGCCTCAAAGCCGTGGCGTGCGTCTGATAAAGCACTCGACTGTGACAGGAAAATATTAGAGAGCCTTCCCGTTTGAGTGAAACAAAAGTGTAATAGAAGAAGACAGTTCAGCGTGAACTAGACTCATAAGTACGTGAATCAATAGCCGCACTAAGTTAGCGCAGTCCGAGCTTTAAGGGACCACGGTCGAGTGCGCTCGAGTGCGATGCCTTCAGATCTCAGCTTAAGATTGATTTTCCCTCGACCGCTTCGGTGGGCACGAACGCGTCACATTGCGATAACGTTATGCTGCTTCCCCGTCTTCTACCGCACGCATTAAATGAGCTCCTGCAGTTCTCGCTGAACGGTGACGCGACGACAGAGGCAGCAGACGCCGCTTGTGTACGCTACGCAGGATGTACGTTCTTGCTGCTCCTTCACTTAACTAAGAGCTCCTCTACAATGAGGTGTTCTCGTAACAGGCCAATAGGAAGTAGCATGCAAGAAGAGGAGTGTTCAGTGCAGCACACGACAAGAATAGTTTGTCAAATTGCGAAAGTTATCTGAGACGTCTAGCTAAAACATCCGGCAGCTAATGACTCCGCTCGTTACACCACGCAGAGCATAATTCATGCTGTGACGTAAGCAAAGCTTTGGCGCGTCTACGTTAGCTTCGGACGTTATTCGCTAATCTAAGTTAATAATAAAAAGCAATGCACTCTTCAAACAAAGCGTGATAAGTTTGAGCAACGGTATTGAGGCATCATTTCAAAGTGCCCAAACTCTTTCGAATTCAACATCGTTTAAGGGAGTAACTTAGTAGCTTAGTTTTCATTTCTACCGGCAAACTTTTCGGTTCAACTGCTTCTACTAGACTGATCGTCATAATCCTCACCAGCCATTGGCGTTTTTTTTAGCAAGGAAAAAATGCTGGTGCTCAGCATACCAATAACAAAAGCATCCGATTGTGAAGGCACAGTCGTGACACGGCTCAACTTTACTGCGAAAATAAGCTGCGCATCGTCTGGAAGACATTCGAGTGAGGCAGCGAAAATCTCTTTAATCCAGACTGTAGGATAGAAGCGTCCTCTTTTTCAGCTTGACGTGCGCCGTCAAATAGAAGCGAGGCGCCATTTCTCTGACACCCCGTATGTACCGTCAATGTTTCTAGTTCGTTCTTCGTCAGTGAGCGCACACGCTACGCTTCTTTTTTTTCTTTCTGCCCTTTAAGCCCAGCAAAGCTGGCTCGAAATGATGCCAGAGAAGCGACCTATGACGTCAGCCACCCAGCGTTATTGTACGTCAGTTGCACGCGCTCTACGTTGGGAGGCGTACGCGTTCGCAGCGCCCGCCATCTTATCTCTTCGTGGCAGACACAGCCCGGGTTATTCGTAGAAAGAGAGCTCTCTCCCGTCGAGCCCAAGCACAGAACGTCGTTTCGCCTTCTTCAAAGCGTGGAGTTCAGTAGTAATAGACTTCGTGAATATCCACAAAATTTTCTTGTTTTTTTTTTGTCAGAAGAGGCATTTCAACTATTCCGTAGAAGCTACTCTCTTTTTCACTCAGTTCGTTTGAATTTCGATTGGCTTTGCGTAAGAAATGGAAACTAAAAATCAAATTGAACCACAATGTGCACGCACGTTGCCACTACACCATGAAGATACTTGCATTTGTCTTTGTTTGCTTCTTGATATGAATTCATTTGTCAACTTCACTCATATCCTTATGGTTTCATTCGAATACGGTGATTTTTATTGCGTGTAGATCCTAGCCCGTACACTTACTTTTTTTAATACTTCTAAAGTATGCATATTATTCTTACGATTTGCATCATTGTGCGGCTTCTAAAAATGATAGTTACTTCTTGTAGCCTGTTGTAATAAAGCAGCATATATGAGATTCTAAGCACACTGTTGTTTCTTATTGTATACTTATCAACAATATTTTCATATTGTACGTATAATTCTAAGCCACCTATAAACAATGTAACAATCATATGATCTCGCTATCCTATTTCCTCAAAAGGTCTATACGTTATTTTCAATTACTCATAGGATCCTTTCTTGAATGAATAGGTAAAATAAAATTCATTAATGCAATAGGAAAAATATGTAGCTTCACAGGGTTTAACGTAAATTTTCAGGAGAGCTGGGAGTAATACCAGGCAAAACAGTGCCCTTCGCGTGACATGTTGTTCGAGGGTATTTTTGTTCGCGCTAATTTCAATATTCACAGAAAACGCTTTTTAATCGTTACACATACTGCTGCCAAGCTGCGACATTTGTGTTTTTCTTACAACCGACTGTAGGTAAAATAATGAAGTCTGCACATTTCATTTTGATCTATGGGCAACAGTGGCTTCCAGAAAGCAAACACAGAGATGAGCACCGTGTTATTTATGGTATGTACATCAATTGTACTTGCAGCACTGCCGCGATGCCACGGGGCTGACTTGAAGCACGGCGATGCCACCCACAAACTCAAATACGTTCTTGTGAACAGCTGCCATTGTTTTCCATCCTGGTACACGTTTATATACCGCGCCTGATCCAAAATACAGCTGTGTGGTAATACAAAATTTAACTACTTCGCTATTTTCATCGTGAGCAGCAGGTACCCAGCTGTTCAACGTTATTTGGGAGCCAAAGCTGATGCCTGGCATACAAATGAAGGTAAAATTTTATGACAACGGAATAGTCATATTATCTTCCTAAACTTTCGTACTTTTAGTAAAATAGTTTTCCACATAAGGTCGGAGCTTATTCGCAAATTGCATATTATAGGAGCTTAATTAACGTAAAAAGGTGAACAGTTCGAAGGGCTCCGTTCAATAGGTCGCTTAATGAGAAACAAAAAAAGAGGTCGCCTGGAAATCAGTTCAACGGTATTTTTTTCTCTTTAGTTGGTTTCTGTGAGTCTCTATTATACGAAAAGGGAAAGTGGCACTATTTTTGGCAGCTCATTAGTGAACATGGCTAAGCGCCGCTGGTGGAGTACGAAGAGATAAAAAATAACAACAAAAATAGAGGATAAAGAAGATAAACTGCGATAAAATCAAGCAATCTGTAGGTGATAATTGAGCGTTTAACGCCACCAATACATTCGGAGATTTGCAGGTGCCTCGATCAAAGCCATGTACGTATTAGATCATAGGTGGAACGTCTGGTCGACAGCATCACTAGATGCTAGATGTCATAAGGAACGTTGGAAAGTTCTCCTTGTGCCCGGTAGCCCTCCTGCCGCCCATAGCATCAGTGGTGCTGTTGCCACTTGGAGCAGTGGTAACCACATCTATGTTAAAATTGGAGCTGTTTTCGCAAAATTGTGCCTTCAGCCTGTTTTAAAGGTCCTCATTAAACATTTTTCCGTCCATTCATCTATCTTCGCAAATGGCCTGCGAAAGAGGCATCCTATTAAGCGGGAAAAGAGAAGGGGAAGAGATGTTGTTCACTTGTAGTGAAAGGCAGTCCTTTGTATGGAAGACAAAAAAGCAACGCCAACTCAAGAAAGAAAGAAAAAAAGAAAGAAAGAAAGAAAGAAAGAAAGAAAGAAAGAAAGAAAGAAAGAGAGAAAGAAAGAAAGAAAGAAAAGTGCCCGAAAAAAACTTCACCAGAAAAGGTTTTAAGCACGACAACGCTTTTAAAATAAACCTATGGCCTTCGCTTCCATACCACTCTCCATCTCAGCATCTTTGTCTGTCAATTTCACATCGAAATACAAGACCTCACATATACCTGATCTTAACGACAAGTACTTTATAAAAGCCTGTGGCGGCGCGAAGCTTCGATACGCTGCACTTACACTGAAAGGTTACGACCATGGCGATTCGGCAATAGCTTTTAGGTCGCAAGAAAAAATTACGAGAAGCCTGAACTTAAGAGTGAAATCTAGGTTCAGATTTCGAGTTGTAATAATCTAGTTCGTTCATACATAATAACATCATGTGGGGGAAGGAACAGAAATAGTACCAGAGACGCCGTCGCAATTGCCGCTTCCAGTGAAATTTGCGTGTCATTGTGTCAATGCAGCGTCGCAATAATTAACTGCTATTTCATTCATACCACCTTTGCTCAACTTTAAAAAATTATCTTTCTTGACAATTCATGCAACAAATCATATAAAGAACAAAAGTGTGGCTTAACCACCAAACTGAATCGTAAGGATAATATTTCAATGATCATACTCCCATTTATTTATTTATTTATTTATTTATTTATTCATCCATTCATTTATTCATTATTTGTTGTTTGTGTTGCCAGGCAAATTTCGTACACCCAGATGCATTGTTGCAGAAGATATCCAGTTTATGAATTTTGAATTGAGGGAATCGGTAAAGTGGGCTTTCTTGCTAAAAAGGGGTTACGGCGGAGAAGCCAGAACAAAAGCGATTTCAGGAAGTTAAGTTTTCAAACCTCTTCACTCCAGACTCCTTTTCAATAGCGACTCTGCAGCTCAACGGACGTCGAAACGCGTTTTTTTAAATTGCTTAAGTAATCTTTCGTTCTCTGTTCTTTATGTATCCGCCTGTGCAGAGCACCGGTGTTAGAGCTGCCACTATTTCGTTTATTTTTCATAATAATCCCAAATACTATCACAAACGTAAATTGTTCAGACGAAAGCCAATAATGTTTCTTTTTCTAAAATGCCACGAAAGCGCTAGAGGGGATCACCATTCCTGCGAAGATTACCTGAATGAAGTTCAGGCACTGTCTTCTCTTCTGCGGGGGTACCTTTTATTTTATGTCATCTTTAACCACACCGGCTCCTGTAGTCTTTTGCCACAGCTCTTCAAAGGACAACAATCGAGAGCTAAACAAAACTTGCAACATCTGCGTATTTGCCCTGTAATAAAGGCCACATAAAGTGCCTCGTTTCTAGGAGCAACTAGCGTCTCATTTCGAACCCTATTGCAACATCTTGGTCTTGGGCAGCATCGCGGTGAACTTGCATACTGCTCCGCTTGCAGTGTACAAAAAACACGAGCAGCCGCTATGAAAAGACAGTAGTGGCGAATGATACCAAGAAGTGTTGTTGTTCTGGTAATTGCTGTTGGCCAGCCTCAGCAAAACGTCATCACGCGTACTTTTGCCTTCCTTTCGTCGGAGACTCATTGTATTTGCACTACTGTAAATAGACTCGAACGTATAACAACCTTCATAACGTCATAAGGAAAAAAAGAAAAACACAAGCGCATTTCATGAGAGAGTTTAATTCATGATGTCACTGAAAGAATAAACATAAAATATTTTGGTGTGCATGAGTAGCTTCGCGGCAGTACTGTAAAGCATTGAACAAAAGTCAGTTTCACAAGAAACGCGGGAATTGTATTCAGCAACGTTTCTGCGAGCCATTGCCGAGGACGCGTGTTAAACACGTGGAAATAAGGTATATTTTCAAAATAGAGCCGACACATAAGGATACTGTCGTAACCATGCCAAATCGTGCCTGATTGTTTTATTTGCGTTGGTTTAAGTTGTAAGTCAACCTTACAATCGAAACTAGTGTCGGTTTTGGTCGTAGATCCACTGCCCTCCCCCCCCCCCCCCCCCATATCGGATTTCCAAGTTCAGTAAAACAGGTCAACCTAAATATCTATAAATACGGCATTACGTATGACTGATGCCTAAGGGCTTCGCATCCATTTCTCGAATGTTCAGAAGTCACTTGTGGCCTTCCTGAAGTAAAATAGGTGTAGATGGGACTTTGTTTTGTTTATATGTTTTTCTAAATATTTTACACAAAGGCCATATCTATAAAAGGCTATAGAACTTGATGGAAGACCGTCCTCTGCGGAAAGAGTTATTTCAACGGCGTTGAAAGGACTGCATGACGCAGAAGGCTGCAGGAGCGATACTAGGCTTCTTGCGGTGTCGCTGCCTTACTAACACTTGTATTTAAAGCATCCTTGTAAAGTGCGTGTGTGTTTTTGTATTGTCTTTACACGTGGAGAAACAATGCAGTAGAATAATCCAGATCGGCGTCACAAAGGGCGGTGCCCGCACTACTGGTGGATATAGATGAAAACATGAAAGCGCCAACGCGCATGACGTCACCATTATCGGCAAGGCGATAAACAAATTTAGACAAACGTGAAGGCATCGTAACGGTAGGAGGCAATTCGAGGTAGCGACCGCGATAAAAAAAAAAAAAAGCTTCTGAACTGTCAACGTCTCTTGGTGGCATAAGCGGGAGCGTACGAGGCCACTCTGTAAAGCCTCGTCCATTTTCTCGCGGTGAAACTAAAAATACGTGAAAAAGAAAAAAAAGTAGTAAAATGGTCGGATGCCCGTACTAAAGCAGAATGAAGAATTGACAGTATATCTCTCGCGCCTAACGTGTGTTCTCGCATGAGCGGTGCTAACTGCCGCCCACTTAGGGTGTTGGCGCCCACGCTATCGCTTTCCAAGGCGTCGCTTTCTCTTCGACGCTGCGGTCACATCCAGTTCATCTTCCGCCCTCCCAAATCTCTCTCGCTGCCTTTCCACTGCAAGCTTCAAGCGCGAAGCGGTTTTTGGAAGGACCGTGACTTGCGGCCGGCGTGGTGTACTGCTCCTGCTGATGCTGCCAAACCTCCCGATCCGCACTCGCATCAAAGAGAAGAGGAAACAAAAATATATAGTGCGGTCCAGAAAACCCGTTGATAGACGGATACGGCACAGATGAAGCGATAGACTAAAAGTGTAACAGAAGAAATAACAGAAAAAAATTGAAAAAGGGTGCATTGCAAGTTGCTGAGAAGAGAAATGAACGGAGTGTCCGCAGGGGAACGCGTAGGCGGGCCGCCGTAAATCGATGCCGACGAAAATGCGCGGTCGGGTGGAAAGAATCAATGGCAGCGTATCCTGGCTGCTCGAAGAGGGAGAGAAGAATAATTGTCTCCGTTTCACCGAACCCTACACTCTCACTGTTCCAGCTGAGGAGTATGTGAGGAAGAGGAGAGTTGTGATGCAACGGCAGCCTCCCTTTTCTTTCTCTCCATTTCACTCTCCCTTTTTTTTCTACGGCTCGCCCAGTCAAGAAACTTGCAAATGGCCAGACGGCTACAGTCTTTAGGTTAACTTTCCGATGGGCGACAATTTTTCACTCGGCACGGCCAATGCAGCCGGTCGCGCGGAGAAGACAAACTATGGGTCTTAAGACGTTTTCTTAGCTCTGCTTTTCCGGCCCAGTGAAAGAAATTAGAAAAAAAGTGGCACGGCGATGCACCGAGGCAACCTCCTTTGTTCCCCCTTCGGTTAATCGCAAGCCTGCTCTCACCTGGACTCTGAAATTCCGATTTTTAAGCACAGGTGAGCGTCACCGTTCCACGTCCTAACGTTCCCGACCTCCACGAGTGTTTAATTCAAAATTTTCGTAAGGAGTTCATCAACGAGATTGCCTTGAATTTATTTGAGTTATTCTCAATGCTTGAATAAAGTGGCAGTCTAGAGCTTTGAATAAGTGGTTGTGGTGCCAGGCTACTTGCCCAAAGGTTACAAGTTCGATACCGGCCGGGGTGGTCGCGTTTTGGTGGAAGCAGAATGGTACAGACCCATGGATGACGGTGCACGCCAAAAAATGCCAGATGGCCGAACTTTCCAGAGCCCTCAACTGCCGCACGTAAGGCACCAGATTTGACTATAAATTAGATAGTAGCGAGTTATCAATAAAAATCACCCAGCGCGTTTCGGGGGTTAAAAACTAGTCTCATTATTTTTAGCAGTCATCAAGAAATGGCAAAAATAATTTTAAGATATTAATTTCTCCTAAAGCATGTCTTGTTTTTTTTTATTTCTACTCGGGTACTACTTTCTGCCCCGGCGGATTAGCTCACAGTTACTAAGGCGTAACTGACCATTCATCTTAAGTTGATAGCGCTTAAGTGTTAATATATGCATGTGCAAGTTAATGATACGGGGTCCCCTATTCCAGCGGGCCTCATGATCACGTTGTTGTTTTCGATTGTTATACTGTGTACTTACATTACATATGAATACCGCTGAAGTAAATGGGTCGGATGATGAATTAGCCAACCGGCCCGAGTTTCATGTAGGTTCTTGAAACTATGGTGTCAAGAACTTATATAAAGCTCATGTGAACGCACATACTACATGTTCATGCCTCGAATTTCTCCGCTTAAGATGGCCTAAGAGGTGCCGTATGCAAAAAATACAACATGCGCATACTTTTAAATACAGGACTACGACTTTGAAAACATTAGGCTGCCTTTTATTTTACTTTTTAGTGATTTATTTCGTTTGGATACTCGAAATCTAGCGTCTCAAATATTTTTATTTTTGCTGCGATGCCACGAGCGGAACATCTTTTTTTTTCTTCCAAAATGTGACAAAGTATTTCAAATCAGTCTAGTCGAGATGTAAAAAAAACACCTTTTCAAATTATTGTCTACTTATTCGATGGGGGAACACTGCAGCTGCCGCCGGGCACTGCTTTGTTTAAAGAATTCACTTTATGCGCTCTATACACGCACGGTATAATTAACGAAAATACTTAATCTTTATGTACACAAATGGCAATACACCGAAAGCATCGAATGAGTTAAGCCACCATCGCCATGGGCCTTTTTTTACGTGCATTGCGTGGTGAGCCCCACACAATTATGCTAACAAATATTGGTACTAATGGAATCACAGTGTTTAAAATGCCTTTCTTCTAATGAGCAACGTAATCAATTGCTTTCAGTTGTCGCTATATTTGCAATGTAATTAAATTTTTCAAGCGAGTAATTTCAAGAATGTTACCGATTATTTTGCCAAAAACGTATGGCCAAGTTACGGCGTATTCGTTTCTCTTGTATCATAACATCTTGACCAAAAAAAAAAAGAAAATTACGAAGTCCATCGGAGTTCACTAAGGAGGCTTGTTGGACAAGTTGACACATGTTTATTGGTACAGAAATGACAGCAGCACCAAAAGACAACAGAAAAACCGAGACGAGAAAAAAAAAATGACAGGGACAGAACGGATTCTGGGATCTCAATCCACTTTAGCTGTAACCGATATGAGCACGCTCATGTCGGTCCCTTTAGCAGGAAACCAATATGAGCATGCGTGTGAACAGCAATCACGCAGAAAGGTTTCCTATCAATGCACGCTGGAACCACTGCCGAGAAACCGCAGCTCCCTGTTCTGTAGGCCCCTGTGTTCAGATTCAGGTGCACGTTAAAGAACACCCGTTGGCCGAAATCTCCGGCGCCCTCCACTACGGCGCCTCTCATATTCATATGGTGGTTTTGGGACGTTAAACCCCACAAATCTATCCATCAGCAGCTCCCCGTTCAATCGGAGTGCCAAGTCGCAAGCATCTCAAGCGTATGTGAACCCATAAAAAGAGCCGCGTAGCACCCGAACTCTAAGCTTTCAACAACGTTGCCTGAACAACTTTTGCAACAGTAACTTTCAAGCAATTATATTGCGTCTTGTGGCAACATTGCTCTTAGAGTTTCTTGGGATTTTATCGTGTTTTTTTCGCTTCTGACCAGTGGCAGATTCAGAAGGGGGTGGTAAAGGCGATCACCCCCTTCCGTGTCAGCACCCCCCTGCCTCACATCAGTGCTTGTATTCCCCCTCCTATCACCAATTGGGACAAATGAGAGGAACTATCCTTGGCACACATTAACTGTATTTATGCAACTAAAGGATTTTTCTGCAAATAAAAACAAGAATTCATGACTACGCCCTCTCTCCTGCCCCGCCCCCTCCCCCCAAAATGAGTGGCTGTATCCGCCCCTGTTTCTGACCAATAGAGAGCCGTGAAAAATGTCTGTTCCCTTCTCACAACGCACTCTATGCAGCCTAGGAAATTTCTCGCAAAATAAACAGCCTTTCTAGAAGTTAAATAACGTAATATGAATCTTTATGCTTTCCGTATCGTTTACGGATGTTTAAATAATTGAAAAAATCGTCAGTCCTGTGTAGTATTTTTTAGGGTGTCCCCTCAATGAAAGCGTGCCTCGAAGAATACGCGACTGCGGATAGCTCGGACTTCGCTGAGCCTTCTAGTTTCACTGCAAGGTTGCCTCTCGGGAACATTTACGTTAGGAGCACTTCAGGGGGCCGAACTGCCGTATACTGCCGCACGCTGTGCTCGTGCGCTGCCGTTGTTTCTTGGTGTAACGCAGGAGAAACAAGGTCTAAAAGTAAAATAATGAAAAAAGAAAACAAACGAAAAGCAGAAGGAGAGAGAAAGAAGAGCATAGGAAGGAACAGAGAAATAATCATGAAAGACAGAAAATCTGGAAAAGATAAGAAAAAAAGAGAAAACTGAACAAAAAGAAAGGCTGCCCGGCTCCATACTTTTTTGAGGCAATTGGCTCTATTTGCGCAAAGCTCTTTTTTATATTGTTGACAAAGCAAACTGCTTCAGCTTTCGAAATACAAAATGATTCTTTTTTCAATCCTACCCTCCAAAGCGCAGTGGCACAGTACTTCTTTCACAACCTGTACTGCCAGACTGGATCTTTAGAGTGAAATGACTTCGCCTACTGGGTGCGTAATGCATATAGCTATATTTCTTCCAAGGATCGTGTTCATAAAAGGAGCTGTACGCGTCAGCCGACAGTCAACGGCGCGTTGTAGAGTCAATGAGCCGTATACAGTGCTAACTCACTTAAGTTTACAGCGCGTTTAAAAAAAATGAACAGAGCAATGTCTTTCGGGCGAAGACTTGAAGCGCGACTTGAAGCGCGAGATTTCCTCGCAAGCACCTACGCACACACCGAAGCACGCATGCACACACATTTTTTTTTTTTAGAGCGACAGTTTACGAGTATAACGCAACGACATCCAAAACATCTAATACAGAAAAATTGGCAGCTTGACTTGCTCGAAAGAGCTATACAGCACCACCTATATCAAAATAAATTTCTTCAAGTTATCCTGACACAAAAGTACGTGTTTATGTTTTTTAAGCATACTAGGTGCTCGTTATCTTTACAGGCGTTGTTACGGAGACTGGTCTGAATTGTGTGGTTAATGGTGAAGGCCCTTAGCAGTGTACGGTGGGTGGGCTGTCGTTACCGTAGCAACGCTAATGCACGGGCCACTGCTTCAGTGCGCGTTCAACAGGCGCATGCAAGACGGAACTCTCTTTTTTTCTGTAATGTGGACTCGTTTTCAACGGCTGTGGACAAAAAGACCGAGTTGAGTCCCAATTACGGGTTTTTGTTTTCTCTACGTGTAGCACGACGCTCACGTTTCTGAGCTCATTCAAGGTGCTCTAGAGGAGTATGTGCACTGAAGGCTTCTGATGGTTCAACAGACCTGCCAACAGTGTAATTGTTCAATGATTGATTGAATGATTCATTGATTGGAAACACTTTTCTGCAGTCGCTATTGGCACCCTGCGCAGTACGCTGCCAACGTGGCATCTGTATGACAGGCCAACCTCCCCACGCCACAGCTCCAATGTCGTTCATTTTCGTATTTGAGTCCTCGCCGAAATAAGTTGCTTACAAATTCTCGTAACGGCAATAAAACGCACAGACACTGCGCGTGTCAGCGCAAGTTATCCGCTTTCTGCAACCGCTGCTACAAAGACTACCAGCTAGCTCAAGAAGTGCCCTATTCAGAAATGATAAAGGGAAGAAAAGTACCTTTTGTTGGTAAGGTTGTATCGATACGCGATGACATAGTGCCAATAACATACTGAAAGTGAAAAGGCTTTATAAAATATTCGAGTGGGCTGATGGACACGTTAGCATAATCCGATTAGAAAACAGCCCAAACATTACAAGGCTAACACATCTACTTTCCCCACTAGAATCATGCAAGTAGAATAGGCGAGGTGGAGGATCTAGGAAACTGCGCATGACGTGGACTGAAAGACGAAGAAGAAAGGTCGGAGCTAAGGCTTGGGGAGGGTAGACTGTTCTACGGACGCCATGTTGGGACGGTGCTTCGGAGTGTGCCAATGAATGCTGCAGGAGAGAATTCCCAGAGCCTGAAAGCTCAAAGACGAGGTAGTGGTTTCTTTTACACCTTCAATGTCCTTCCTACAGGTGACATGTCCGCCTCGCAACTTGTGACTTAAAAGCGCGCGTGCAACGTCAGCACTAAACGTTGAGCCTATCACGATGTCGCGCTTGTCAAGTACACGATATTAGCTTCGTTTCTCAATTCAAAAACACACAAAATGAAGTACAACCAGTTGATTGTGCTTTATAAAAAGGATGGCCGCCGGCCCGACGGAGTAGGGTTGGACACAATTATGAACTGATATTGCTCGTGCATGGACCATTCGACAGTATGTACCCTAAAGACGTCACGTGAATAACCATTCTGGCATCATGCGTGAAGTACGCCAATAAGACAAAAACACGAAATAGGACAGCACAATCGCGTTCTGTGTTTCCGAATTCTGTTCAGGGGCCCTTAAACGTGCAATAAATGCTAGGTAACTCTGATCCAGGTTTCATGTTTTCTTATCGAGAGAAATGTGGCTGTGTGGCTGGCACTAGAACACGCAACGTGACTTTCATCGGAAGATTACTATATACTCGCCACTCAAATGTGGTCGCTATTTCCAAGCTACAGATCAATATGATTTCCAGTATGTGTACGTAACTTTCAATGCTCGTTGATTGGCCAATCCAGCAAAACCAAAAGGTAGTGGCCAAGAAAGAGCGAGATAATATACTCTTTAAGTGGGCATCGTACATTTTCGAGGGGCTACTTCTGCGTATACGCACCGGAAAGGCACCAACGGCGCCACCACTAAACGTTTCTGGTGGCGCCTTCGCAACATGCTGCACGCAATATCGGAGGCTATAGGTAGGAAACGCACAAGTGCCCACGCTGTCGCATCGCCTGGAAAGTCTTCGTATTTGCCCCGCCGCGGTGGTCTATAGTGGCTAAAGTACTTGGCTGCTGATCCGCACGTCGCGGGATCGAATCCCTGCTGCGGCGGCTGCATTTCCGATGGAGGCGGAAATGTTGTAGGCCCGTGTGCTCAGATTTGTGTGCATGTTAAAAAACCCCAGGCGGTCGCAATTTCCGGAGCTCTCCACTACGGCGTCTCTCATAATCATCTGGCGGTTTTGGGACGTTAAACCCCACATATCAATCAATCAATCAATCAATCAATCAAGCCTCTATATTTCATTTTAGTTCTACCCGCTAGGGGCGTGTTACCTATCGTGAAAAAGGTCCATTACGCAGAAAGTAGAGATGCCTAGTCCTCGAGAGCAACGAAAGAATATCCACCAGTCACTCCACAGAGTTGTCGCATTGAAAATCCAAATTCTTTTGTTTTTAATTAAGAAAACATTAGCCCCCTGCACACGATATTTCAGTCAAGTAACGTGCAAAGGTGTTCTTATTTTTTCTACATGGAGCGGGAAGGTCTCAGTGCTGCGAGGAATAGCGCTGGCCCTTTCCTGAAACCCTCCGATGTCCACTTTGTTGTGGTCGGCTTGCGACGTTCATGAATACGGCTGACAGCCGATAGACGTAAATCATTGTGCTATTTCTCATAATCGCCAGTTTTTAGAACTCATATGTCAAAAGCTCGCACACGCGAATTCGCGCTCCTTATTCCTGTCGCGTGCGGGAAAGCTGTGGTTGCCGAACAGTCACGCCTGGTTAGCATCATCTCCTTCGTCGCTGTCGGGTATAAGTTTCGATGCACATACGTGAGAGATAACTCTTAAAGCCCCAATGTTAAATAGAAGCGAAAAAAAAACCTCAAACCACGCTACTATCACACCAATGCAGCTTGCGGGAAAAAATTTTTATTGCGGTAGAGGCTTTACAGAGCCGCAAGTGTCCTGCTTCTTGTATATCTGTCATTATTGTGTTGTTCTCAGTATATTTCACAGAAATACGTTCACAAAAAGGCAAGCTCCCAACAGCGGGTTCTTGAATTTAAAGAAAACAGTACCTGAAAATGACGGGTACTCAATAATGACCAGTTCAATGTCTCCGTAATGACCACACATTTTTAAAGCAGACGCCATGCTTGAACCCAGTAGTCAGACAGTGCCATTATTTAATATATGAGTTACGGAAACACTAGCTGGTCTTGTGCCGGCCACATCGACTTTGAGGGCATTGAACGCGCTCAAATTGTTGTGTTTCTGTGTTTCACACGACGCAAGTGCACTGAGGAGACATAACAGACATATTTCTATATCACAGAAGGCATGAGTGAAGATGTGTCGACGAAGGAGCACTCATATTGCTGGGCGGAGATGCGGTGACGAATGGTACACGTCTCAACACTGCCGTGGTAACACTCAACGCAACCATTGGTACACACACCCATCATGCGTCTCAATTCGCGTTATGTACGCTACGGGTGCACATTTAAATTGGAGGGCTGCATGCCTCTATAGGAACATGCGCCTTGTGTCATGTCACCCGCTTACCGTGGTGTTGAGTGCAGAAGGCAGGATTAAACAGGCGCCCTCGGTGACAAATGTGTGAGAGGACAACGAACTTGCACCTCACTGCACGCAATTATAACGCAGCCAAACACGACGAACAGGCCTCGTGAAATAACCACAGTGCCGTGGGTGGTCGTGAAATTAGCAAATTACCCTTCAATCTGGTACGCCGAGATGACGCGCAACGATGACACTCAGTAGGGGGCTTCGTTGCGCGTATTGATGTACCACACATGCCCTGAATGCACCCCCTGCCTTAAACCAGGAATAATAATCGTTACGAAAACGTTCTACGAGAACACGACGTTTAGCTGTTTAGTGCTGCCGCTATCGCGTCCTCGCGAGCCGTCACTCACAGGCTCTCCCGGCTGACGTCCGGTGACAGGCGGCGTTCGCTCGAATAAGCGGGCTAATATCTTGGCGCCGTTATACTCCCACTACCTCAATCATCTCCGAGTTCTTTTTTTCCTCAGCCTCACATAAACAAAGCGTGCAGGCATTTAAAGACGCCCGCTTTGAAGAACCTAGCCGAGCGTTCGAGTCTCGCAGCGGTTTTCGCGGCGTCTGTGACGTCATTTTCTTCTCGCATCAACACGCATCACCGACGCTGCATTTTCAAAAGATGGGCGTTGCCCCACACCTCGGCGGCGTCCAGTGTGAAGGCGCCGTCTTTCAGCGCGGTTAGCGCGGCACTGCCAGCGACAGCAGCGCGGGGTTTTCGTCCCGTTGACGGGTTGCGTCCGGAACGCCGATGTTGCCCGCGCTACACCTTCTCTTTCTCTCCCTCTCTCTCTCTCGACAGGCTACCGCGATACAAGGGCGATTCTCACAAAAGGCTCAAACTGCCTCGTCCGTGGTACGTAGGCGAAGCTCGTGACGCAAGCCGCGCTCGTCGACTAGCGTTGTTACGCGCCGTGTAGAGACCTTTTCACGGCGTTTACAACTTGACGACAGCTTGGCGCTCGTGCAGAGAGACGGCTTCAAGCGGCCGAGAAGCCAGCGAAGGAGGAGCGTGAGCGCGCGTGGTGACGGCCTCGCTTTGTCTGTCGACACAATTAACGTGGTCAGCCCACCGTGCACTGTGGAAAAGCGCGCGTCGTCTAAAAATAGCGCACGCCGGACAGGAGGAGCGGCTCTCGCAAATGAGTTAGAAGCGTGCTATATATCTACTCGCACGTCTCTCTCCCGCTTTCTCAGCGTCTTTCCCTCCCTCTCGTTGGCTCTCCTGTGGAAACCATTACAACCTGCGGATGCGGCGAGGGCTCTTAACGATCACCACCTCTACCAAAATGACTTACCTACGAGCGTGACTGGAGTTACTAATGCCGCTGCATAAAAGGCGCTTTCGAAGTTCAAGTGGAGAGTGCACCGCAGTGAGGCAGTAGTTACGGGGCTTGGCTGCAGAGTCGAAGGCCATGGTTCCGATCCCGGCCGCGGCGATCGCTTTTCGGTGGAGGCGAAGTGCTACAGGCTCGAGTACTGTGCGATGTCAACGCACGGTAGAGAACGCCAAATGCTCGACGTTTCCAGAGTCCTATAGGCGTCTTTCATAATCATAGCTTGGTTCTTGGACGTGAAACCTTATTTATTTGTTTGTTTCCCTGGACTGGATCGTTCATGATCATCATCATCATATTATTATTATTATTATTATTATTATTATTATTATTATTATTATTATTATTATTATTATTATTACTATTATTATTAGTAGTAGTAGTAGTATTAGTAGTATTAGTAGTAGCAGTAGTAGTAGTAGTAGTAGTAGTAGTAGTACCACCTGTAGTAATAGTTGTAGTAGTATTTTAACTTTCATGATCTTGATGTTTTTCACAGTCCACGGCCATTGCTTTTATCTTACCTTTGCACTGGCTTAAGGTAGTTTTTCGAAATGTACAGATTCTTCCCTTTTCTATTTTTGTTGAAGCCTTCCACATAGGTGTGTATATTCCCTCCAATTTCGCTTGTCATTACATGATTGCCCCGCGGCGGTGGTCTAGTGGCTAAGGTACTCGGCTGCTGACCCGCAGGTCGCGGGTTCAAATCCCGGCTGCGGCGGCTGCATTTCCGATGGAGGCGGAAATGTGCCCATGTGCTCAGATTTGGGCGCACGTTAAAGAACCCCAGGTGGTCGAAATTTCCGGAGCCCTCCACTACGGCGTCTCTCATAATCATATGGTGGTTTTGGGACGTTAAACCCTACATATCAATCAAATCATTCCTTGATTATCGTCTTGTCTTTTATTCTGTCGATTTTGGATTGATTTATTTTTGTCAGCGCATTTCCACTCTTCCTATTTAATTTTTGGTACTTTCCTTTTTTTTCTGTAGATTTCATTGTACTGTTTTTTTTATGGTTCTATTTTTACGTGTGCCTGCACTAAGACCTCGTGATTGTTCCAAAACACGTTAAATAAATAAATAAATAAATAAAAAAATAAACGATTATTTTATTTATTTATTTTATTATTTATTTATTCATTTATTCATTTATTTATTTATTACAGAGTCCCGGTGGAGAGTCATGTGCTCCAAGGTGCGCACGTTTTCGTTGTCAGCCGGGTGTTGGAGTTGGAGAGGATAAACTTTGGCGTATTCAATTAAACAGAAAAGTACAATTTCGTTTATTAAAAAGCATAGTTGTTAGCCATCAAATACTTCCATACGCGGTATTTGGAGACAAATGGACTGGATTGATCAAAAAAGGTGTTTACGATGGCGAAGAAATTGAAAATAAAGCTCATAATAAAAGACTCCCAGGTGTTCTGATATTAACGAAAGCTTAGCTCCGTATCCCACAGGTCGGAAACGCCGCACGAACCTTGACGTTTGAAACAAAACAACAAAAGAGCGAGAGATAACTGTTCTTCACGAGTTAATTAAGAGAGAAAAACCTATGATTTTAAAATATATAAATACTAAAAAGTTGCAACATAAAAGTACGCGTTCTTCAACGTTCACCACCTGAAGCGCAGTACAAGCTATCTTCTTTGGTAAAGCAGCCAACTGGCACGAATAAATTACCCTTTCTCGCTCGAACAACCTGCCTAATTAGGTGCTCCGGTCTTATTAGAGCGGACGTCCCTTCCTTGTAATGCATCGGCACAACATGGTAGCGCAAAAACTGGAACAATAATTTTCCTCGAAACAGGGGCTCTTGCACAGAATATACTGAATTGACATACGAAATTATATACTTCGCAGCGACACAATGCTTTATACAATTCATGTTACCCGAGAAAATAGAAACCGTATTCATTAATAGTAATGTTTCACTAACCAATCGGCAATAAAAAAGCCTTTAAATGATGTCAGGGAGGAGTAAAAACGAATGTAGTACCAGTTGATACGACTTAGCGACTGGATACATATATAATTGGTGCAAAAATATATGATGAAGTCCAATAATAATAATAATAATAATAATAATAATAATAATAATAATAATAATAATAATAATAATAATAATAATAATAATAATAATAATAATAATAATAATAATAATAATAATAATAATCTTTATTGTAATCTTGAGTTGTACGAAACAAATAACAGGCCTGTCAAAGCCAGACAGTGGCTTGGAGGACTTGGCCCGGCACATCGGCAGACGAGAGATGACATATATGTTGGAAAGCTTTTCATGTAAACAATCAGAGAAAGAATACATGTAACTCATTTACGCTACATGTAAACCCAATAACAATCGAGAATCAAATTAGCGGAAGCAATACTACCTAAACATCAGAAATGTGAAGACAAGCATTGAAAATTTTTAAACAGATCATACCCAGTATGCAAGAAACTAGAAAAAATAATAATGCGATAACTAATGCAGCATTAAAGAGACCCTAGGTTCTTTCGTAGGCTGCGTTTAGTCGTTGCCGAAAAAACACTGCCGGGGATGTCATTAAAAACAGTAGAAACATAGACCTTTCTAGTAGCTTTGCCATATCGTGTTTTGACGAATGGTACAGAAAAGCGGGCAGTTTTCTAATTATGCGAGGGGTAATGCATTCGTTTTTGAACTGAGAGCCCCAGAAATGCCGTAATACAACAGTTTGGTTAAAGGACGCTTTGAAAGACGGCAGGCGAAGTGGAGAAAATAAATTTACATTGTCTGTTGAAAAACGATTATACACAATGGATTTCAACATACTTTTTAAAATATTGTCAACCCGACGCTGCCATCGCGAAGAATAGAAAGCAAATAAAGTGATGCCATATTCTAGGATACTATACGCAAGAGCAAGCATGATTGTCACTTTAATATTGGTGGGTGCAAATGATCTAATATTGAAAAGTAACCACGAGATTTTTCGTAGTCTGTCACAAATGTAAGCCGAATGATCATTCCAGGACAGGTTGCTATCGAAGAATACTCCAAGGTATTTTATAGAATTAACATATTCAATGGGAGTACACTTACAGGAGGCGCAATCACGGGCATGAAGAAGTAAGGGTGCATTCGTAACAATTGCTTTCAATGGATTTTCAAAGCAAAGTAATTTCGTTTTTTTATGAATAATCACCAGGCAATTATGTGTAAACCATGACGCAGCCTCATAAACACTGTCTTGTAGTAGTGACAGCGCTTTGTTGTAACATACGTGTTTCGTTAACAGAACAGTGTTGTCTGCATACTGAAATACAAGACATTTTGGAACAGCAGCAGTAACATCATTTATGAATATATTATATAATAATAATAATAATAATAATAATAATAATAATAATAATAATAATAATAATAATAATAATAATAATAATAATAATAATAATAATAATATCTCGTGTTTAACGTCCCAAAACCACCGACGCCGTAGTGGAGGGCTCCGGCAATTTCGATCAGCTGGGGTTCTCTTACGCGCACTGAAATCTGAGCATACGTGCTTACAAGTCTTTTCGCCTCCACCGAAAATGCAGGTGTCACAGCCGGGATTCGATCCTGCGACCTCAGGGGTCTATAATGAAGATTGCGCTATGGCATAATAAACAACAGTTGTGATGCAGCCCTAACAGCGACAGCCTCCGCGTACTGTCGGAGTCAGCGTTGCTCATTTCGGACCTAGAGCACCAACTCTGGGCCGTCCAGCGAGCCGACCGTTGAAGCCGCCTAGGACCAGCAACCATTGGCTGAATCCTACGAAAGATCCAGGCGCATCCCGCCAGGTCGCAGGGCACTCAAGAATGTTATGCTATCTGATCTGAATTCTCCATGTCATCAGCTCCAATGAACCCCCGAAATTTTTAGCGACAACTGGTCAAATTACTGCGTTCCAATTCTTTTTCCTCTTTCATTGTTGCTGCCACGGGTGCGTGTGGGAATTGGTACTTACGCTGATACCATGGATGTGCTGCAGCGAACGCAATTTTTCTGTAGCGTTCTGTCCTCACGACTTTTTTTTTTCGCTTGAGTCCTAATTTAATTTACTTCAGCTAAAACATGTACTAAGCAATACCAACAACTCCACCAGTCTGTTCTAGTTCCTATTCACTTGTACCTGGAACTTTTAAATTTTTCAGCTGCGGCCGCCGGCATGAACCCGCCATAAGCATACACCCGTCATTTCCATGGACGGACAAGTCTTGGCCAGGCCTTGTACGTCCACCAGATAGTGCATGCAATTTTGTAAGATAGAGACAGTCAATCGAAATCGTGCGCGTACCCGAGCGTACCCGAACAGCCGACTCGGTGTAGAACGCCCCCTTAACCAGATTCCCTTCGTACTGGCTCCAGTGAGGCTCGATGCGCCTCGTCTTGCGTAGCTGCGAGCACTCATGGAGAAAAGAAAGGCGGGATATCATTGTGTTTTCTGCTTCCTGTCCCTCTCTCCCTATCTTCTTCTATTCTTCTCGTTCTCGCTGACGTAAGCTACAAGCTCCACTGATGAACGTTCTCTGCGTGGGCGCGGGCTTCGAATGTGATAACGCAGCAAATGAAAAAAGGCAAAAGAAACGAGAAACAGAGGAATCAAGAAAACGTGTTGGCATGAAAGTGAGCATTCCTCGGTCGAAGTGTAGAAGAAGCGACAGCGACAAGCAAGGAGTTGAATCGACCGACTGTGCGTCGTTAAGGCGGCAGTAGAATGCCATACCGTATCGAGACAGGAGACATATGGGCACATCAGGCACTCAAATAAAAGCCATCGTCAAAATCAAACACACAAAACAATGAAAGGAGAGAGAAGACAACACCGTTTCTGAGGCGACCCTGGTATCACGTGCTGTACAAAGTGCACACTGAGCGACGCGTGGATGGCACATGTGGGCAAGAAAATGCACCTCGTTTAATATGAAACACTAAAGAGAACGAAAAAAAACGCAAAAGGATTAAGCGAGCTCTTCTTTCTTCCTTCAATATCACGGCTAGTTTTTCATTATTAGCATTGTTTTACTTTCTTTGTTTACAAATGCTTGCTGCATAGTTGGTGGGAGGGAGTCATCAAGGCACTTCGACGGCAATCGGGCAAGAAAAATGAACGGTAATCTAGAAGAAATCAAGCTTGCACCCACGCGCGACATCCGCAAACAAATACTCTGGGGCCGACAGGGTATACTATGCCGTCTTTTACAGTGTAAACTGCCAGAAGATCCCAGCAGGAGTCGCGTGCACCGTATTTGTTCGCCGCCGCCGCCGCTGTCCATAACCAGCGCTATCGAATGAAATAAGATAATAAACGTCAGGACTGCAGGGAACACGCCGCACAGTCACAGCGAAAGCTAGAAGAGCACCTTTCATAGCATTTTCTAGACACTCTTTGGGCAACTCCTGCAAGCACGCTACTGGGTACCCACTATGCCACAAATAATCATAATTTTTTGTGTAGTAGGCCAGCATCATTGATTATGCTGGTATGCGTGGTATGCGCTGCACACTTCTTAGGAATTTTGTGCAATTTTCATGCAGTGGCTGATGACGATCAAGAATTGTGCCTGAAGTGGGTATGCGGCACAGTTAACAGGTGATCAAGAACAAGTTTACTAATAGGTTGGAGCATCGGACTACCAACTCGTTACGCAATTTGCATTGTGTGATGCCAGGCTGTTCCTTTGGCGTTTTAAAACACTCTGCTACTTATATTAGCGCGCCCCGCCGCGGTGGTCTAGTGGCTAAGGTACTCGGCTGCTGACCCGCAGGGCGCGGGTTCGAATCCCGGCTGCGGCGGCTGCATTTCCGATGGAGGCGGAAATGTTGTAGGCCCGTGTACTCAGATTTGGGTGCACGTTAAAGAACCCCAGGTGGTCTAAATTTTCGGAGCCCTCCACTACGGCATCTCTCATAATCATATAATGGTTTTGGGACGTTAAACCCCACATATCAATCAATTACTTATATTAGTGCAATTGCTTCCCCGACATCAAGTCTGCATATGGTCAGTTTCGAAACAAATGCCAAGCACTGGATTGGCTCAGTGGTAGAATAATGCGCTATTATGCAGCGGACTTTGGTTAGAATCCCTTTGCGTAATTGGTGTTTTTCATTCACTGTGTTTCTTTTTTGCCTTCTAATACTGGTTACGGACACCGGCGGCGGCGGACAACTACGGCCCCACGCGTGACCCGTGTTCTGATCTCATAACAGCAATCGCTGTAAAAACTAAGCACACAGAAAACACAAGGACTCACGGGGATTCGAGCCCGGATACCCTACGTGCAGAACGAGTATTCTACCAAAGAGTCGTGCCTGTGCTTGAAACTCCGTTGCAAATTAGCCTTAGGCAGCGTTGATGTCGGGAAAGAAATCGCGTTGATATGAGTAATGTAGAATTTTACAACACCAAAGAAACAACCAGGCGTCACACAATGAGAATTCCGTAACCCATGAATCGTCACATACTCCAATACATTACTAAAGCTTGTTTTTGTTCAATTATCAACTGTTGCGCACACCAAAAGTAAGGAGGGGGGCAGGCCGAGAATTGAGTGGTTTTATAAAATAGTATGCATTTTATAAATAATCAAGATTATGTAATAGAAGGATTACAGATTACATAGTAAATTATGATTCAGTGGTTTTCGATTCAGTGGTTTGCGAAGTGATCTTCACTTCACAACTTAGATGATGAATACATCACTACTTTCATAAAGAATATAAACGAATGTTGGGAGAAAGGAGCCATACCTCCGCAAAGGAAAACCACCAAGATTGTATTTATACCCATAGCCACTAAAAGACCACACATAGTAAATCTCAGGTCTATCTCACTGACGTCGGGCATCAGAAAGCTCATAGAAAATGTATTTTTAACACGTCTCATCAGATATATGGACGACAAGAAGCTATAACCGCACACGATGCTAGGCTTTCGACCACGACTTTCGACGCAAGACGTAATGCTGCAGCTGAAACATCAAGTCTTAGATGCCGAAGCAAACACTCTGGATATAAAAGCCATTTTGGGCCTTGACTTGCAGAAGGCATTTGATAACATCACGCACGAGGTCATAATGCGGACCTTGCAACACCAGCACGTCGGCCGACAAGTGTATACAACTACGCGAAAGATTTCTACACTAACCCTAAAGCCATAATCGTGGCCGACGAAGCGCAATCTGAAGAAATCGAGCTTGGCAACAAGGGAACACCGCAAGGTTTGGTGCTTTTCCCCATTCCTATTCAGTGTGGCGATGCTTGATCTGCCCTGAGAGCTGGAACGCATCGAAGGACTTTAGCACAGTCTGTATACGGATGACATCACCCTCTGGGTTACGGGCGAGAGTGACGCTCACATCGAAGAGATTTTACAGCAACCCGTAAATACGGTTGAGTGATGCGTGGAGACCAAGAGCCTAAAGTGCTCTCCCTAAAAATCAGACCTCTACACTGCAGACTTACAAGCAGAGAACGCAAGTGCAGTCAAGAACGGCCAAACATAACAATCTTATCAGGCGTTTACCCAACTCCTCAGGTCCAACAAATCAGAATACGTGTCCTCCGCATATCAGAGAACGGAAATAACGGGGAAGAATTATACATACTGAATAGAAACACCCAGCATACCATTAGACTGATCTGAAGAATCACTAATTAGCAATACGGAATAAAACAACACAACTTGGGGCAGCTCATACAAGCGTTCGTCGTCAGCCGCATATTGTATGTGACCCCACACGTGAAGTTTAAAACAGAGGAAAAATTGAAGATAGAATGCTTCATCAAAAAGGTACACAGGGAAGCACTCGGCTTACCAGTCACCACATCTAACAAAATGTTTGAAGCACTAGGTATGCATAAAAAGGTAGACGAACTTATTGAGGCTCATATGATTGCACAATATGAACGACTCTCATATGGTGACACGGGAAGAACCATCCTGCAAAAACTGGGCATCACGTACGCTGGCCAAAGAGGGGATCAATACGATCTCCCTGAAGAAACCAGAGAATGCATCATGACACCGCCGTTGCCCAGAAACATGCACATAGAGTATCACCGGGAGCGGTGAAACGCTAGGGCGAAAGCACTACACAAGAAGTTTCAAAGCGATGTGGATGTGGTCTATGTGGATGCAGCGGAGTATCTGTGCGGTCGACACATGGCGTTTGTCGCTTCAAATAAAGTTGGCGACCTGCTCGCCAGCAGTTCCAACAAATCAGGAAGGTCTGAAATCGCTGAGGAAGCGGCCATAGCGTTGGCTCTTGCATCTACAACAGCCAGCGTTATGATCAGCGACTCTAAAACCACACTTCTCCTTTTTGCTCATGGTAGGGCCTCGAAAGAGGCGAAAAGTATTCTGACCAACTTTCACGGAGAGCGCGACGTGTATGTTTTATGGGCGCCCGCTCACTGTTCCTTCCCGGGCAACAAAACCACTCACTCCGCTCTAGAGTTAGTGAGCCGAGCAGGAGCAGGAATGACGCGAAGCTCGCATGTGGAGACAAAGCGCATGCTTTCATACAACGAAACTACCAAACGCAACCTATTAGGGAGGTAGCATTACCCTCCACCACAATCCTCAATAAATAAACAGCAGGCGACAGCATGGCGCCTATAACAAACACGCATCTCCCCATACCCAATCGCTTACAGTCATCACTATGCAGATCTCTACTCCAACAAATTTAAGTTCTGCAATAAGCGGGCGAACCTCAAACACATTGTCTGGGCTTGTCTTAACCTCGTGAACAGGCCAAACACACAAAAAAATGTCTAAACGCGCAGCAGTGTGAGACCGTGCTGCTTAGCTCAAACATCCAGGACGAGCTATAAGGGATCGGGCAAGCCGAAGATGCCACTAGGGCCCAAGGACTCTTAGCTGCCATCTAAGGGAGGTGATGTGATTTCTATAAAACTTGCCGTTTCAATTAAAGTTGTTTCTCTCTCTTCCTCTTTTTCTGTGGCAGCTAGCTCAGCCATCTGTTGTTCACCAGCTATCATCGGATATCTACCAACACATAGCGAGCCCCGCGAATGTGAATTTATGCCAAAAGTTCTTTTTTTTGCGTTTTACATCCCCAAATTAACGTATTGTCACGTGGTCAGGACAACTAACACGGCTGCAGTCGGCAGAATTAAGACGAAACTTTTTCTTTGTATGAAACTGTGCCCGAGAAACGCACACTACAAGCGATGCACACTGTGCACGGAGAGTGGTTAAAATAGCGTCGGCCATCGATGGAACTGACGAGCGGTCAAAACCGTCAGATTTTGTGCATGCATCATCGAATATTGCAGTGTTATCTTACTGGAATATTCGCGTTGAGCACAAAATCTCATCGAAAGATGCCAAGATTATCCAGATGGTTCCTGGTAATAATATGTCGCTGAGTTCCTCGCTCGTTCACTTGGAGGTGGTTGCTAATGGTTGGGGTGCGCTCTACTTTACGTTTAGGGGCGAAGCTCCTTACGCTGTGGCTCAGTCTCTCCTTCGTTCCTTATTTCTCACAACGTTCACTAAATGGCACTGCGCTGTTTCAGTTCATTAGATGGCGTGGGCGCGTGTTACGTGCTTTAGAGTTTGATAAAATGGCGGGTGGGCGGGCAGGCAGGCAAGCAGACAGGCAGGCAGATAGATAGATAGATAGATAGATAGATAGATAGATAGATAGATAGATAGATAGATAGATAGATAGATAGATAGATAGATAGATAGATAGATAGATAGATAGATAGATAGATAGATAGATAGATAGATAGATAGATAGATAGATAGATAGATAGATAGATAGATAGATAGATAGATAGATAGATAGATAGATAGATAGATAGATAGATAGATAGATAGATAGATAGATAGATAGATAGATAGATAGATAGATAGATAGATAGATAGATGGATGGATGGATGGATGGATGGATGGATGGATGGATGGATGGATGGATGGATGGATGGATGGATGGATGGATGGATGGATGGATGGATGGATGGATGGATGGATGGATGGATGGATGGATGGATGGATGGATGGATGGATGGATGGATGGATGGATGGATGGATGGATGGATGGATGGATGGATGGATGGATGGATGGATGGATGGATGGATGGATGGATGGATGGATGGATGGATGGATGGATGGATGGATGGATAAGCGGACGGACGAATGGACGGATGGACAGCTGAGCTGAGAGCCCGCAAAGCTTCGCCCCACTCATCGTTGTTCACTACGTGGATATGCTGTGAATTTTTTTTCTCCCTCTCTTTCTTCTTCAAAATTACCGTTTGACACTTGTCCTATTCATTTTTTTAACTGGGTAACCTCCAATACTTCGGCGCAGCAGGCAGGCCATTGTTTGTCGTTTTATTTTAAAGATTTTAAGATTAAATTTTGCCCACACAGACCTGCAGTCAGTCATTCGGGTGCGCTTTGTTCTAGGCACCGTTTACTTTCCAACGGGTTGGTGACGAAAAAAAAAAAATTGGAGGAAGAGAGCACATGTGCCAATATGAGATGCCGTAGTGGAAGGGCTCCTGTCGTTTCAACCATCTGGCTTTCGCTTTTTTCGAAATGCTGCCACAGCGGCCGGGATTCGATCCCGCAACCTTCCTGTCAGCATTTGAGCACGACCACTAGTCCACTCTTGTGGGTCTCTAATGCGACTTCGTCGTTAGCGTTCAGCAAAACACATTGACAGGCTTGTTTCTACGAGTTCCAAAGTGACCCACGCCGTGAAAGAGGACTTAGTGGGGGACGCCGAATGAGTTTCGGGTGCACGTTAATTAGGTGCGCATCAATGGAATTTACGTGCACGCTAAAACACCCCAAATAGACAATGTTAATTTCTAGTGCCAGACCGTGGCGTGGCTCAACTGCATTGAGATTTCGGCAAGTCAAATCCTTCTCCTCCCCCTTCATAAAAAAAAATAAAAGTGAAAGCTTTTACTAAGTCATGGGAAGCTCGATAAACTGAGAAGCTGATTGGTATCTTGCTTATATACTGCTGTTATCTACGCAGAACTATCGCTCGAACTTCTCCTTTAACTTGGCTTGAACTTCACTGTAACGACGTTGAAGTGTTGCTTTACCTTAGCATTATATCTCACTCTACCTTAGCTGTAGCGATATTGAACTCACACTGAAATCTTGCGTCGGCGCCACCCGTAGAAGCACGGGCGGGTTCCACTTCCCGGTAGTCTGGATCTTGCCGCAGAGCATGCATGCTTGAAGAATCGGACTCACACTTACGCGTTCTGTATTCAAGACCTTCGTGCCACACCAGTCCTTTTGGTTTCGTTTATTGGGCATGATATTTCTGGTCCAATAGAGAATGAAACTTCGACCTTGATTTTTCTATTAATAATGAGCCTATGATAGTGAAACACATGGCATTAATGTTCCCTAAGTCCAGTTTGTCAATTCGAATGAAGTCACTGTTCCCCTTCAGTGTTTTTTAAAGGTTGGCACCATAAATTGATACTGCCTTTCGAAGACGGTAGAGAGTGCTTGTTGTATATGAGCTCGCAGGTGACAGCGTTGCCATCTATGAAAAGACTCTTCGAACTTGTGAACTTCAATTCGACCACGATTGCGGTATGCATGTGCCGCGAAGACCACATTGAAACTGGTATCGTCTACTTAACGAGCACTCATTTTAGGGTGGTAATGGATCACGTCATGTCGGTGGTTTTATATTTTGCGTCAGAGGCTTCAATGTGTACAGTTCAAATCACGAGTACAAATGGGTTCCTTTAGTTTGCGATGGAAGAGTTTGGGCTTATGCGTTCCACTAATCCAAATCCTCCAAACAATGTGCACAGGTCGCGTATGAGTCTAACTTCACCTACGAATGTCGGAAATCACGAGGGAAAATATTATCGTGTACCATAATGACCAAAAATCAGTTACTAACGTTGTTTGAAGTAAGTTAAGTTTTCATGAACATCATTTGCTAGTTTAGTTTCAAATAGGGCATATACGAACGCTTTCGTATTGGTTTTTCAAGCCTCCGTAACTTGCAGTCGACGGTCGTACAACTACACAGAATAAAATGGCTTTCCCTGTTTTTGCTTTCTTTTGATGTGCTTCAGCTTAACTTTAAATTTCACTTTGCTCTCAATGACAAGCTTCTTAGGAGTACCAAATCAAACTTCAGAGCGAAAAAGGGCAGTGCAGAATTGAAACGAGGACAAACTTTTAAGGATGAACTTCAGTTTTCATGACCGGCGTCATCGTATACCGAACGAACTCCCAAGAAAGCCAAACGAACTCTGCTCGACTTTCGCAAAGAAATGGAGAAAAAATCTACCAGGGTCTCTATTTCTTCATTTCTATTTGACTGGGGTATCAAACGCAAGCAGCAACGTTCGTGCAGCAACTATATAGCCGTAGCGGAGCTCGTTTGCTCCACGTCTTACGCAACAACCAAGCCGGCGGCCGTCGGGCCGAGGGTCAGGCGCGCTGCAACTTTCTCAGACGACGCGCGTCGTGTAGCTGCGCGCTTCGTGGAGGAGCTCGCGTGGAAAGAGAAATCGCTTGCACCTCCCTGTTGACAGAGAGGCGGGGGAATTGGGAGCGCGAGAGCGAATTAAATACCGTGCCCGCTGGCGCGGAGCACTGCGGCGGAAGCCTGATTCTTGTGTGCCTTGCGCGAGCAAACTATGTCCCGGAGGGGAAAAGAAGCAGGGAGACAGCGTGGGTGGTGGTGCTCTACGGCAATAAGTGCTGCTACCGGGGCCTTTCATTACGGGCCAAAGTGGGCCACGCTCAAAGACTTGAGCGTGCCTGCGCAGTTCTCGCCAACGACATCCCCTCGCTCTCTTTCTCTACGACTCACTCGATTGGCCGACGTTACTTGGACGCTATGTTCCGCGTAAGTGTATCAGTAATAAGCGCTCGTTCTTTTTTTCTCTTCCCCGTAACAATATCAACATTGCTCTTTTTTGCCAATCTTTCGGGTATGTGACCGAGAAATGCGGCGTTACGAAAGGAACTCCGCTCTAGTGAGCGAATTCTATGTATCATCGTGAGATGAGTTGCTGAGTCAGCAAAGTAGGAAATGACAGGGAATGAAATCTGCGAGACATGCCTTTATTGACAAAAGAGAGAGAGAAAATGAAGCTGGGCGTGGATGTGTGAAGAGTATACGAAATACCGGAACAGCGGGCAACAGACGCGTGGTGCCGATGCCCTACACTGATAGAAGCTATGAGCCCACAAGACGAGAGCAGAGAAGTGACTCGAGACAAAGCGTTCTTGTTTGTCAAGCCTCTTCTCTTCATTTGTCTTGTGAACTTGGTATTTCTATCATCTCTTACCGACATACCCACAACAGTTACATTACAGCATAGGAATCTTCCGGTGACCCCTGGCTGTACGTAAAGCAAACATGTTTATGCTGTACCCCCGTCTCAAACACGTCCGCAGCAACAATCCCTACATGGTATCATATTGTTGCTGTTTTATTTTTCTTTTGTTTTCTCCTACTGCAACAGCAATGACGTTGCACTAAACCATTTCAAACAATAGCTTCATTTATTTTTTAGAAAAACATTTCGAGATGGTACGCTAGGAGCACTGTTGGTTTTGCTCGATTCCATGCGAAACGTCCCGAATATTTGGCGACCATGTCGAATGCATTTGAAAGCAAAATAAAAATCACGCAGATCTATTGCAATGCAGAGTGAATGGCTTGAATCTTTTGGGGGAAAACAGTCTTGTGAGGGAGGCTTCCTGTTTCTGAGTGTACTTTGTGAGAAAAATTATTCTTAGAGCCTCTTTTCTTAGTTTCGATACCACAGTTTATTTACATCTAGCAAGGGCTTATACTGAGCGTCAAAACTCCCGCGCCCGCATTCCCACGTATCATATGCTATGTATTCTCAACTTTACTCTGTTAGTTAACTCTCACACTGTGCTTTTGTATATGCCCAAAAAATCCTTTCTTGCGCGTTTTCCTTTTCCTTTCTTTCCCTACGTATCTCGCGGTGGCGGCTCGCATTCGCGTTCCGCTGCAGCTCAGCAGACGGTGAATAGGCAGCCACACCGAACGGACGTCATTTCTTGCAATCCGTTCATCCGCGGCATGCCCTCTATAGCGTTTTGCGTAAAGTGATCGTAGCTCGATAGTATTACCAGAATCCTCCCGCAATCCGTGATTTGATTGATTGATCGATTGACATATGACGTTTAACGTCCCAAAACCATCAAATCGTTATGGGAGACGCCGTAGTGGAGGGCTCCGAAAATTTCGACCACCTTGGGCTCTTTAACGCGCACACACATCTCAACACATGGGCTTACAGCATTTTCGATGGAGGCGAAAATGCAGCCAACGCTCTTCCCGCAATTCAGTGAAAATGTACATTATTCTCATTTTTCCTACATTGTATTATTGCATTAGTTAGGAATATCTGAGTATAAATACTTACTCTGCGGAAGATATGTCCCGTGTTCGAGATATTTTTATACCATTGAACTTACACAATTTTTCTGTGAAAAAAAATGATTTGAGGCAATTATAATTTAACCCACAACGAAACAGAGAGAAAAAGAATATAAGAAAGGTAGGGAGGTTAACTAGACTAAGTCCAGTTTGACACCCTAAAAGTGGGGAGAAGGGGTGAATCTATTCCAATATATCAGCTCAGAAAGCACACGAACCGTTCTACAATTTTTGAAGGCAAACCCTTCAATGTGCGTGTGGTGAGCAATGTGCATATCCTTCACCCACAATGACACACACCTTAAACCATGTGGAGTTCAAACTAAAAAAAAAAGAGTGTTATATTTCAACCGAAAGCAAATAAACAGTGCTTCTTCTGTCAGAACAGAAAATTTGGTTAGTTGGTAGTTTATATTTGGGACGCAAAAACAGCGCAAAAGACAGGCGAGATTAAGGAAGACAAAACGAAACACACAGGTGCTGACACAGGCAGTGGCTCCTGTGTGTCGAGTCTTCCTAAGCCATGGTCGGTCTTAAGCACTGTTTTTACATCCCGAGTTCTTCCAATACGTCTAGTTTTTTTTTCGCTACACGGCTATCTTATACTCTGTTATGCTTCTGGCTATTATTAACGACAATATTCTTCCACGTTCCTTCGCATTTCGTTGTTTTCAACTTATAGCATGTTATTTGGTGCCAGTCACGACGCCTGCACGCACATGCTCTGCTTGGGAGCATTCAGAAGCACGGAAGTTGAATTAAAGACGCACAGACTCGTACACCTTGCTTACTGAATTTCTCACATAAGTTTTATAGCGTTGCACGTGGTACGTTGAACGAAGAGTAAATGGGGTCAGGGACTATAATAAGCCACTGCAGTAAACTTTCTGGTGGCATCGCCACTCCAATTTCTCATTTGCGTGCCTTCTCGTGTGACCTCACTGCCTCTCTTTCGCCATCTTTTCTCTCCTTCTCCTCTCCAATCATCAAGTGAACAAATACAATGAACAAATGGTAGTGCATGCCAAGAAAAAAATAATTACATCTTGAAAGGCACGTGTGCACAAGGGCAGAAGGGCAACGACGGAGCTGAACGGAACGCGGAAATCCGACCCCAAAACCATTCGACCCAGTTATTGCTTTTCCGAAGGCACCTTTACCCCGCCTGCACCCACGCAGGTGCACGATGATTCTTTCGCAGCAGTCCAACGAGGCGCTGATGGGCGGATTTTAAAGTGAAAAGCCGGGCGGCTGTTCTGGGACCCGGAGCGCGTTTGGAGAGAGAAGTGAGTCATCTGGCGCCCTTTAGCTTGAAAATGATTGCCACTTTGGGACTAAAGCTAATAAGGAACATGTATAAGCGTTAGGAATTTAAGAAATAAAGAACGCGAGGAGGCGGCCTTCGCGTTGGAGCAGGTATTACGTAAACAAAGTTTATCGGGCGCCAACCGAAACCAGGTGCTGGAGGTCGAGCTTCCGGCCGTTTTTCATTCGCCCACGCGTCCCGAATCTTCATATAAATTGCGCGCTGATTCCGTTGGAAGAGTGTTTTCGAGTAGGCACTGAGGTGCGGCGTTTGAGGAAGTCGGATTTGCTCCGCCTCTAAACTCAGTGTATTAGAGCCGAATCTTACATAAACCGCGCGGAACACACAGGAAATAAGTGGAGGGGCTGCGAGTCCCTTCCGCTACCTGAGCTAAATCCACGTTAAATTTCAGCCTGCCGACGTGGCTCTTCTGTGCGGCTTTTCGAGGCGCTCATGTAGAACATGGCTGCATTGTGAGGCACGTAACAATGCGTGAAGAGAAAGCGCAATGCACAGTGCATTTTTTTTTTCATGCATGTTCGGCGTGGGATGCGAATGGCGTGAGGAATTTCGATGTAACTGCACACGCTGATTCTGCCATTTGTTTCATCGTTTTATTCTAGTTTATGGATGAGGGTCATCTCCCGTTTGTTCTCCTAGTGGTATACCTCAGTTTCCTTCTTTGCGTGAGCAAAAATGGCACTTAGAGGGCACGCTTGAACTCTCTCATTCGTCACAGCGTTGCGCATAAGTACTACTTTGGGCACGCACACACAGACCAGAATGGCCAACTGCGGCATCGGGCTGCTGCGACGCCGACGCTACGTCCATGGGGCACATCTGCCCAAACAAAGTGCGACTTATGCAAGTCAATGAAACATGTGGTTATTGTTGTTGTTGTTGTTGTTGTTGTTGTTGTTGTTGTTGTTGTTGTTGTTGTTGTTGTTGTTGTTGTTGTTGTTGTTGTTGTTGTTGTTGTTGTTGTTGTTGTTGAATTTTAGTATTTGACTTCACATGACTCGCGTGTGGACTAGTAAGGCAAACATATTCATCCTAATCAAAATTACCGTTCATTGCAGAATCAAATAGGGTTATCGCCAGCAGTCTTATTGGTTCACTGCGAAATAAGAGAACAGGCGTGTCCCCTAACACTTTCTTTCATTCCTGGCTAATGCGTTGCTGAAGACTGGCAGGCATTGAGTAGACACAAAAGAGCAAAACGATTTTTCGCGTAATGGTGAAGTACAGTCCTACAATCCAGAAAACACTAGTCCTACCGGGCGAAAAAAAGGTGTGCACAGGTGAAAAGGTCACCTTGAGATTCCCGCACCACGACATAAAAACTTTTGAAGACGTCTGCTGGGTACCACGTAGCTTCTAATCGATAAAAATTAAGTGCATTGTCGTCTGTGGATGCCATAGATTTAGAATACCAAGGGATTCACTCTCTGAATTTCGTGCCGACCAGTCGTTCCCCCGCGATCTCCGACGACAGCGCAGCTCGGGCCGACTGAGCTCCCCCTACGCCATCTCCTGACGCTGACAAGAGCTCTCGCTGAGTGGTGCCCCGTCCTCGGACTTCTGTGACCATGTCAATCTTTCCTATCTTCTCCTTACTTCTGGGTGTCGCTGTCCCTGCACCACGCTCTCTCCTTCCTCTCTCTCGATCTCTATACCTTTCAATCCCATCCTTTTAATCCCTCCTTACCCCCATTCATCGTGAGCTACTGTTAAGGTGTCGCACTGTGATGCAGACAGTTACGGGGCTCACTTTTATCTTCTTTTCTCTTCTAAGAATCACATTAGAATACCAAGTTTCAGAAAATTGCATCGAGTCAACATCACAAACAATATATTTAGAAAATGCTTACGTCACGCACGACGATTTCGGCACAAAATTTAAAAATGAAACTTCAACTTTGATTTTATCTGCTAATATTAAACTTTTGATAGCGAAGCTCATGGCATTATAGTTCTACAAGTGCAGTTCGTACATTTATATTTAGTCGTCGTTTTTTTTTTCGGTGTCATTTTAGAGGCACTACAGAGTTCTTAACGTATTACAATGCTTGTCTGTAAGGTCGCAACTTCTACCTTTCAAAAAACTGTGATTTATTCGGAAAATGAACGTATTTCGAGATAATATGCGACAGTATAGCTTTTAACGAAGAGTGACTTCTGCTAGAGGCTGTGACATGAGGGGCTTTTAACTCGCGCGTTATTCCGGTATACGCAGAAGGCTCAACGGAAGACCGGGTTTATGGACGACGGCATTCACATCTCACAACGACGTCTCTTGAAACCCCTTCAATAACTTTTTCAAGTCTGCATGTGTAGCTGAGCACTGTGGGGGTGCTGACACCCTCTGTAAAACTGTTTGCCCAGTGTGGCGCACGTGTCTTGCACAGAAGCCGTTATTTGGTGGTGACAACCACCGGGCGATAGATGGCGTTGTGTTCGCTTTGAGTACCACTGTTGGTAGAGTGGTAGCGCCGGCTGGGACCCCTGGCGGAAGGCAGGCCTTGGTGGCGGGTGAGATTTGAGCGAATCTCTTCTGCGCGTGGCGGTTGCCGCGAACGGTTGTCTCTAGCCTGGGTCCTCGGCGCGTGGCACCGCGAGCCTGCGCGCCGAGGGGCCCACGTGATAAGTCAAGAGTTAGTGACGCTGCCTTGGGTGTGTTAGCGTGTTTGTCGTTGTCACACCGATCCCGTTAATTCGGGGAGGCGATCGCCGGGCTAATTCCAAGGGCCGAAGTATTGGCCCCCCGAACCGCACTACGAAAGCGTGGACAATTTAGAAGTGGTCCTTTTTGGCACGCCAGCGGACGCCGGCTGTGGCCCAAAGAACAAGTCAGTGCCGAGAGTTGATAAACAAAACAAATATTATATTCTCAAAAATGGCAGATCGAAAACAACACACAAGAATGCACACTTCACAATAGTTACATACAATACGTCACCAATCAAACAACGTAATACACAGTACAATCAGCCACACTCAAAACAACGGACACAGACAACGATACGCACTACAATGCAGTCACATGCATTGAACAACCAAGACACTTAAAGACTAAAGAGATAGAAAACCTATCCAGTCCAAAGTTCTTGGAACAAAAGTCTGGATGATACTCTTCCGAGAATCACTCACTCAAAGTCCAGCGTTGTTGTCGCTCCGCTGCCTCCTTGAAGTTTCTCTTCCAGGAAACCTCGCCGAAGTTTCTCTTCCAGGAAACCTCGCGTCTTCAATTGGTCACTCTTCAAGCTTCAAACTTCTTCGCCGGAAACACGTCGGCTTCACACACGTAGCTGTTGCCACACGTCTTCGCTCGTAGCGGTAAACACACTCTCTTGCCTGTAGCTCGGGCCTTCACCCCTCAGGTGGAAATCCTCTTCATCTCCTGCTTCGTCCCTACGGACAAAACCTTCGCCGACTACACGGCGGAATCCCTTCGCACTCTGGCGTTAACTTCCGTCTTCTCCTGCTCTCTCGTCTCGGCCGCTCGATTAAATACCTTCCGCGCCACATTCTAGAAAGTTCTCGTCATTTCGTCGGCGCGATACGCAGCGAAGGCTGGGGAGAGGCGCGAGACTGTACGGGGGCCGTCCCCGACAGATGAGTCAACCCGGCATACACGCCCCGTTCCTTCTGGAAAAATCGAGTGCTTGCTCGGCCGCCGCTGTGGGGTGAGGGGGTTCATCGGCGAAGCCTCGCTTCCGAGGGGAGAGCGTCGCGCGCCCGGGGAGCCTTTAGATGTTTGTTTTCTTTTTTTCTTTTTTTCGTTGACCTCGCGGAGTTTCTCCCGCCCGTATCGCAAGAGTTTGGCGGCGTGCCCATTTTTAGCGCTCGTTCTGTGACACTGCCCCCCACTTTAAGAATATTATCTCATAATATTCAGAACCACACAAACGAGCGCGAACAGTCCCCACACACTCAAAGACTGTAACATAGTCCGTCGCTCATGACACGTCACATTCGCAATAGTTCACTCAATACAATTGTACATTGTAATTCAATTACACAACACATGAAATATAACCACAGGCACATGAGTACAACACTCCACCACACATTCCCAACAATACAAACGTACAAAGTTCTCTCATTACAACAATTATACAACACTATACATCACATCACCGTAACAAACATTTTGACTCACTCAACATACAGTTGCGACACAGGACAACAAGAACATTAACACAACATATGGCACTCAGCCCTGCCAAACACATTCCGATTCCACCTCAGCACCTATCCTGTGCATTTCGAGCGGCGCTTGCGCCCTTTCTTGCGGTGCTCGCTCAATCTCTTTTTATGTTTCCACGTTCTTTTTCGGCGGGCCCTTTCCAATGACGATATCTGAGGCGGTGTCTCAGCCATCGTTGTCACTTCCGACACCGTTAACGGGTCATAACATTCGACGGGTCCTGTCTGTTTATTTACCAGCTTGATCATGTCTCGACATTTGGCCCGGCTGGCCGACTCCGTCACCTTTACTCTGTCGGTCGGTTGAGGTCGTGCGGACGTAAGTCCGGTTGCTCGGCCCGTGAACTCAATCAACACGATCATCTTCTCATTCGCCGTCTCTTGCGCCGCGGCTTCACCTTGGGATCTAGTGAGATCCGTCACGGGATGCTCCTCCACTGTATCTCGAGGTCGCTGGGTTGGCGAGGGCTCTATCTTAGGGTCTTCTCCCAAACATTCCGGATCATTCGCTCCTCGCGCCCCGTCGATGTTTCCGATGACAAGGTCGCAAAGGGGGGTCGTCATACATAGAGCGGTAACCTTCCCGCTGAAGTACGGGGTTTCCACCTCAATCTCTGCTTCGGGAAGCATCCGAACCGTACGGTCAATTAGGCAAACCGGTTTCGTTCTGCTTGTCAACTCACTTTCCCGTACCAAATTTCTCCGCACGATAACCGTGGAGCAACCGGTGTCTCTTAGAACGGTAATCTTCTTGCCTGCAACCTTTCCAGGCAGCGTTGGCATTCCCTTCGTAACACCGGTTGGCTGTTTTGACATTACAGCACCCACAATAGGAATTTTCTCCCCATTCTTCAACTCTACGAATCCATCGCTGACGGCATTATTATCAGATTTCGGTGCCACTCGCACACAGGATACCTGGTGAGTTTGACTCACTCCGTTCCGACAAGCGTCTGCTTTGTGCCCAGTCTGACCACACTTGAAACATTTTACTGCCGTAGGGCTCGTAAAGATCGTTCGACAGTTTTTCGCGCGATGACCCACTCGGTTGCACAGAAAACATCGCGGAATGCTATCTGGTGCACGCTTCTTTTCTTCGGGAGCCAATTTCTTCGAATCATCGGGACAATCCTTCTTGACCTTGGCCAAATTAGTTCCACCTTGCCCTTCCAAGAATTGATCAGCTAATTCAAGCATTCCTTCAAGTGACTCAGCCTTCCTCTCTTTCAAATACAGCGACAGGCTTGGGTGGCAACTAGTAAGAAATTGTTCTCTAATTAGGAGCTCTCTAAGCTCATCGTACTCCTGCGCTGTCCCTGAAAGTTCAATCCATCTGTCGAAATAATGGCAAAGTCGGGCGGCATACTGCGTAGCCGTCTCACCATCAGCTGGCTTTCCTGTCCGAAATCTGTCCCGGAATCCTTCTACAGTAAATCTAAATCGCTTCAGCAAAGCAGCTTTCACCTTTGCATAGTTGGCTGCATCGGTCGGCGTCAGCCTACCGTACACACTGAGCGCTTCACCACTCAAGCAGGTACTCAAAGCAGTTGCCCATTGATGTTCCGACCAATTCTGACTCTTCGCAATCGTCTCAAATCGGTGAAGGTACGCGTCAAGGTCGTCCTTCCTCTCATCAGACGCCAAGAGCAGCTTGCTTGGGTTCAAGCGGAAGCCGTGGTCCTCCCGTTCGCTGCTTTCAACTCTAGCTTGGACGGGAGTTTCGCTTCGCTGTTGCAAACGGAGCCGCTCGAGTTTCATCTCGTGCTGCCGCTGCCGTTCCCTTTCAGCCATTTCCGCTTCTCTTTCTTCTCTCGCCCTTTCGGCTGCCAACTTCTCTCTCTCCAGCTCCAACTTCAATTGCTGCTCTCTTTCTTCCTTCAGCTGTCGCTCCTTTGCCTCTCTTTCTTCTTTCAGCTGTCGCTCCTTTGCTTCTTTTTCTTCTCTTGCCCTTTCAGCTGCCAACCTCTCTCTCTCCAGCTCCAACTTCAACTGCTGCTCTCTTTCTTCTTTCAGCTGTCGCTCCTTTGCCTCTCTTTCTTCTCTCGCCCTCTCAGCGGCCAACCTCTCTCGTTCCAACTCAGCTGCTTTTTCTTCCCTGGCTCTCTCAGCTGCCAACCTCTCTCTCTCCACCGCCTCTTTCTCCTTCTGGCTTACCCACTTCCGTAGTTCGGCGCCAGAAAGACCCATCTTCTCACCAAGAGCGACTAACTTTTCGAGATCCATTGTGTCTCGCAACTCGCAAATAAAACAATGCCGCGTGCAAAAAGTATCTGCCTAAATCAGTCTATCGGAACACTCCCCTGCACTCGTTACCGAGAACACTGAACAACACACAAAATTGTTCCGATAGCACTATCACAACTCGAGGCTCTTTCTCACTACTTTGGACACACTGTGCACCAAAGGTCTTGTGTCGCGGACGCCAGATTAATTGTCACACCGGTCCCGTTAATTCGGGGAGGCGATCGCCGGGCTAATTCCAAGGGCCGAAGTATTGGCCCCCCGAACCACACTACGAAAGCGTGGACAATTTAGAAGTGGTCCTTTTTGGCATGCCAGCGGACGCCGGCTGTGGCCCAAAGAACAAGTCAGTGCCGAGAGTTGATAAACAAAACAAATATTATATTCTCAAAAATGGCAGATCGAAAACAACACACAAGAATGCACACTCCACAATAGTTACATACAATACGTCACCATTCAAACAACGTACTACATAGTACAATCCGCCACACTCAAAACAACGAACACAGACAACGATACGCACTACAATGCAGTCGCATGCATTGAACAACCAAGACACTTAAAGACTAAAGAGATAGAAAACCTATCCCGTCCAAAGTTCTTGGAACAAAAGTCTGGATGATACTCTTCCGAGAATCACTCACTCAAAGTCCAGCGTTGTTGTCGCTCCGCTGCCCCCTTGAAGTTTCTCTTCCAGGAAACCTCGCCGAAGTTTCTCCTCCAGGAAACCTCGCGTCTTCAATTGGCCACTCTTCAAGCTTCAAACTTCTTCGCCGGAAACACGTCGGCTTCACACACGTAGCTGTTGCCACACGTCTTCGCTCGATAGCGGTAAACACACGCTGTTGCCTGTAGCTCGAGCCTTCACCCGTCAGGTGGAAATCCTCCTCATTTCCTGCTTCGTCCCTACGGACAAAACCTTCGCCGACTACACGGCGGAATCCCTACGCACTCTGGCGCTACTTCCGTCTTTTCCTGATCTCTCATCTCGGCTGCTCGGTTAAATACCTTGCGCGCGACATTCCAGAAGGTTCTCGTCATTTCGTCGGCGCGATACGCAGCGAAGGCTGGGAAGAGGGCGAGACGGTTGGAATGCCCTCCGCGGCCGATGACTCAACTCGGTATGACCACGCCCCTTTCGTTCTAGAACTTTCGCGGGCTATCTCGGCCGCCAATGTGGGGTGAGGAGGTTCGTCGGCGAAGCCACGCTTCCAAGGGGAGAGCGCGCGCCCGGGGAGCCTTGGATGTTTGTTTTCTTTTTTTTCTTTTTTGACCTCCCGGCGTCTCTTCCGCGCGTTATCGCAAGAATTTGGCGGCGCGCCCATTTTTAGCGCTCGTTCTGTGACAGTCGTGTTGTGTCTTTGTCGTCCTATTGTGTAACGATGTCCGAGCGTATTACATAACGAGTTATGTATCGATTCGGCGGACGATATCGTGGTTATAAATTAGGTAAATGAATGTATGTATGTTATTTGGTTTGTAGCGACCACGTCTTCTGTGTCCGTTCACTCCAAGAGCGTGGCGTGGCGCTCGCTCGCCATATCGAGACCCCCACAACACTCACACGTACAGACGCAAGCGCGAAAATTCACGCAGTATGGTGACTTCGCCATTCCTTTTCACACAAAAAAAACCTCAGGTATACGCTTCTAGCATGCATTCTGCAAGGAAGCCAAATATACCACAGACCAACGCTAGGTTTTAGAAATTGATTTACAATAAGATGAGAACCTCTGCATGCTTCCGTTGGCAAACGTCAGTTGATTGATCGATTTATTTGTGGGGTTTTACGTCCCAAAACCACCATATGATTATGAGAGACGCCGTAGTGGAAGGCTCCGGAAATTTCGACCACCTGGGGTGTTTTAACGTGCACTCAAATCTGAACACACGGGCCTACAACATTTCCGCCTCCATCGGAAATGCAGCCGCCACAGTCGGGATTTGATCCCGCGACTAGACCACCGTGGCGGGGCATCAAACGTCAATTGTGGCTGCAATATCTGTTATCAACTTCTGCAGCAATGTACTAAAATTACAAATGCACTCTTATGAGTATGACTCAGCAAACTATATCGAATCATTGCGCGACCAGATACGAATACGCTAACGAATGCTTTGACGATGTTTAGTATCACTCCATAGCGTGTCGACAAAACTGATATCTTTAGTCCAGCATGAGCGCTTACCTTACGTCAGTCCTCAGGCATTTTTAGCGCCAGTTAGTCGACATGTCTGGAAAGCTTACGATCTGCGCAAAAGTACTCAATCACCACTAAGACGCCCGTCCACCTCGAGATTGTTTTATATATATGACACCAACCCCAAAATGCGTGAGATCTGCTTTAATTTTTACTTGTTTCACGCTTAAAGCATGCATGGAAAGTGTTCGACTTATGAAAACCTCAAAAACCGCGTGTTGAGCATTTCGCCCGTGCATACTTCGGTGGTGCAGGACATATACGGGTTTTGGCAGTATTTTCTCCTTTGCCGATATATTACGTCTCGGCTTGTCGTTGAAGAAATAAATGCCCAAGGACTTCTCCGGAAGCGATGGCATACAACCCGCTCAACTTCAATTTACAAGATCGAACCTGGGAAATTCAGCAGGCCAGGGAGGCTACTAGGAGACAAGGTCTTCCATCCTCTAGCACAGGGTAGCAAGCCGGTCTCAGAACTAGCTAACCCACCTGTCCTCCCGCTTTTTCTTGCTTCACCCTCCTCCTTCATGCTCAATCAGAGTGGCCTGGCCCAGACCAGCAAATAGATGGATCTCGTAATAAAGCTGCCTCACTCATTCACGCATAAATGCCATTTAGAAAGGGTTTTCGCTGCACACAGGCAAAGAGAGCAGACGACATAGTACACGTGCCCTATTTCTAACCTCGTCAAAGCTCGCTGCTTAGCAAAATGCTTTTCCTAACGTGACTATGACTCTGCTGCTTCCACGAATGGGACAGTGAGTACCAGTGGTTAGAGGCTCCCCCACACTGCCTTCCAAGTTTCATTCAACACGTCGCCGCCAGCATGAAGAAATACTCTTGTCGATAAGAATAAGGGTGACAAATGTGAGATGAAAAATAATGAAAAAAGAAAATGAGAAAGTTCAGCCAAGCTTGCGCCCGGTATGCTATACACGACATTATGAATAAGGAATCTAGAAATAAAGAAAGGTGAGACAAGATGCTCTGCACTCACCTCTGAAGGCGCACGGCACGACTGTACAATCAGAAACTGAGGAGGCTGGCGTTTCCCCGAGAGCTGTATAGTACTGCACTAATGAGCCTAGAGTTCCAGCATTTTCGTTTCCAAAAATGTTTCCAATAAAAATGTATGCGGTGAGTAGAAGAATTAGTTCACCTGTGGGTGAAACAAACAAACAAGAGCATTACACTTTCATTTATTCTGCTTCGTATCTTTCATTCGCTCTATAAATGTCACAGCGAGTAAATATGTTCTTCGTTAAAAAAAAAAAAGCTATCGAACTCTGGTCGAAAACAGCCACAAAAAAAAAAGAACCAGGCCTGCGCCAACGTGCAGCACTGTCACAGCGAAAGCTGGAAGAGTGGCCGTTCGGAGCCTCTTCTTACATTCTCTGAGTAACCAGTATATTGACACTTGCTGGGCACCCACAATGTCATAAATAATCATAACATTTGTGTAGTAAGCTGGTATTCACTACGCTATCTTTCATCACTCCTCGGAGTGAGAAACGCGGTATCCGCTACACACTTGCTAGGAATTTTGTGCAATTTCTTTATGCAGCGGCTGAGGACGATGAAGAACTTCTTCTGAAGTGGGCATGCGCCGCCGTTAAAATTGGCAGATCCCTCGTACAGTCGGAATCGATGACATGCGAAGCATGATTGAGAAATGTTGATATGTCACATTAAAATCAGCACAACGTTACGAGGCGGAGGTAAAGGATGCCGTACATGGCTTCAATCGCGTGATTATCATAATTGCACGTGTAATTTACCTTCATCATCTATTCACGTCACTTGATACCGAATTTGGTATATGTTGAGTTAGCAAAATGGCCGTGAGCGCGCTGTGATCGTAGCATGTAGTCATGTTTTACACGACACGCACATCATTATTATCAAGTTCGGACATGTCCTTTACCTTCGCCGACTATTCGCGTCACGTGATATCAAGTTTGGTATATGTGGAGCTAGGGAAATGGCCGCGAGCGCATCATGAGCTTGGCATGTTGTCGTGTTCTTACATGGCACGCGTATCATTATTACCATGCTTGCACCAGCCATATACCTTCGTCATTCATTGACGTTCTATAACAACAAATTTGTTATATGTGGACCTAGCGAAACGGCCGCGAGCGCATCATGAAGGGCCCAATATACTCCAGCGTAACGTTGACGAGCGCTCACGCTAGGCGCAGAGACGCTGCGCTATCAAAACGGACGCCAGGTGCGACCAGCTTCCGTCAGCACGGCCCGGCGGCCACCGGTGCGAAATGCAATGTGCTGCGTATCGCGCCCATGGCGTTACCCAGCTCTAACCAGAAAACACTGCATCTGCCTTTCTTCGCGATGGAGGGACGCCGGGCGCGCTCAAACACACATGCGTCAAAGCAACACAGCGCGGCGCGTGCCTGCAAGTATATGGCAGGCAGATCGACGCCTGGCGTAGCATCGCCGGCTTGACGCGGTTAGGTCTTTAGACGCCACGAAACGAAAGCCGGCGCACACGCGCGCCGGGTCACTTCGAACTGTAGTGGCGCCTTGAGTGTGGCATGTAGTCATGTTTTTAGATGACACGTGACTCATGATTATCATGTTTGCACCAGTAACACAACATCATCCATTGACGTCACGTACTACCAAATTTAGCATATGTGAAGCTAGCGAATCAGCCGCGAGCGCATCATGAGTCTGCCCGAAGTCATGTTGTCACATGAAACGCATGTCATGATTAGCATGTTTGGATGTGTCCTGTACCTATGTCGTCCGTTCTTGTCACGTAACACCTCATTTGGTATAAGTGAAGCTAGTGAAACGGCCCTGAGTGCATCATGAGCGTGGCATGCAGTCATGTTGTCGCGTGACGCGCATCTCATTTATATTATGTTTGCACCAGTGACACACCTTTATCATCAATTTACGCCCCGTAATACTAAATCTGGTATACGTGAAGCTAGCGAAATGTCCGCAAGCGCACCATGAGTGAGGCGTGTAGCCATGACTAGTCATAACATGAAAATCATGACATGCATGTCATGATTATTACATTAGGGTCTGTCACTTATGTTCGCTATGAAGTCATGTCATACCATGCCAGTTTTGCAACATGTCAAGTGAACGAAATCAACACAATATGAGGTGCAAAACTTTGAAATATAAATCCTGACATTCATGACGTACCTGGCAAGATTTTCATGTTTTGACTAGTCACTTTTTCTCGTCATACAGTCATGTTATGGCATACCAAGTTTCGTATTGATACCTTTATCAAAACGGCCAGGAGAGCTGAATGTCTAGGCGGCTAGATAGATAGATAGACACTCAAAGTCACCGAAGTTCGCTAAGAAATGCTGCGCATATAACAGATAAACAATGAAAAGCCTTTGTAATTGGTTGGAGTATTGGACGACCCACTCCACGTAATTTGCATTGTCTGACACCCGATTGTTTATTTGATGTTCTTAAACCCTTTATTGCTCATATTGACGCGATTCCTTTCCCGACATCAAGCTTGCCTGAAGTCAGTTCAGAAATGAGTTATAAGCACCAGCGTAGCTCAGTGCTAGAATACTGTGCTGGAACGCACGCAGGGGACCCGGGTTTTAACACCATCATCTCCTTGGAGTTTTTTTCTGTTTATTGAGTTTTATATGCAAAGCATTTCTTAGCGAACTTCGGTGACATTGAGCGTATCTATTTATCTAGCTGCCTACGACATTTAGCTCTCCTGCCCGTTTCGATAGTGGTATCAATATCAAACTTCGTATAGCATAACATGAGTTTATAAAGAACATACTTGACTAGTCATACTATGTAAATCATGACATGTATGTCATGAATGTCATGATTTACAATTCAGAGTCTGCAGCTCTTGCGGTGGTTTCGTTCACATGGCGTGTTGCAAACTGGTATGGTATGACATGATTGCTTGCCGAACACAAGTGACCGACCCTAACATGAAAATCATGACATGCATGTCATGTAAACACATGACTACATGCCACGCTCATGATGTGCTCGCTGCCATTTCACTAGCGTCACATATACCAAATTTAAAACGCAGCGATGGCGTAGTGGTTAGAGCATCCGCCTTGCATGCAAAAGGTCCGTGGTTCAAATCCCGGTGCCGCGCAGTTCCCAACCGGATTTTTAAAAAAAAATCCGCGTGGTGATGGAACTGCACTAAGAGGCCTGGGGTGTGGCCTCACCGGTAAAAGCACCGCAGGGAACGCACTCCCTCACCAGAGAAAGATTGGCCACACTGGTGCAGTATCTGGCCACCACCTCCCACATGCATACGTCAAATAACCCACGGCCATCAGTCCCCAGCAGCTGTGAAGCAACTGACCACGGCGGTGGTCAGATCTGCAACGCAGCAGAGGGTGCTAAGAATCTCTGGATCCGGACAGGCCGCCATTGGAACCTGAACTTGGCAACGTTTAACGCCAGAACCTTATCTAGTGAGGGAAGTCTGGCTGTACTATTCGAGGAGCTAGAGGGCATTAAATGGGATATAATAGAGCTCAGTGAGGTTAGGAGGACATATGAGGCCTATACGGTGCTATGGAATGGGCACGTCCTTTGCTATAGGGGCTTGGCTGACAGAAGAGAACTGGGAGTGGGGTTCCTAATTCACAGAAACATAGCTGGCAACATAGAGGAATACTATAGCATTAATGAAAGGGTGGTAGGTATCGTAATTAAACTGAATAAAAGATACAAGGTGAAGGTGGTACAGGCTTACGCGCCTACATCCAGTCATGATGATGCTTCAGTTGAAAGCTTCTATGAATACGTGGAATCGGCAATGAGTAAGGTAAAAACGCAGTAAACTATACTGATGGGAGACTTTAAGGCAAAGGTAGGGAAGAAGCAGGCTGGATGGAGACCAGGCAGTAGGAGATTATGGCATCGGCACTAGACAAGCCAGAGGAGAGCTACTAGTAGAATTCGCAAAACGCAATAATTTACGGATTTTGAATACCTTCTACCGAAAACGAGGACACCGCAAGTGGACATGGAGGAGCCCTAATGGCGAAAATAAGAACGAAATAGACTTTATAATGAGTGCCCACCGGGCATCGTGCAGGATGTGGAAGTGGTTGGCAAGGTACGATGCAGTGACCATAAAATGGTACGGTCTCGAATTCGCCTAGACTTGAAGAAAAAACGACAGAAACTGATACGCGAGAAGCCAATCAATGAGCTAGCACTGAGAGGGAAAGTACAGGAATTCAGAGTGTCACTGCAGAACAGGTACTCTGCTCTTAGTGAGGAAACCAACCTTAGCGTAGATATAATGAATGATAATTTGACGAGTATCATTACGGAGTGTGCAGTGGAAGTTGGAGGCAGGGTAGTTAGACAGGACACTGGCAAGCTTTCTCAGGAAAAGAAGAATCTCATTAAGAAACGTCAAATCACGAATGTCTCAAGTACAACAGACAAAATAGAACTGGCAGAGCTTTCGAAGTTGATTATTAGGCGTAAGATATCTGATGTAAGAAGGTATAACATGGAGAGAATTGAACATGCTCTGAACAACAGAGGAAGCGTCAAAACAGTGAAGAGGAAACTTGGGATAGGCGAAAATCGGATGTATGCACTAAGGAACAAAGAAGGCAAAATAACTACCAATATGGATAGGATAGTTAAAATAGCGGAGGAGTTCTACAGAGAACTGTACAGTAGCCGGGACAACCACGACTTTAATACTATAAGAACAAGCACTAACCCAGATGACACCCCACCAGTAATGATAGAAGTCAGAAAAGCTTTGGAGAGCATGCAAAGAGGCAAAGCAGCTGGTGAGGATCAGGTAACATCAGATCTGCTGAAAGATGGAGGACAGATTGCGTTAGAAAAACTAGCCACCCTGTTTACGAGATGTCTCCTGACGGGAAGAGTACCAGAGTCTTGGAAGAACGCTAACATCATCTTAATACAAAAGAAAGGCGATGACAAGGACTTCAAGAATTACAGGCCGATCAGCTTGCTCTGTGCAGTATACAAGCTATTTACAAAGGTAATTGCTAACAGAGTAAAGAAAACATTAGAATTCAATCAACCAAAGGAACGAGTAGGATTTCGAACAGGCTACTCAACAATCGACCACATTCATACTATCAATCAGGTAACAGAGAAATGCTCAAAATATAACCAACCACTATACATAGCATTCATAGATTACGAGAAGGCGTTTGATTCAGTAGAAATATCAGCCGTCATGCAGACACTGCGGAAGCAGGGTGTCGATGAAGCATATATAAACATCCTGGAAGAAATTTACAGATCAACTGCTACCATAGTGCTTCATAAAGAAAGCAACAGAATACCAATCAAAAAGGGTGTAAGGCAGGGGGACACAATTTCTCCAATGCTACTTACCGCGTGCTTACAGGAGGTTTTCAGAAGCCTAGAGTGGAAACAGTTAGGGATAAGAGTTAATGGAGGGTGCCTTAGTAACCTGCGCTTCGCCGATGACATTGCATGGCTGAGTAACTCAGGGGACGGATTGCAACTCATGATTACGGAGTTAGACAAGGAGAGCAGAAAGGTGGGTCTTAAAATTAATCTGCAGAAAACGAATGTAATGTACAACAACCTCGCAAAAGAGTAGAGTTTCGACATAGGTAATAGTGCACTTCAAGTTGTAAAAGACTATGTCTACTCAGGGCAGGTAATAACCGTGGAGCCTAACCACGAGACTGAAGTATCCAGAAGAATAAGAATTGGGTGGAGCACATTTGGCAAGCACTCTCAAATTATGACAGGTAGATTGCCACTATCCCTCAAGAGGAAGGTATATAACAGCTGTATCTTGCCGGTACTTAGCTACGGAGCAGAAACCTGGAGACTTACAAAGAGCGTTCAGCTTAAATTGAGGATGACGCAGCGAGCAATGGAAAGAAAAATGGTAGGTATAACCTTAAGAGACAAAAAGAGAGCAGAGTGGATTAGGGAACAAACGGGAGTTAAGGATATCATAGCTGAAATCAAGAAGAAGAAATGGACATGGGCAGGGCATTTAGCACGTAGACAGGATAACCGCTGGTCATTAAGGGTAACTAACTGGATTCCCAGAGAAGGCAAGCGGGTTAGGGGGAGACAGAAGGTTAGGTGGGCAGATGAGATTAAGAAGTTTATGGGTATAAATTGGCAGCAGCAAGCACAGGACCGGGTTAACTGGCGGAACATGGGACAGGCCTTTGTCCTGCAGTGGACGTAGTCAGGCTGATGATGATGATGATGATTATGATGATACCAAATTTGGTATTACGGTACGTGAATGGATGACAAAGGTATGTGACTGGTGCAAACATGATAATCATGAGATGCCTGTCATGTAAAAACATGACTACATGCCACACTCATGATGCGCTGGTGGCCGTTTCGCTAGCTTCACTTATATTAAATTTGGTATTACGGCAGGTGAATGGATGATGAATGTATGATACTAGTGTAAACAAAAAAATCATGACATGCGTGTCATGTAACAACATGACTACATTCCACGCTCATGATGCGCTCGCGGTCGTTTCGCTAACTTCACATATACCAAATTCGGTATTATTGTACGTGACTGGATAACGAATGTATGTTACTGGTGCAAACATGATAAACATGAGATGCGTGTTATGTAACAACATGACTACATGCTTCGCTCATGATGCACTCGCGGCCGTTTCGCTAGCTTCACATGTACCAAACTCGGTATTACCCGACGCGAACGGACGACGTAGGCAAATGACACATCCAAACATAATAATCATGACATGTGTGTCATGCAACAACATGACTATACGATGCGCTCGCGGCCATTTTGCTAGCTTCACATATGCCAAATTTTGTATTACGTGACGTATATGGATGACGAAGGTATGTGCCTGGTGCAAACATAGTAATCATGATATGCGTGTAATGTGAGAACATGGCTACATACCACAGTCAAGGTGCCAATACATTTTGACATGACGCGGTGCGCGTGCTCGCCGGGGTTACCACGCCAGGCGCCGGTCTTGCTACATCTTGCAGGCGCGCATTAGGCTGCGTTACTGTGACGCATGCGTGTTTCAGCCCGCCCAGCGTCCCTTCGTCACGAAAAGAGGGAGACGCAATGTTGTCTGGTTAACGCATCAGCACGAAATGCAGAATGTCGCATTTCGCGCCGGTTGCCTTTGGGCCGCACCGACGAACGCTGGTCGCACTGGCCGCGCCAGGCGTCACACCATAGAGTCCTCGCGTTTTGCTAGCGTAGCGTCGCTGTGCCCAGCGTGCACGCGCGTCAACGCTACGTAGGAGTATATTGGGCCCTTCATGATGTGCTCGCGGCTGCTTTGCTAACTCCACATATACGAAATTGGGTGTTACGTGACGTCAATGGATGACGAAAGTATTTGACTGGTGCACACATGATAATGCTGACAAGCGCGTTATTTAAGAAAATGACAGCATATTACGGTCATAGTGTTCTTGGGGCCCTTTCGTAGCTCCACATATACTAAATTTGGTGTCACGTGACATGAATAAATGAGGAAGGTAAACGACACATTCAAACATGATAATGACGACACGTTGATCATGTATGGCATCGTTTACCTTTACCGTCTAGCATTGTGCTGATTTTATAGTGATATATCAACCTTCCTCAATCGTGCTTCGCATACCATTGATTCCCACTGTACGTGAGATCTGCCATTTTTTCTTCTATTTTACTGGTTACGGACACCGGCGGTGGCGCCGGACAACTACGGTGCCGCACCTGACCCGTGTTCTGATCTCCTAACAGCTCTCGCTGTAAAAATGACAAAGAAGGATAGAGGACAGAAGAAAAGTTTCAGTGTGGCAAGGTTTTCCCGGCGCGCAAAAGGCTCTTCTTCGACGTGCACTCAAAGCCCCGTACCACACCTGGGCTTTGTTCAAACTTGTCCACGCGGGCGCCCATCTACAGTACAAAGTGCGCGAGCGAGCTCCTTATCGAGTTGCCGCAGGTGGGTCTTTTTTCCGGTGTGCCGAGCGCGAGAACTATGAAAGGTCATGCCTGCTCGTCTCCCCCTATTCCCTCTCCGCCTCTTTATTTCCAACCTCCCTTCTTTTCATCGCTAAGCAACTCCATTCTTTCATTCGCAACGTAGATACGGTAGGTACACATGGCTGCACAAGAGAAACAGACTCCGGTCTTTAACCAGCTGCTGCGTCCGCTCCCGAGAACGGAAGAACTAGGACACGGCGTTCTCGCTAATGCAACTTAATAGTGGAGTTTTAGGCTACTGGTAAGTAATGAATTAACTCTGAATGGACAGTTTTGAGTCTAAACTAACGAACGAAACCTATAAGCTTCAACTTTTACGTGAGTAAACCATTACGCAGTTTTCAACTGGGTAAACTGGTTCAACTTTTACGCGGGTTTACTACTGGGTAAACCATTTTACGAAGCATCAGAGCTTTGTTAGCTGCAGTGCTGGCAGTTCGAGCAATTCCGGGTAGAAAGCTTGAGCTTGCACAGCTGATGGTAAATGTGCGTGAGGTGCGTCGAGAAACTGATTGGTTATGTGAGAAGCGCGCAAAGAGCGCTCAGTGCACTATAAACGCTCTTAAAGCGCCAACGACAGCTAAGCACAACCAGGGGTTTCATGCTGATGAGGAGAAAAAATAGAGCGGACAGGCGTGGATGTATGTTGCAGTAAGAATCTTCCAAGAATACTTAGTCTCGCACTAGACAATGCGCCAGTTGAGCACTCTGTCTTAGGTGAAAACCAAACAAGCACGAGTCACAAGACCGTCAACGTCTTCACCCACAGTGGCAGTGATCTGGTGGGCTATACGCTCCGGCTCTGTTGTGTGAGGAGCGAAGGAAACAGAAAGATTGCAGCTTTTCACACAGTGAACTGTATAGCGTGAACGGGTAACACTGAAACGACGCTCAGTAGGGAGAGTGAAAAGAGAGGCGTAAAGATCATCAAGGGAAAATGACCGAGAGAGATAATGAAGGACTACTGGTTGCATAGTAAAGAGACTAGAGCAGACCATAATTATTCCGCTTGTAGAGAAACTTCGAAGAGGTGAAAAGCCTGTTACTATCGGCGCCCACACACTCGCAGTGGAAGGTAGGAAGGAATCGGAGATGGAAAAGCGAGGATTTCAAGCCGTCTAGAAGGATGGGTATGCTACCCTGCACAGGGTGAAAGTGATGATGTAGTTTAAAAGATAGAGAGCGAGAGAGGAGAACACGCACACACAATGTAGCACAACTCACAGTAACTATAGAGAGAGAGAATAAACATTTAATGATAACAAATGCACACTGAGCCTTCTTTGGGTAGGGCCCTCAGTCCAGGGCTCCATTGCCTTGCGCGACCCTGTGAGCCCGCTGAGCCAGCTGCTGCTGTTCCTGCCGGCGCAAGCTGAGCAGTGCAGACTCCGAAGAGGAAGGGGTGGAATTGGGAACGGGAGGAACGCCCTGTGGGGCAGAGCATTCCCACGTGGAGTGGTACACCGTTGGTACGAATTCACAGAAGGGGCAGTAGGAGGGGTAGAGAGTCAGATGAAAGCGATTTAGCATATAAAGGCCAGGAAATGAATTGGTCTGTAGTTGCCGCCAAGTGACAGCATCTGCTCTGTTAAGTGAAGGATGAGGGTGAGGATAAGTATAACGGCTTTGTCGGTAGTACTCCAGCGTAGCGTTGTAGTTGAGTGGTTCTGTCGATGCGTCGTCTGGATTGGACAGCTCTTCCAATGAAGCCCAGCCGGTAAGCTCTCGGGCAACAGCATGAACGCGTTCATTACCATGGAGAGAGGCGTGTCCAGGAGTCCAGACGATACGCAAAGGACGTAATGCGGATGGCGAGACAGAAGAGAGTATATTGTGTGTATGTGCAGCCACAAGTCCTTGAGAGAAAGCACGGCAAGCAGCTTGTGAATCTGTTACAATAGTAACAACGGAGCCATGCGACAGTGTCGTAGCGTGAACAATTGCCAGAGCGAGACCTCCTTCCTCTGCCAGACCACTGTCTGTAGTGCGAAGTGTGGCAGACGCTACAAGGGCGTCTGTGTCATCAGTCACGGCTAAACACATGGCTGACTTCTCTGGGTAGCGTCCTGCATCAATGTAAAGTACTTGTAAGTCTGAGGTACCATCACCAAAGACGCGTGCCATAGCCTAAACTCGGGCACGTCGACGACCAGCGTGGCGGGAGGGAATCATATTGCGTGGAATCGTAGGCACTTTGATGAGTGCGCGGACAGTAGAAGCAAGTTTATGTCGCGGTACTTGTGCGGGTTTTTCAGGACTCGGGTAGCCAAGACGAGACAGGATGGCGCAGCCCTGGCGGGTCTGCCTGAGCCGTTGGAGCTGACTGTTGTGCTGGGCCTCGGTGAGTTCGGTTACGGTATTGTGGACTCCTCATTGAAGGAGGTGTTGTGTAGATGCGTGTGGAGGCAAGCCGAGAGCCGCCTGCACAGCTGTCCGTAGAAAGATGTCCATCGCTTTGATTTGAGCTAGCGTGAGATTGTGAAAGGGCAGATGATAGGTGAGCCGACTAACTATGAGTGCTTGTACTAAGCGGAGGACATCCTTCTCACAGAGGCCTCTCCTCCGATTGGTGATGCGTTGAATCATGTGTGTAATTTGAGCTATCTGCTGAGCCAGAAGGTGTGTAGTGTGCGAGGCCTTACCGTCGGACTGAAGGTAGAGGCCTAAAATGCAAATTCGTGGTACCAGAGGGATAGGACGGCCATTAAGAAACAGCGAAATGTCTGGAGAATCAGCGGCTTTGCGGCGCCGCTTGTATACCAATAACAACTCCGACTTATCCACTGAGCACGTAAGGCTGCCGGCAGCAGCATAGTCTTGTACCACTGTCACGGGTCCCGTTAATTAGGGAGGCGATCGCCGGGATAATTCCAAGGACCGAAATATCGGTCCCACGAACTGCACCACGAAAGCGTGAACAATTTAGAAGTGGTCCTATTTGGCGCGCCCGCGAACGCCAGCTGTGGCCCAAAGAACAAGTCAGAGCCGAGAGTTGATAAAAAAAACAAAATTATAGTTTCAATTGCGGCAGATCAAATCGATACACAAGTATGCCCACTCGACAATAGTTGAATACAATATGTCACCAATCAAACAACGTACTACACAGTACAATCAGCCACACTCGAAACAACGGACACAGACAACAATACGCACTACAATGCAGTCGCATGCATTGAACAACCAAGACACTTAAAGACTAAAGAGTTAGAAAACTTATTCAGTCAAAAGTTCTTGGAACAAAAGTCTGAATGATACTCTTCCGAGAATCACTCACTCAAAGTCCAGCGTTGTTGTCGTTCCGCTGCCCCCGAAGTTTCTCTTCCAGGAAACCTTGCGTCTTCAATTGGCCGCTCTCCAAGCACCAAGTTTCTTCGCTGGTAACACGTCGGCTTCCCACACGCAGCTGTTGCCACGCGTCTTCGCTCGCTGGCGGTAGACACACACTCTTGCCTGTAGCACGAGTCTTCACCCCTAGGTGGAAATCCTCTTCTTTTCCTCCTTTGTCACGAAAGACAAAAGGCTTCGCCGACAAGGCGGAACACCCTACGCACTCTGGCGCAATATCCCTTCTTCTCCTGCTTTGTCACTGAAGATAAAACCTTCGCCGACTACCCGGCGGAACACCCTACGCACTCTGGCGCATACTTTCTTCTTCTCCTGCTTTGTCACTAAGGGCGAAACCTTCACCGACAGACACGGCGGAATACCCTACGCACTCTGGCGCTAACTTCCTTCTTCTCCTGCTCTCCCATCTCTGCTGCTCGGTTAAATACCTTCCGCGCGAGATTCCAGAAAATTCTCATCATTTCGTCGGCACGATACGCAGCGAAGGCTCGGGAAAGCGCGAGACGGTTCGAGGGCCGTCCGCGACAGATGACGCAATACTGCATCTCCACGCCCCTTGTTATCGAGAAATTTCCAGAGCTTGCTCGGCCGCCGATGTGGGGTGAGGAGGTTCGTCGGCGAACCTACGCTTCCGAGGGGAGAGGGACGCGCGCCCGGGGTGTCTTTGGATGCTTGTTTTCTTTTTTTTTATCGTTGACCTCAAGGCGTCTCTGCGGCGCTTTGTCGCGAGAATTTGGCGGCGCGCCCTTTCTGAGCGCTCGTTTTGTGACAACCACAGACACAGCTTCCTGTAGGGCGCCCTGAATGGTTCCGTCAGATCCTTTGGTTGCCCAATTTGTAATGTCATCTGCATATATGGCATGCAGGATGTTGGGAACCTGTTGTAATAGGGAAGGGAGTTTAGCCATAGCCACGTTGAACAAAGTGGGCGAGAGAACCGAGCCCTCTGGTGTTCCTCTGCCTGCGAGACGAATGGCGTCCGAACGGAGGTCTCCAACCCAATAGTGGCCGTGCGGTCAGAAAGAAAGGATTTGACGTGATTGTAGATACGTGAGCCACACTGAGACGAAGCGAGATTGTCAAGAATAAGGTTGTGGGAGACGTCAAAAGCACCCTTCAGATCCAGGGCCAGAATAGCTCGGACCTGGTTTGAAGTGGGGCTATCCAACACGTCCTCCTTAAGTTGTAATAATACGTCCTGTGTAGAGATACCAGGACGGTAGCCGAATAGTGTATCAGGAAAAAAGTGATTGTCTTCGAGAAATAGTTGTAGTCGAGAGAGGACAACGCGTTCAAAGAGTTTAGCTACACATGAAGTTAAGGATATAGGGCGAAGATTCTAGAGGAATAGCGGCTTGCCAGGCTTTGGAATAAGTATGATTTCTGCGTGTCGCCACTTCTGTGGTAGCGTGCCATTGTTCCAATATTCGTTGTAAAAAGCGGGTAAATAATTGATGGACTGGTCATCTAAATTACGCAGAAGTGTGTACGTAAACCCATCTGTACCGGGTGCTGTGTTACGCTTGATGCTTTGCAAAGCTGGCGTAACCTCTGCTTCTGTATTGTCCTCATCTAGACGCGTATCGTGTACGTGTGGATAATCATGGTAGGCGGAACGGGGGCCCGTGGATACATAGTGTTGCTTTAAGATGTGCAGCAGAGTGGTATCGTCGAGCCCTGATTTGTGGAGAATGGTGTGGATTGCGTTAGCAGTGTGTGATTTTGTCTGCGTGGAATTTAAAAGAGCACGGAGTATACGCCACGTTCGAGGTGTATTTAGTGAGCCGTTGAGTCGATCACAGAAGTTATGCCAATTGTTGCTAGTGAGGATGTTCGCATAGTCATGTGCCTCAGTAGCTAGTTAGGCGATTCGGAGACGAAGTTTTCGGTTATGTTTTTGTCGCCGCCACCGCCGTGTCAAGCATCTGTGGGCATCCCAGAGATGCAGCAGATGCCAGTCCACATCCGGTGTTTCTGTCGTCGCAGCGATGAGTTTGGTAGCTCTTTGAAAATCAGACTGAAGTTGTAATATCCAAGCCTCTAGGAAAGGAGAGTCCTGATGGGTAGTTGTACGACTACGCCTAAATACATCGCAATTTGTTAGTTTTATGATGCGCTCTGGGGCACGCGTGGCTGCTACTTGGAGCTCTGTAGTTAGTATACGGTGATCACTGCCTAGATCATATTACAATTCATATACAGCAAAAACCTGTGTGAGCCCAACGAAGGAGGTAGACAACACACTTATCCTATCCGCCAAATCTTACGCCGTCCACAACGAACAAGAACAAATTATGGTAAACAAACTTTTACCCATCAAACAACTTGCATAATAAACAAATGAGAACATAAGCTTAATTTTGATTGTACAGAAAAAGAATTTAAGGTACAAGTTAAAGAAGTGCTAATGCAGGAAAACATACTTTTTGATGGATCCTAAAAAATACTGATGTTAGCAATGGTAGTAGTCGGGCGATTGAAATCTTGTACTGCATGTATTTTATTAACTATAAAATATAATGGTATGTATCACAGGTCTCTAGTGTTCTAGTCTGATTCCTTCCTGAGCGATGGTTATTTAGGTATGTTATGTAGTAAGTATTTTACAAGATTTGTATAATCAGTCAGATTCAATGTAACATGATATTTTTTGTCAGCTATTCTTTGCTCTGTTGCTTCTTTTGTTCATGAAGCTCTGGATGCCGCGAAAGCTGTTTTTTATTTTTATTTTTTTGATGTACGAACTGAGTACAAGGGTGTTGGGTCCTCTGTCAGGCTGTATGCCTTTAGCCCCAACATCCTTTTGGTTCTTGTGTCTTGTACAAGAAAACAATAAAACAAATTTTGAAAATTGAAAAAAAAATTAAAAAACTCAAATAGATTCACCATGAGGTTCCGCCAGGAATGATGACTAACGCCCTTGACTATCGTGAGGTCGGGGCATGTGTCCCTGCTCACACTATTACCCACGCGAGTGGGTTGATCAGGTTCTGTCAGCAGGGTCATGCGATGAATCGCGAGAACCTGTGCGAGTCGTCGGCCTTTAGGCGTTTCTGTTGCGTAGCCCCAAGCCGGATGGGAGACATTGAAATCTCCTAAAATAACTATGTGTTTACCCAACTTGCATAGTTGTGCAAATAGATGACCGAAGTCATCGTTCCTGGCGTTAGGTGCACTGTAAACGTTAAGCATGTACAAGCTGCTACTGAAACGAGAGCATGGAACTAATTCGAGTGGTACGTGTGAGATGGAGTTGCTTTGAAGGGTGCGCTTTATCACAGTGACATGCTTAGAAACTAATGTAGCTGTGCGATGAGGTGTATTGTTCGTTACGTCCGTATATGTGGTGTAACCCGGAAGCGTAGGGGTACATTGTACTTCTTGTAACGCTATGACATCGGGAGTAATCAGCTGCGTCGCAATGAATTGCATTAGAGCTCCGCATTTCCTGCGATACCCCCTGCAATTCCACTGCCACACACGTAGGAGTTGAGGGGTGTCACGCGTTTACCTACGGTTTCTCGCCATCATCATGCAATAGCGGGGACTCGGTAGTACACGGAGCCATTTCAGACTGTGCTAAATCTTGGTGGAGGGTGGTGGGAAGCGGGACTGCAGCAGCTGCGGCTGTTGGGACGGTTTTTCGGGATGGTGATAGGAAACGGGAAGGGCGTATGTAAGGGCGTGGTCGCTGTGCTTCACGTGTCGGAGACGTGGTGCGTTTTGGTGCAGATGGCGCAATATTAGGTTGGCCAAGTGCATCTGATATCTGCTGTTTAACATTCGTTACAATCTGCTGGACAGCAGCTTGCAGGGCCTGCTGGATTAATTGTTGGAGTGGAGCTGTTTGTTCAGCCATAATGCTATCCTTCATTTTCTGCATTTCTAATTGCATCATTGCTGCGAATTCGTTCGTTAAAGGAGTAGCCATTTCGTTCAACGCCTCTCGTGTGCAATAGTCGAATTGTGCCGTAGTTGACGGCATGTCAGGGTGAAGCTGAGTGTCTACTGACGTGGGTTGTAGTAGTCTAGGTCGCGTTGGTCATGGTGTTCTTTGCTGCGTCGATGTTTGTGTGAGGGAGTGGGACTGGTGTGGAGAGGGAGGGAGAGGAGGGAACTGCCCTGCACAACTTACCGTTTGTGCTTTCTTGTGGGAATTGCTTTGCTGGCGATGATGATGCGTTGTCCCGTCCATGTACCAGCCTTGAGATCCCTGCTGGCCAGCGAAACCACTCCGCGATGACGAGTTACCTCGCTTGGGCCCCTACTTATCCCTGGAATGGCTCCTTCACCTGGCTGCACTCCCGGACGCACTGCTCTGCCGTCCGGGGCTTGGAGATGGTGACTGGGCCTTCCTGGTGGGAGTAGCTGACCGGGGTAGTTTGCGTCGGTTGACTAGCGGCGAAAACCGCTTTGGACATGATTTGGCAGCCGTCGGGTGGTCGCCACCACAAAGCATGCAAGAAGGGCGGCACTCGTGGTTGTTAGGTGATAGTGAATCCCCGCACACTCCACATTTTGGAGTGTCAGGAGGCTGTGGGCACACATCCTCGCGGTGTCCTGTTTTGTTGCACTTTCTACAGTGGGGAATAGTCCGTTTGTAGAGGTAGCAGCGAAGAGCCTGTCCGTACGCGTTGACAAAGAAAGGGACTCGCTTGCCACAAAATGTGAGCACCATTGCTCCGGAATTGCCGAGGCGTATGCACGTGAGGGCCTCATAGCCCGGTACTTCAACTTCTGTCAGGAAATCGTCTGGTGTGATTTCATGGCCTATTCTATTGACCACACTTTTGCATGAATTATCAGGCGCAATACCATAAGAGGTGATGTCGTAGGTTGCTGCGTGCGCTGTAATTTTGTTGATTTGTCCAAGTGCAGTGGCGATGTGTTAAGATGAGGTGCTCATTGTTAGCACATTTTGATTTTCGTCAACACGAAGCTTGATATCAGGCTTCTCACTGCGTATATTTGCTGCTTGAGCTACGGCGAGAAGTAACGTCTTAGGGCTAACCTTGCTCAGATTAAATGGGGATGGATTGCTAGCTTGTAGTCCTTGGCCGGGAGCGGTGGGAGTCTTGGTAGACGCGTCCTAAGCCGGCTCTGGCGTAGATCGGGCTCAGACGGCGTGCTGGGCAGCTGTTGAGTCGGTACGGTATAGGATCGCAGCTGTCGGCGTTTGTTTGCTCTCTTGGTAACAGTGATCCATGGATGTGCGTTGTGCTCATTGCTCGCCTGCGTATCGGCGTCTTGACTGGTCTGCGTATCCATCATGTGGTCCGTCGAGCGAGAGGGCAATGAGTGCTTTTCGTCGGCTGCGACGCTCCCAGGGACACTCGCCATCCGCTGTAGAGCGGGGTGGCGTTCTGTCCAAGCCGTGTCTCCGGCTTGCTAGGGTTAGAGAGGTGGACCTCTTCAAGAATATTCGAAAGTGTTAAGATGTTTAATAGCGCACTCATAGGTTAAAGTCCAGTATAGGCTCGACAGTAATGATGCTAGGAACAAGTTCCTGTCATTTCAACAGATCGCCAGGAAGAAATTCTTCATGAAAATGAACCTGAGCCGGAGCCGATGTGATTCGCGTCCGTCGCATGCTCTCGCTACTCGACCACAGTAATTATAACTCTATTGGTCTGTAACTGCCGCTGCAACTATGATGACTTCAAGAAGATGAGCCCCCACCTTTGTCGCCTTTACCATGCGATGACTTCTCAGGTTAACATTACAAAATGATTTTTGCCGTCATCCACACATCACTGCCTTGCGGCAGTGATGTGTCACATATGGCAGGTAGAGGCTTCACTGCTCAAGGACGTAACAGGTATGATAAGCTGCCTTCAGCGAGTCGGCACTGTCGGTTAGGCAGTCGGCAAGAGAGCTCTCGCGCTAAGCCTTTATACGCCCGCGTCCATCAAGTCTCGCAGCCAACCAAAGAAGGAGTGTTTCGAAGGGGTGTTATCAAGATACTTTGTGAGAGCGGTCACTTCCCATAAACACCAATGTTATGAAGTCCATATGGTGGCTCTTCCCATGCATGAGCCTCTGAGGAGACTGACCTTTTTCTGAATGAAAACAGTTATAGCACACAACAGAGCAAACAGACCATTTGATACACTGTAAATAGAACGAGCTGGTTGCTATATGCTTCAAGAACATGTTCTCTGAAGAAATCTACCACCAAGTGTGAATAATCATTGCTGTCCCCTGGAAGGTGATGTTGAAATGCCTCAGCAGTTTCGCATCGAAATGGCAGAAAGAGGTGAAGAAGATACATTAAAAGATATGTAGCCTCTAATTGTAGAATAATCCAATGAGGTTCAGCAGAAGCCCAATAACCCAATAGCGTTCAACAGAAGGTTACATTAGCACAAAAAAAGACTCGCGTTGTTTAATCTGCAAGGAGTTTCGGAGCAGCACAACACCACGTTTTATCCAGATTCGATGCGTGGGTGTTCAAGGACTGGGCTACTTAAGACTGCGTAAGGGCCCACAGAGTGATACTCAAGTCTTTGAAAAGCAAAAGCCGAATGAATGAATTTTTCTCACACAGTCACGTTTTACTCCACGCCACGTCTCGTTTTGCTCCGCAGGTTGGGGTAAGATGATACATCTGGAGCATTTTTTATTTATTTTTAAAATACTTTTTTGAGCAGTGGCAACACGACAATATTTATGTGGCGCATACCTAGCACCGAAAGAAAAGTTTCTGCATTGATGTTTAGTTGTAAGAAGTGAAATAAAAAATAAATACTAAATAATTTAAAATATTTGTTGCATCTTCTCATCCCACTCTAATACTTCAAACGCATGTTCGTAGTTTTCCATGACCACGGGGTTCTGCGAACACTTTTTAGTTAATTTTTACGCTATCAACGTGCATAAATTTGTTTCCGGTGAGCTTCTTTCAACAATCTTTTTTTTTTATTTTTCTCTCCGTCTCTCACTTTTTCACATTTTTCATTCCTTGTTTCACATCGACACTTATAAGAAAAATTCGGCAGATCCCACGTACCTGGGAATTGACGTTATGCGAAGCATGTGGAGGGAAGGTAACCGTGTTGCAATTTTTTTTATTGACCAACATGTCATGAAGTTGCGCTAAGTATATGTACAAATGTTGCACGCACAAACATATGTTGAAGAGTTGCTGGTGTTTATATAACCAGTTGTTTGCACCGCAAAGATGTCGACTAGAACATGCGTATTAGCAACACTAGAAGCTGACAGAAAAACTGATGCTCATAAAGATACTGGCCCTGTACACTGCTACATATATCAACTTCAGCGCATGGCAACTAACCACAATTGACGTTAACCCGACGTGACGGATGTATCAATGGTGTACATATGTAATGTTTGTAAAATTGAGTAGGCAGCACTGTAAGCACTATTAACGTTTTACGAAGATTAGCCCCTATTTGAAAAGTAGTTCCGAGACCTGGCTTATCTATGTGGTAGAATGCTTGACTGCCACGCAGAACGCTTAGGTTCGATTCCTGCTGGGACCCTGAAATGTATTATTTCCATTCGTATGGGTGGCCTATGCTGCCTATGCTAGGTTTCCCTTAACACTGACATTTATTCTGTGCCTTCGTTGGGTCGACACTATCGATGTCGGGTTTTGCTTAACGATCACGCGTTTAAGTTGCCCATGTGTGTCCTCTCGCACGTAGCCTCATACCAGTGACACATACCTACCCGTGGGCATGTGCCACTGTCTGGCGGGAAGTGATTGATGGTGTACGCGACAGGATTGTGACATTATTCATGTCTGGACCAACGCGTCATATTCGTCAAAGCATCTTACCCTCCCATGCTAATTTTGGTTCACGCTAAGTTAAGCGGGTGACCACAAGAGCACCCAAGCGTAAGCGGCTAGATAGATAGATAGATAGATAGATAGATAGATAGATAGATAGATAGATAGATAGATAGATAGATAGATAGATAGATAGATAGATAGATAGATAGATAGATAGATAGATAGATAGATAGATAGATAGATAGATAGATAGATAGATAGATAGATAGATAGATAGATAGATAGATAGATAGATAGATAGATAGATAGATAGATAGATAGATAGATAGATAGATAGATGTTTCAGAAGAACCAGAGAGACCGCAGAACCGATACGTCTTCGGTTTATTGTTGACAGAACAGGAATAAAAAAATATGCAGAGCGTGCCCCTGGCGACTTCTTCCTCGCCTCCGAGCTCCATCTTCAATCTTCCCGCCGGCCAAATTCAACTTCCCGCTGGCCAGATTCAACCGAAGCAACCTTCGAGCGAATACAACAGTTGAATCGGCCTCTTGACTAATTTTCCTTCAGGTGTACGAAGCAAGCATGTTCTCACTAGTCATCCTTACCTGGGAAAATCTTTTCATCCTTACCTGGGAAAATCTTTTCGACCTTGCAGAGTTTCTTCTGAGTTATTTTTCGCGCTTCTCCAAGCAGAAGTACATCTCCTTCTTGTCCATTTGTGTGACGCTCTGTTTTTCTGCTGGCACACTTAAGCTCCCTCAGGTACTCCTTTTTCCATCTGGTCCACCATGTTATCATTGCCCGTTTTCTTGCACTCCAATAATTCAGCAAACTGTATTCTCCGAGTCTGTTTTCTTCCTGCTTGTTCATTGCTTGCCGGCTTCCTATAACGTCCGCCGGTGTGATGGGTTGTGGCTCGTTAGGATCGTCATACACATAAGTAAGAGGCCGGTTGTTAAGTACTCCTTCTGCTTCAACAACCGTAGTCCGTAGTTTTTCTTCATCCAAAAGTCGAGCACCTATAGTTTTTGCCATGGATGTCTCAAAGCTTCTGATCAGTTTTTCATAAAATCCTCCCCACCATGGAGCTAACTCTACAATAAACTTCCATTTTATTTTCAGGTTACTGGTATACTGTTGAAGCCTTTCATCTTCCAACTTTAATATCTTGTTCATCTCTTTCTCAGATTTCTTGAATGCTCTTGCAATATCACTGTAAATAGTTGTACACAATCCTCTTCTAGCTACGAATCTTCCGAATGCTTGAATAAACGCTTCTGATGACATCCTCTTGACCAACTCCAGTTGTATGGTTCTTGTTACTGCACACGTAAATACCACAATGTAAAGCTTTGTAACTTTTTCGCTTTTCTCCTCTCGAGCATTTAGCGGTCCAGCAAAGCCTATACCAACTGTGTCGAATGGCTTCATCTGTGTTATCCTCTCAGCTGGTAGTGGTGGAATTTCTTGTGCCATTGGTCTAGAATTGAATCTCCTACATGTGATGCATTTCTTTATTACATATTTCACCATCTGTCGGGCACGCACAATCCAAAAATTCGTTCTTAGATGTGTCGATGTTGCCGCAACGCCACCGTGCATTGTCACTTGATGCGCGTTCAGAACTAGGAGTTCTGAAAAGTGACTTTCTCTTGGTAAAATAATAGGATGCTTCTCATCAAAGCTCAAATCACTCCACTGAAGCCTCCCTTTTATTCTTAGGACATCTTGATCATCTTCGAAGATGTTCGTTCCGTACAGATTCATGTTGTCATATATTCGTGTCACTGCATTTTCTAGCGTTTTCTGCTCCTGCTTTATCAGCACATACTCTGCCTTGTCCAATTCTTCTCCTGTAAGCGAACCTGTTTTTCTTTCTTTTCGTCGGTTTCCTATATAACGCATCACCAACGCGGTAACTCGTAACGCTTTCTTGTATGATCCGAACCTGCTCACATCAACTATCTTTTCTTCACTCGTGGTGGTAGTTAAGCCTGCCAGGGTCTTTTTTTCATCTTTGTTGTCATCACTGTCCGATTCTTGTGTGATGTCATAATGAGGCCTTTGTTTTTCATTCTTGATCCAGGTGGGGCCTTTCCACCATAATTCACTGTCCAGCAAACGTTTCATCTTCATCCCCCTTGTCATCAGATCCGCAGGATTTTTATCACTTTTAACATAACCCCATTGACTCTCATTAGACTTGCTCTTAATTTCTGCTGTGCGGTTGCGAACAGATCTTTCGCCTTGTTAGACTTTATCCAGCATAAAACAATTTGAGAGTCAGTCCAGAATTTCACATTCCTTAGTTTCCTGATGAAATTCTCAGCTTTATGACTGGCCAATCTGACTGATATTGTGGCCGCCAACAACTCCAATCTTGCTAGTGTAATCTTTTTGATTGGAGCGACTCTACCCTTTGCAATGATTAAATTGGCTTCATTGCTTCCATCGAAGTATTCTGTTACAATGTATGCTGCTGCTCCATATGCCATTGGACTCGCATCGGAAAACACATTTAGAGTCGATGCTTTCACTTCAGCTTGCCTGTTGTCATAGCATCTGTGAACGGTGAAGTGCTGAAGCTCCTCCGACCAGTCCTTCCAAGCTGATCTATGCTGGCTTGGTAACGGGTCATCCCATTTCAGTTTGTCCATCCAAATTTTTTGCAGCAATATTTTTGCTCTAACTGAAAATGGTTTCAAAAACCTAAAGGGTCATATAGCTTTGCCGTGTCCTGCAAAACCTGTCTTTTTGAGAGTTGTCTCATGTCCTTGTCATTTCGCTATGTAGTGTCGGGAAAGCTCAACACGTCGTCTACGAAATTCTATTTCAGTCCCAAAATCTTGATTTTTCCCTCTTTTCTTATCCCTAGATCCAGATCCTCTCCTTCTTCATCAAAGAGTTTTCCTAGCTCGGCGTCATTTGAAATCCATTTTCTTAAATTCATTTCCGCATTGCGAAAAATATTTCGTGCTTCTTTGTATATCTTTGTCGATGTCGAGTATTCGTCGGCTCCTAGTAAAACGTCATCGACGTAGATTCCTTTCCGGAGTTTCGCCACAACTGCAGGATATTTTTCTTCGAATTTATCCAAATGTCGATGAATCGTGGCCGGCAGAAGGAAGCTACTTGGTGTAGTTCCGAAAGTAACCCTCGCCATTCTCCACGTTTTTATCTTCAGGGTTGGCGTATCTTCGCTGGGTATTTTTTCCCGCCACATAAATCGGAGTGCGTCTCGGTCATTTTCATGTATCTTCATCTGCAAGAATGCTTTTTCCACGTCGGCTGTCATTGCGATCTTGTGATGTGGGAAGTTCATCAGCAAGCTTGTAATGTCGGGGTTTAGGTTTGGCCCCTTTTCCAAATTGTCATTCAAAGATTCACCTGGATTCTGGCTTGACGATGCGTCAAAGACGATCCGTATTTTTTCGTTGTTCGGTCCTTCTTAATTACTGCTTGATTCGGGATGTAGTATACAAGTTTGTTCTGTATATCGAATCCAGCATCTTCTTCGACGTTTTCTGCTATTTCTTGCTCTAAGTACTCTCGAATAGCTTTGTCGTAGGCTAGGAGCTCATCTTTATCCTTGCATAATTTCTTGGTCACCTGGATAAGCCTCTTCTCTGCAATGGTGTTGTTGTTGTCCAATGTCACGTTTTCTTTCCATGGTAGCCACACTTGGTATCTTCCTGCCTTGAACTCCATTGTTTGTCGAACGTAGTCTAGCACATGTTCATCGTTCATCTTTGTTGCTGGTTTCTCCTTGATGCCCATGTTTTTCAAGTCCCAGAATATCTGCAGTTCGTCCACATTCGTGTCTGACTTGGCACTGACCTTGAGTACCATAACCGTCGATGATTTCATCGGCACACAATGAAGTGCTACAGGACCTTGGACCGCCCATCCCAATATTGTTTCTATTGCCATTACTTTTCGATGAATCTCGCAAATGCGACCAGTGACTACAGTCCAGTGAAAACCTGCTCCAATTAATATAGAAGTTTCCATACTTTTCCTTTCTTTGTCCATCTTGTCGTTGTCATCAGCCAAACGAATTCCCATCGATTTTGCTCTTTCGTGTATTGTCAACGGTGGCGATGGCAGCACTTCACAGGTTATAACTTCTATCTTCAGTGCCTCTATCGTGACTGGCTCCGATGTGGGATCCTTCCTCACGCTGACCTCGACGACTTTCATGTCTAGTTCCATCTCTCCTTCTCCAAATGATCCTACAGTAATCCTTTCGGATCTTTTTACCTTGCACGCTAGTTTTCTTGACAATCTTTTGAGTATGAATGTCGTCTGACTCCCGTTGTCCAGCAGAATCCGTGCGTAGCACCCGCTGTCTTCTCCCTCCGTCCACGAAAAGGCTGTCTGCAGTAGTATGCACTTGTGTTCATCATACTGCTATGCGTGCATGTTGCAGGACTTGTCCAACTGGTCAGGTTGCGCGCTTTTACGCACTTGCTCAACATCATTACCACTTCGCTGCTGTGCTGACTTTCCTGCAGGCGTACGTGGTCGACACATGGATGTCGCGTGCCTTCCCTTGCATGTTTTGCAGCGTACGTTAGCGCGGCATATCTTCGCCGTGTGGTGAGGTCTGGTGCATCTGAAGCACCTTCGTTCCCGTTGCAAGGCTTCTTTCTTCTGCTGCATAGTAATGTTTCCTCTGCAATCTTCCGTGTAGTGTCCAGTCATCTCACAGAAGATGCAGTTCTTAATGTTGGTGCTTTGAAGCGTAGATGTCCTAGTCCACCTCATACTGTGTGGTGACTGGGTCACTTCGTATTTTTCCTCTCGAGTTTCTTCTCTCCTTCGTATATATGTGTTTAAAAACTCCATAATTTCTTTCAAACTGCTCGTGCTGTCTCTTGACGCTGAGTTCGACTCCGTAGTTGCTGGTCTGTTGTCACCTTTAACTCCTTCATCTTCATCTCAATCCTCATATCCACCAGTAGCGCAGATTTTACAACAGGAGCTATCACTGTGGCATAACTATTCATTTCCACTCCTAACCACTGCAGTGCTCGTGTGTTAACTTGCAACTTTTGGAAGAGTTTCTTCAACCCATTTACATCTTTAGGACTCTTCACTGCTTCCAAATTTGCAAGCTCTTTTATGTAGGTCTCTTTTAAATTATCTTCTCGTCCGAAGGTTTCGTTCAAAAGAGCGCCTGCAGGCTCGTAATTCTGATCAGAAAACTGTAAACCTTCTATGAGGGACGCAGCCTCCCCGCTCAGAGACGCCAGAAGGTAATTAAATTTTTGATTCTTCGGCATGTTTACTCTGTTGTGCACCGATGTCTCGAACTGTCGCCAAAACCTTGGCCATGCTGTTTTTTTTCATCAAACTTGATCATCTCAAGACGTGGCAACTTGACAAGCTCTTGTGTCTCCGAGATTTGGTTAGTACCTTGCAGTGAGCTCGCCTGTTCTGTGACTATTCTCGTAGTCAGTTGCGTCGCTTGTTCTAACTCGCGTAATTGCTCCTCTATTTTTGTCGTTGCAGCGACGATCTTCATCTCATAATGCAAAACCCTTTCAAATTCCGCCTCCGCGTCGTCTTCTTTAATGAACGGTTCAATCTGTTCGTTAACTTGTCTTAACGTCTGTGACACGCTCTTCATCTGGTTCAGAAGCGTCATAAGTTGCGCTCGATCGGCGTCTTCTTGTATCTTCTTATCGATTTCGCTCGTAAGCGTCGTCACATTTGCTGGAAGCGTCTTCCGCTTCTTCGATAGGACCTCTTTATTCAGGCCTAAAACGTGTTGAAAGAGCTCTTGTCTGTTTATGTGCGTCGCCAACAGTCGTCGGTCGTGGTCCTCCTTTCGACGGTTCGTCCTTGAGCCAGACGCCGCTGCTTCGTTCTTCAACCCATTGTTGCAAATGGGGTTTAAGTCTCTGCGTCTGCCCTCAGATATCCTGGTCACGGCACCATGTTTCAGAAGGACCAGAGAGACCGCAGAACTGAGACGTCCTCGGTTTATTGTTGACAGAACAGGAATAAAAAAAAATATGCAGAGCGTGCCCCTGGCTACTTCTTCCTCGCCTCCGAGCTCCATCTTCAATCTGTTTTCTACAATAGATAGATAGATAGATAGATAGATAGATAGATAGATAGATAGATAGATAGATAGATAGATAGATAGATAGATAGATAGATAGATAGATAGATAGATAGATAGATAGATAGATAGATAGATAGATAGATAGATAGATAGATAGATAGATAGATAGATAGATAGATAGATAGATAGATAGATAGATAGATAGATAGATAGATAGATAGATAGATAGATAGATAGATAGATAGATAGATAGATAGATAGATAGATAGATAGATAGATAGATAGACATAAGGACAGATACGTTCAATGTCGCCAAAGTTTGCTGAGAAATGCTTCGCATTTAAAACAGCCGACAACGGCTACAGATTCAAAGCTCCGCTTTCTTTCTTTTTTTTTCTCTATACAACCTATTGAGTTATACGTAATCGACGACAGAACCAAAGTGATATTGGTGGTTGCGCGCCTTGTGCCTCTAAGGAAGTAGCAGCGAATTGAGCGAATTGTGAAGCACTATTCTATTTTTTACAGTGAATGGGGAATGGGAATAATAATTGTCCCCTACTCCGAAAAAGTGAGTGGCAAGTTTTGAGCGTGAATGTAGCACTTCTTCCGACTGATAAGTGATTGTGTGAAAACAGAGTGAGTGTTTCTGTTCCCCTTTGTAATTCTTATCGGTGATCATTGATAATGTCGCAGTGCCATACATCGTGTCTGTTCCTTCATGCTAGTAAATGGCGCTGGTCTATTTTGTTACCAGGAGCAGTTGTAGGTCACTTGAACTGCTGTTACTCATATGCAATGAACGTCCCCTTGAGCGAACTCGGTTGGCTGTGTGAAAATCTGCGTGTCTGTGACGTCATCTGCTCTCGCTTATATACAGGAGCGCTGCGGTCGCAGCGTGATGGGCCGCACATGCCACTCGCACGACGACTGCTTCTGTCCAGGACTGAAGTTCTTCTGCTCGGCAGGAAGGTGTCGCTCTCCAGCCTCCAGAAAAGGTGAGCGATTGTCTTCATTACAGGTGGCATTCATATCGGCCACATACAACTTCTGGCGATTTCGGTCATTCCGATCTCAACGGAAGTTGTTGCAACGTGAAGTGACTATAGCCGTAAATCAGCACGACAATGACTCATGTCAAGCGACATACCTGTGCTATGAAGTTGTACACCCTAAAGCCATATGGCATACGAAGAGGCAGGTTTCTCTTCAATGTGGGCGAATGATTTATTGTACCCCTACGAAAATGTCATAATTCTGACATCGCTTTCGGGAAACAATGTACGTTTATTTGTAATCATAAAAGCAGATAATGAAGAGTACGACATGCTGTGCTGGGGGTGTGGTGACAAGCTGTAACTGTCTGCTTTAAACATGTTCATACCAATGTAAGAGGCTGCAAACATTGACACAGACAGTAAAGGTACAATTATAATGCCCTCTATGCGTATAACAAACAGTCTTTTAGTGAGCGATGCGAACTACTGTGGAACGATGGTAAGCTGTCCCTGAACATTGGAGAAATCTGCAGCGCATGCTCTTGATCTGCACTTCGAAAAAGATGATTGTTTTATTTCGATAGAAAATATATGGACTGTCTTGGCTGGTCTTTGCCGTCGCCGCCACCGTCATTCACGTATATGTATATATAAGTATATATACGTATATACGGGGAAAATGCGCTAGCCTCCTTTTTCTGTAGAGCGAACATCGCTTTTCCGGCCGGGGTCGTCTGCGCCCGCTTATCTCATGAGCGAACAAGGATCGTTGATGCGCTATCGCGGCAACAATCAGTGGGCGCGCTCTGTGCCCCCACAGCAGGTGGGAGCTTCTACAAGCTGCGGTGTCAACACGAAAAATTGTTACCAAAAGTGTACCTATAGCGGCCGTGTTCTCTCAAGGCGCGTCTACATTAAAGAGATACGACACCAATTTTTGTCTGCCGATTCTTTTCGGGAGTCTTTTGTCTCGTCGTCGTGATATTTAAACTACGACGCACAAACAGTTCACCTATTGTCTCTAGAAGACTCCGCCTGAGCCTTGTGCTCACAGCTATTCGTTGGCCGATCCTGTAGTCGCACTGAAGGCACACGCAGTGACACCAACTAAACTTGCACACCTGCACCTCATTTTCAGTCATGCTTCCTGCTTTACCATTGTCCCTCTCCAGCCATGCAGCGCAGCCTCCGCTATAATTCATGGCGTCGAGGGAAGGGGGTATCACGTGATGACGTCACCGTATGACGTGTTCAGAGTGTCGTGTACTTCATAGAGTTTCCTAATGATAAACTAGAGGGAACTCTGGCGCTACTGTTAATGGGGCTGCAACGTATGGTGCTTCAGCGAGCATGGAAATTATGAACAGTAGCTGAGTGTGCGTAGTTTTCATATTTTACGTTCCGTTTGGTTTCACGGGGCTAGAAGCCGCGTTGTCAGGAAACACGAATCGCCAAACGTTAGGCAGTTACGCTTCACCACTTTAATATTTTAGGCTCTCCAATTCAAACCAGTTCATTAAGTTTGAAACGCTTTGTTATTTACTTCGAAACAAAACCGAAACACGGTAATAAACGAAGCAACAAGTACGTTCGTAGCGCGCAAGCACGAGGACTACAGGCAAGCTCCGGTACCACCCATAATTCTCATGGTCGCTTAACGATCCTAGCGCAAGAGTCCCATCTAGTCAGTTTTACAAATTTCTATGGTGTACTCTACTATGAGAACGCGGTCAACGGTTTCTGATGTTATTCATCCCCACCATAACCGCAATTTACGGCTTATTATTTTTTCGCGTTAAAAACTATGCGTGCAACATGGCAGCGCGTACCCTATGAGAACTCCAAGCTGTTGATCCTCGACAAGTGGAAATTCTAGCTATCTTCCAGTTGCTTGTGTTTTCAAACACTTATTGCATCGTAAACGCATAACATCAATAACATTTAAACTCAACATGTTCTGGGTAGGTGTACGTTAACGAGGATGACCAAACAGGCTTCATTTGACTTGCATGCACCTAAAATATGAAATGACGCGGACCCAACACTCACAACTGATGTTTCTCACATACACACAATAGTTCGTTTAGAATAAATAGTTGACGATTCGCCGCACTGCATACTAGCGGATACAGCATTTTATGTACACACACTTTTTAGAAAAGGTTTATTTACAGTATATTTAAAAAGCGAAAATTTCGTAGCGCTTTAGTAATAAGGGGCACATACAAATCGGTACATCTGTTTGTTGCGACAAACATCACTATGTTGTAGTGCGCTCAGAAAAAGTGTTTAACAGCGTACTCATAACAATTACCTAACAGACGTTTAATTAGATAACCACTACGAACGGCAGCCCTTGAGCTGTGTTCAGAACAAATGCTAAACGATTCAGAGTGCAAGATATTCTACATTCTTAGGGCATGCTGTTCGTGTTTCTAGATGCACGCGATACCCAGTAACGATGTTACGCCTAATGTTTAGAAAAATAATGGTTAGCGATTTAGAGTACATGGTACTATTCTATGGGAGAGCTGAAAGCCTTCTGTGTTGTTATGCCTGAGAAGCCCAGACCAAATGCCGTTGCCTCTGCAAAGGCAATCTGTGTCAAGGCCAGCGAGCGAGCCCACCTGATGCCTCCTCTCAACGACGTCACCTAGCCCGGGGGCGCCAGTGTGTCTTGCGCAACGCACGACTAGCTCTCTCCACGCACGGGTCCAGTTCCTACCAGATGATGCATCGTCGCCATCCAGTCTGGCGAGTCACAATGCGTAGCGATCTCACTCGTACTTGGGTAGGCCATTCTAGCCACCCTACCATGGGTGCAACCCAGCGCAGCGACTCCGGATTGGAGGATTATGACGCCACCCAGCGGCGGGTACCGATTGGGCTATTCTGACGTCGCACTTGATGAGGCCGAGTTTAAAAAAATAAAATCGTAACTTGAACGTCAGTGGCTGTATTCAGAACAAATCGTAAACGATAAAGAGTGCTGCGCACTCGAGCATAGAAGGGCCTGTTTATTTTAAAAAAAATGTTTGAATACTTCGTACTCAACTATGGGAGAGCACTGAGCCGTCCCGTGTACAACTTGAAATGAAAATGTGACTATTTACAGGAAAGGTAAAAAAGCTTCTCCCAAAGACCCTGAAGTGCTAGTTTGGCAGTTTGTTTAACAAACTACCACCCTAATAAGTGCGCCGGTTGCCGACACCCGTGTCCATGTAAGTGCACATTATAACAACCAAAGCCATGGAGGTTACTCACTCCCGATGTTGTACATCCGGAAGACCACAATTCACGTAATCAAGAATATGCGCCCTTGCTTACGCCTGACTGTTAGTTCTCGTAATACATGAAAGACGATAGCTGTCTATAGACCAAAATAAAGGGGCAACTGCGCGCTTGTGGCTCAGAGACTCAGAAACAGTGGAGCTTATGGTTTCCCTCTCTTCCTGTTGCTCATCTACGCATCACTCTTTCTCACCTTCATTGTCCTTTGCCTCGCTCTTGCTAAGCAATATCATACATGGCTATGCTATGCTCTATCCTCACCCCTCTTTATTTCTCCTCCTCACCATCACAGCCCCTCAAGCCTTTTTACCATGGTCTTGCTGTACTATACTATACAAGCCCATTCCATGTTGTTCTTTATTACCTCCTTTTTTGCCCTCTCCTCACCTGCACATCACTTCTAACCCTCACTATTCATTTACATCATTGCTTAACTTTGCCATACAAGGTTTTTATCTATTCTCCACCCTTATACTTTCTCTCCTCCTCAACGTAATATTCATGTCGTACCCCTTTTGTATACTATACTACACTTGACGATGTTATCCTAGGATCTGCTAAACACGTACTTCTCTCTACCACCTCTGCATATGTTATACTGTAAGTGGTAACATGGATATGCTATGGCTCGCCCTCTCATTTCCCCGTTTCCCTACTCCGAACGTCGTCATCAGTCCTGCTCACTTTCACGTACTATTCCAACTCCTTTGCTATACCATATATACTATACTATACTATACTATACTATACTATACTCTATATACTATATATATACTATACTACCCACAGCTATGATATTCGCTAGGAGCTGCACTGCACTGCATATCGGTTGTGCGGACGATCTCAGAGCATTGTCAAGCTCAGACGGTGCTGCTGTTCAGAAATGCCAAACATAATCGCAATATTCACAAAGCGAATGATGTTAGAGGAGCTTGCTCAAAAATGATCCGTACACATCTCCTACCATATAAATGGCCATGAAAACGTTGTTGTGTGTACATTACATACACAATGTTTATTAATTTACACTTGCATGTACTCATACATTGTGATAACCTATATACATTATATATGCTCAAGAAATGTCTTGCAAAGTAAAAGAAAAGCATCCCTCGATGAGGTCGGGACTTTTTAAAGATTGTTTTTTCATGATCAGTATGATATGTCGCCAAGGGATCATCGATGATGAGACGCAATGGAAAGTTCGAGAAGGTGACATCGCTACAGGTGCCTCTGATGGTGATGAACCGTTTGCAGTCGTACGATACGCATCGGAGAGCAAAGCGTGACGTCATGTGCTGGACAGCCCAATCACTCTGCATGATGTCAGCGTTCCGATACCCGACGGGAGCACTTCTCAAATCACCGGAGAAGTGTACCCGCCTCCGCCGACGGAGAAGGTGCGGGCATAAGAAGTTTGTCAAGCAAGCTCCTGAAAGTCGGCAGTATGCCACACATCTCCAAGAGTGAATGCGAAAGCCTGCTGTTCATCAGGGACCAGACTTCTTACTTCATTTTAGATGCGAAGCAGTTCATGGCGAAGTTCAATCTGTTGGTGTGCGGCGTGAACGTCCTTACTGCGCATGCGCAACATTCAGCCCAAGCACTGCCAAAACGCACTCACGCACTAGCGCGTTCCTGCCTGTGTAAGGTTATGGTTTACTGGAATGGGACAGTGTGCCATCTGGCGTCCCAGACGTGGCTCGTTTTGCGATGATGGCCAGCGCTGCCGGAGCACACCGTACTACTTTGTCTGCGCCCTCTGAATTAATTTATGAATAGCTGAGATACAAAGCATCCTATATTGGTACTTGTAGTTGCCGCAGTGGTCGTAAAATGTATCAAAATGATTAGAAAATGTACACACAAGTAGAGCAGTACTTCCTTGAGCGTCATTTTTTTTAACAGCGCGACTTGTTACTGTCATGGCTCATGCAGGTATGTGGTGGTCGTAAAACTCACCTGTTGATAACGTGATCCTTCAGGGCCGCTTTATTTGTTTCATCGTATGACTTCAAGTTAGGGTGTTAGCTAGACAGGGGTACATAGACATCAAATGAATAGTGATCTGCTTTCTTATCCTTTCTGCAGTTAAAACAGTAAGCTAGCATATGATCTGAGTCCTTGTTCTGTGACAGAAATTGTGTGAGCCGGACTACACAGAAACAGCATTATATATCTCACCATCGCATCCACATGTGGTGGATGCGTTTTAATCTTACAGATGCTTTCAATTTCGATTGTTATGTGACTAATTTAATCAAAATCTGCACAAAGGTTGGCAATGCGAATTTGAATCACGCGCGCTAGGCACACCATTAGATGGTGGCGCCCTACAGGTGGCGTCAACGCAAAAGTGACCACTACTGTCCCATTGGTTTGCTGTGAAGACGGCACACAGCCCCATTCCAGTACACCATAGTAAGGGGCTGGGTAAGACGCTGTGGCCTCTCCCCTTTACACTTTCTCAGCAATCACGTCATGTCGTCAGGGAACCAGATTTCGCAGACGCGCGATGAACCCGCGTGGCGTACTCGAAGAAGAGTATGGTACGAGTAACAGCAACAAAAATAACATTCAATTCATGGTGTGCCTCACTTTCAAAGACGCGTTATCATCGGGCAAGGTGCCCGTGATGAACGAAAATTTAAGCCGACCCATGCGCTGCTTAGCATGTTACTCAAGGTTACATTTAGTGAGAGGTGGTTTGTTTTATTTATTTATCTCCGACGTGGCGATGATTGTCTTGCGCGGCAGAGAGCCATACAATATTGTTTATGTTAAGTCGATGCGCAAACGCTTACGCATTTCAAACAAGGTGTACGGTTCACAGTACTTTACTACAGGAGAGTGGTATGTTCTCCCTGAATTGATAAGGTAGTTTGAAAAAATGAAAAAAAGTTGTAGCAGCTTCGTTTTAGTGGCGCCAACCTGTAGGAAGCGTGTGGATGGGGGCCTTCCTTGTTAACTTTTTTTTTCTGTTTCAAGTTTTCTTTGTGTATGACATCTCTTTTTTATAAGGTTGATAGCATTTTTTTCTATCTTTTTTATAATTTTGTCTTTCTTTTTCTCGCTCGTTCTACCCCTTTTTCGCCTGTTGCTTTCCATAGTCTTCTATTTCAATGCATTTCTGGCTCCCTCTATTTTTTATGCTTTTATTCCCTATAATTTCCCAGTCTCTCCATCACTGTCTTTCTCTCCTCTTTTTTCATTGTATATTTCCTCTTTGCCGTCCTATCACTGTTTTTATTTCTTCTTTTTTTTAGTTCATGTGAGTAACGTGCGTAGTTTCGTTTAACGCTCACACCCACTGTACTGTGTAATAAGGCCCGCCAAATCACTGTGGAGTATCCCCGTGCACCTGAGGATATTTTTCACGGCGGAGCAAAAATCACCCATCGCTTAAACATTTTTGCTTTTAAAGATCTGTCGGTGACCCTAATCTTTACTACGGTGCCTGAAAGTGGTGATCACACCTCAGCGTGCGATTGCTGTTGTGTATTCCTCGTGATAGCGAAATGAGAACTAACAGGCAATATATTCTGATTAATGTTGCGCCTGGTGAAGTAAACCAGCCCTTCAATGTTTACGCTTTCCTTGGAAACTCCTCGTGATTCGTCGCACTGCCGAAGCGCCTGGCAGTGATATGCACCGCGAAATATTGCAACAACCACAACTGCCCATAAGCGCATAGTCTGCACTCTAAATAAACTCATTCAACATCAGCAGCGTTGCGGACGGGTGTTGACACGGGTTCAACGGCGCTAACGTGGGTGCTGCGGTGAGCGCTGGAAAATTCGTTTGAAGCGATGGCTGGCGTATGTCTTGTGACACGTATAGACGTATTTCAACGCATACGTTAGGCGCACTTCAGGTTTAGTGCACGTGAACTGACGAGCTGGTGGTGTAGCAAGCGGCGGTAGTGATGGCGGAGCGAGCGGTGCTAGCAGTAGTTGTTTCGGGCGAACAGATGAGGCAGCAACGGGCACAGCAGCGAGTGCATGGCAGGCAAGGGAGAGAGTGACCTCAGCGTACACTGCGAGGGGAGCGTGATGTCAACACGCAGCTGCGGCGTGACCTACTTGGCACTGCTCCAACTCCTGCAGCGAGGGGAACGCTTTGCGGCGCGTTCTTACGGATACACGTACGTAAGGCGTTACACACATAGTCAAATAGCTGCTACACATCTAAAATATGCAAATAACAACGCCGTAATGACACGAAAAGTAGTCGGGCCCCATGCTAGCTTGTCGTGGTATTATTCAAACATGAACGTAGCTGATGTGAGGTAGCAGCGGGGGACAGCTACGGCGACCACAGCGTCGTGCGCGCCCGACATTTCTAGACAAACTTCTCTATCGGAGTGTTGCAAGTAGCCCCTTAAAACCAACGAGGTGTGTTTAGAAAAAATGTTTAACGATTTGGAGTACTTCGTACTCAACTATGGGAGAGCACTGAGCCGTCCCGCTGAAAGAATACTTGAGGTGTACGCACAAATCCGGTGTCGAAGCCAGCTAAAAGACATAGATGCACATAACTGAGTCGTGTAGTAACAGCATCCACCAACGGTTATCTTCATGACCTCCGAAACAGCCCAGTTTACTCATAAATAATAATGAAGGTTTTTTTTATTTGGAAAAAGTTGCGGCCTAAATTTCTTTACTATGTGCAAACTAAACTCATAACAAACTTTTTTACCTTTATATATATCTACAGCTGACGTCTTTCCCACCGGCACAAACTCGGATGCTCTGAAAACTCTTGTTTTGTGCGGCAATGTTTGAGAACCACGAAAATGGCCAACACATTTCGAGAAAGCTGTTCACTTCAAAACTGTCCGAACAATCGCATGTAATCCTACCGTAACGATAGTTATAGCGCGAGAACAGAACGACGACAAAGAGAAAGTAAGCCTCTTTGTCGTCGTTCTATTCTCATGCTATATCTATCGTCATGTCATACCAACTAGCCCAAGCTAGCTGCCACACTCCTAACCTACCGTAACGTCACACGCACGGTTAAACGCACCTGACAAGTCGTAAAACATACTTAGTACGCATTTTACTTCTACATTCAACCGACGCTTTCATTCCAACGCGCAGGTTCCACAATCACTTCTGAGGCGCTGTTGTCTAGCATTTATTATTTCACGAAGCATTTCTTAGCGAAATTCGGTGACTTTGAGCGTATCTATCTGTCTATCTGTCTATCTATCTGTCTATCTGTCCGTCTATCCGTCTATCTATCTGTCCGTCTATCCGTCTATCTATCTGTCTGTCTGTCCGTCTATCTATCTGTCTGTCTGTCTGTCTGTCCGTCCGTCCGTCCGTCCGTCCGTCCGTCCGTCCGTCTGTCTGTCTGTCTGTCCGTCCGTCCGTCCGTCTGTCTGTCTGTCTGTCTGTCTGTCTGTCTCTCTGTCTGTCTGTCTGTCTGTCTGTCTGTCTCTCTGTCTGTTTAGCCGCCTACGACTTTTAGCTCTCCTGACCATTTCGATGATGTTATCGATACCAAAATTGGTATGCCATAAAATGACTGCATGTACGAGCCAAGTGAACTTTTGATTTTTTTGTCTAATTTTCTGTTCTTAGCTTATATCTGTATAGTGTGCAGCGCCTTTCATCATATTCACATGAAGGCTTTTTATTGAAAGTATTGTTCATCCATTTCTGTAACGACCCTTGTAGGGTGAACAGTATTAATATAAACAAACAAATATTAAACAAACAAACAAAGCATGACGAGCATGGTTGACTAGTCACATAAAAATCATGACATGTATGTCATGAATGACATGATTTACATTTCATGGTCCTGCTGCTCTTCCGGTGGTTTTGTTAACATGACATTTTGAAGAACTGGTGTGGTGTGACGTTATTCATGGTGAACATAAATCACCGACCCCAATGTGGAAATCATGACATGCATGTAATGATGTTTATATGACCAATCATGACTACCCACCACACTCATGATGCGCTCACCGTCGTTTCACTTGCTTCCCATATACCAAACTTGATATTACGGGACGTAAATGGATGACGAAGGTACATCCAAACATAATAATCAAGAGATGCTTGTTATGTAAAAACGTGAGTACATGCCACGCTCATGACACGCTCACGGCCGTTTCGCTAGCATCACATATACCGAATTTCGTGTTACGTGGAATGAATGGATGATGAATGTATATGACTGGTGCAAACAAAATAAGCATGACATGAGTGTCATATAAGAACATGACAACATACCATGCTCATGATGTGCTCGTGGCCCTTTCGCTAGCTTCACATATACCAAATTCGGTATTACATGGCGTGAGTGGACGACGAAGGTAAATGACACGTCCAACATGATAAGCATGAAATGCGGGTCATATAACACTGGACTACATGCTACGCTCATAGCAAGCTCACGGCCGTTTCCCTTGCTCCACATCTATCGAATTTGGTATCATCATTATCATCACCATCATCATCAGCCTGACTACGTCCACTGCAGGACAAAGGCCTCTCCCATGTTCCGCCAGTTAACCCGGTCCTGTGCTTGCTGCTGCCAATTTATACCCGCAAACTTCCTAATCTCATCTGCCCACCTAACCTTCTGTCTCCCCCTAACCCGCTTGCCTTCTCTGTGAATCCAGTTAGTTACCCTTAATGACCAGCGGTTATCCTGTCTACGCGCTACATGCCCGGCCCATGTCCATTTCTTCTTCTTGATTTCAGATATGATATCCTTAACCCCCGTTTGTTCCCTAATCCAGTCTGCTCTCTTCTTGTCTCCTAAGGTTACACCTACCATTTTTCTTTCCTTTGCTCGCTGTGTCGTAATTAATTCAAGCTGAATCCTCTTTGTAAGTCTCCAGCTTTCTGCTCCGTAGCTAAGTACTGCCAAGATAGAGCTGTTATATACTTTTCTCTTGAGGGATAGTGGCAATCTACCTGTCCTAATTTGAGAGTGTTTGCCAAATGTGCTCCACCCCATTCTTATTCTTCTAGTTACTTCAATCTCGTGGTTCGGCTCTGCAGTTATTACCTGCCCTAAGTAGCCATAGTCTTTTACAACTTGAAGTGCACTATTACCTATCTCGAAGCGCTGCTTTTTTCCGAGGTTGTTGTACATTACTTTCGTTTTCTGTAGATTCATTTTAAGACCCACCTTTCTGCTCTCCTTGTCTAACTCCGTAATCATGAGTTGCAATTCGTCCCCTGAGTTACTCAGCAATGCATTATCATCGGCGAAGCGCAGGTTACTAAGGTACTCTCCATTAACTCTTATCACTAACTGTTCCCATTTTAGGCTTCCGAAAACCTTCTGTAAGCACGCGGTAAATAGCCTTGGGGAGATTTTGTCCCCCTGCCTTACACCCTTCTTGATTGGTATTCTGTTGCTTTCTTTATGATGCACTATGGTAGCAGTTGTTCCCCTGTAGATTTCTTCCAGGATGTTTATATATGCTTCATCGACACCCTGCTTCCGCAGTGTCTGCATGACGGCTGATATTTCTACTGAATAAAACGCCTTCTCGTAGTCTATGGAGGCTATGTATAGTGGTTGGTTATATTCTGAGCATTTCTTTATTACCTGATTGATAGTATGAATCTGGTCGATTGTTGAGTAGCCTGTTCGAAATCCTGCTTGTTCCTTTGGTTGATTGAATTCTAATGTCTTCTTTACTCTGTTAGCAATTACCTTTGTAAATAGCTTGTATACTACAGACAGCAAGCTAATCGGCCTGTAATTCTTCAAGTCCTTGTCATCTCCTTTCTTATGTATTAAGATGATGTTAGCGTTCTTCCAAGACTCTGGTACTCTTCCCGTCAGGAGACATCTCGTAAACAGGGTGGCTAGTTTTCTAACACAATTTGTCCTCCATCTTTCAGCAGATCTGATGTTACCTGATCCTCACCAGCAGCTTTGCCTCTTTGCATGCTCTACAAAGCTTTTCTGACTTCTTCTATCATTACTGGTGGGGTGTCATCTGGGTTACGGCTAGTTCTTATAGTATTAAAGTCGTGGTTTTCCCGGCTATGTACAGATCTTTGTAAAACTCCTCCGCTATTTTAGCTATCATATTCATATTGGTAGTTATTTTGCCTTTTTTGTCCCTTAGTGCATACATCCGATTTTTGCCTATTCCAAGTTTTCTCTTCACTGCTTTGACGCTTCGTCCATTTTTCAGAGCGTGTTCAATTCTCTTCATATTATACCTTCTTACATAGGATACCTTACCTCTATTAATCAACTTCGAAAGCTCTGCCAGTTCTATTTTGTCTGTTGTACTTGAGGCTTTCATGATTTGACGCGTCTTGATGAGATTTTTCGTTTCCTGGGAAAGCTTGCCAGTGTCCTGTCTAACTACCCTGCCTCCAACTTCAACTGCACACTTCGTAATAATACTCGTCAATTTATCATTCATTGTATCTATGCTAAAGTTGGTTTCCTCACTAAGAGCCGAGTACCTGTTCTGAAGCGAGACTCTGAATGCCTGTACTTCCCCTCTCAGTGCTAGCTCATTGATTGGCTTCTTGCGTATCAGTTTCTGTCGTTCCTTTCTCAAGTCTAGGAGAATTCGAGACCGTACCATTCTATGGTCACTGCATCGTACCTTGCCAACCACTTCCACATCCTGCACGATGCCTGGGTGTGCACTCATTATAAAGTCTATTTCGTTCTTATTTTCGCCAATAGGGCTCCTCCATGTCCACTTGCGGTTTCGTCGTTTTCGGTAAAAGGTATTCAAAACCCGTAAATTATTGCGTTCTTTGAATTCTACTAGTAGCTCTCCTCTGGCGTTTCTAGTACCGATGCCATGATCTCCTACTGCCTGGTCTCCAGCCTGCTTCTTCCCTACCTTTGCATTAAAGTCTCCTCAGTATTGTATACAGTGTTTTTACCTTACTCATTGCCGATTCCACGTCTTCACAGAAGCTATCAACTGAAGCGTCATCAAGGCTGGATGTAGGCGCGTAAGCCTGTACTACCTTCATCTTGTATCTTTTATTCAGTTTAATTACAATACCTACCACCCTTTCATTAATGCTATAGTATTCCTCTATGTTGCCAGCTATGTTTATGTGAATTAGGAACACCACTCCCAGTTCTCTTCTGTCAGCCAAGCCCCGATAGCAAAGGACGTGCCCATTCTGTACCACCGTATAGGCTTCATCTGTCCTCCTAACCTCACTGAGCCCTATTATATCCCAGTTAACGCCCTCTAGCTCCTCGAATAGTACAGCTAGACTTCCCTCACTAGACAAGGTTCTAGCGTTAAACGTTACCAAGTTCAGGTTCCAATGGCGGCCTCTCCGGATCCAGAGATTCTTAGCACCCTCTGCTGCGTTGCAGATCTGACCGCCGCCGTGGTCAGTTGCTTCGCAGCTGCTGGGGACTGAGGGCCGTGATTTATTTGACGTATGCATGTGGGAGGTAGTGGCCAGATACTGCACCAGGGTGGCCAATCCTTCTCTGGTGAGAGAGTGCGTTCCCGGCGGTGATTACCGGTGAGGCCACACCCCAGGCCTCGTAATGCAGTTTCATCACCACTCGGATTTTCGTTATCCGGTTGGGAACTGTGCGGCACCAGGATTTGAACCACGGACCTTTTGCATGCGAGGCGGATGCTCTAACCCCTACGCCATCGCTGCGTAGTGGTTAGAATTTCGTATCAGTTGACGTGCATTGATGACAAAGGTAAATGACACGTCCAAACATGATAATCCAGATATTGAAGTTATGTACGGCATAATTAACGTCTGCCTCGCATTTTTGTGCTCATTTTGAATTGACATATCAACGTTCCTCATTGGTGTTTCGCATATCACCGATTCCCACAGTACGTGGGATCTACCTTTTTTTTCTATTAATTCTTTCCGCCCTTTATTGTGGACTGCAAGGACAGCACGCCCAACATTATCTTGAGTTTTAGCCACACAGTGATAATAAATGTGTAAGGACAGAAAAGCGACCATGTAAAGGAGACCCTTACATAACATCACACGGCAGCAATTATTTTGCTTTCGGCATCCTTTTGCGAGCCGCGGGGAAAAGAATGTTAGAAACGCTCATAACAAACCGTGAAGCCACACTCGCGAAACTGGTATTTCGTAAAAGCATCCTCCCATTCGCTGTCATTCGTGACACCCGCCAATCATGAGAATCGTGGGAGAGATAACGAGACGATCACCATGACGTCACGCTGCCGCGGTCGCAGCGACGTCATTGTTCGTTCTCGAGGCTAATACGCATTTCCGAGGCCACTTATGAAAGCAGCCCCGCAGTTGCACGGCGTGTCCGGTAGTAGACGCAGTTCTCGAGTTTGTTTGGAGTCTCTCGGGAAGTCAGTGGAAGGAACGCGAAAAGTATTGCGTCGTTTCCGGTAAACTGGTCGGCCTGCTCAATTTTTCGACAAATATCCGTTTCCTCTACGCGCGTCATTCTGCATGCTCCTTCATCGTCGCAGCTGTTCACTCCGTTTAGTCCTCCAAGCGTGCCTGCGTCCCCCTCACACGTTCTATTCGGGCTTCTTTGTCGGCCGCCTTCTTATGCCCCACTTGAGGCGTTGTTTGGAATGCGGTAGCGACGGTATGCCATACGGGCAACCCATAAAGAAACTGGCGTGCACGGCATAAAAAAAGGAGAGGGGGAGCGCTTTTCACCAGCTGTCGCCGCCTCGGCTGGTAATCGGGCGAAGCATTCGCTCTCGTGCTTACGCTTAGCGTTCTCAGGGAAGGCGCCCCACTACAATGATGCCTGCTGACGCCATCCGGCTCGACGTTCCACCACGAGGACCCAATATACCCGGCGGGGCGAATTTTGAGGCTAAATAAGAGCTGCCAAGCTTCCATCATTTATTCAGCTACACTGCTTTTTTTTTTCCCTCTTTTTCTTTTCTTTGTCTCCTTTTTTCTTTCTTTTCGTTTTTGTTCGTTGGTTTGCTCGTTGCTCTCTTCACCTGTTTGTTGTTGTTGGAAGTAGTAGTAGTAGTAGTAGTAATAGTAGATAGTAGTATGTAATAGCAGATAACTAACATCTATTACACTGTTACGAATACAAATGACCAACTTTAGGTGACTGTAGGCCCCGCCGCGGTAGTCTAGTGGCTAAGGTACTCAGCTGCTGACCCGCAGGTCGCGGGTTCAAATCCCGGCTGCGGCGGCTGCATTTCCGATGGAGGCGGAAATGTTGTAGGCCCGTGTGCTCAGATTTGGGTGCACGTTAAAGAACCCCAGGTGGTCGAAATTTCCGGAGCCCTCCACTTCGGCGTCTCTCATAATCATATGGTGGTTTTGGGACGTTAAACCCCACATATCAATCAAATTAGGTGACTGTAGCAAACAATGAAGAGCATTTGGAGGCGTGCATATAGCGCCATCTGTCGTCGGCCACAGCGGTGGCCTGTCGTAACTGAACGATATATACCCAATAAAAATCATATATGACGAAAAAAGCTAATTATCAAAAACACCACCCGGTTTTATACAGCAGAGACTTAATTGAACAGTCTGGCAATGTTACAGTGCTGCACTACATGCCATTTAGATTCCCACGTGCTTTAATAATTAACACTGAAATCCCTTGCGTTTATAGGGGCGGTATACATTTGTCTTGAAAGCCTCACGCTTTGTAGTGTGATAATGCAGTTGCGGCAAAATGTTCCTATGAGTCACTGCTACATATAACCCGGAGTCGTTTTTGATAACTAAAATTTTCAAGAGTTATAATTTTTTTCTCTTATTTCTTATTCAGGTATGGCAGGCCGCCGTTCCTGCTGCCGATAGATGGCTCCACGTTCAGACGTCCCGAAATTTTTGGGAATTATTAGGTGATGCTAGTCATCATTATAACGCTACGCAAGTAAAAGAAACTTCACTACTTTTAGTGAACTTTAGCGAGCACTTGGTAACACTACCTCACATTTAGACAAGGTTATCCAGTGCTAGATAACAGCTATTCAGCGCAAACCGACATTATCCGGCATTGAGCCCACATTAGTCGCCACATAACTAGCCTACGTCAAGAATAACTAGCTGGTATTCTAGACGACACTGAAACACTGCTCTACCAAAAGCAGCCAGTGTCGGGAACATTGGCATGCGCCAGACTAAACGCAGCAGTGAATGATACATTTGCATACACATTATGGTATCTTTATGGAACACCAGCCAATAGTTGGCCAACCTTTCTTCTTTGCGAGAAAATGTAGTAAATGCCATAGAACGCACATGACGTAATTCGTGCTTGATATTCAATTTGTTGCATGAAAATACTGCATCGTGATATAGCTGTATGCCATTCGAACCACACCACGCACAACATGCAGCATAATGCCGTTCGTGAGATGTCGTGATATTTACTTCACGACACACAAAATAATATCGCGTATGCCTTATGTAAACAGGCACACTCTGCTACATACCTTGTTAGAGAAACGCCCACTATGGCTTCACGACATGTGAAGAATGTCATTTCCAAAATTTCGTAATCAGTGTGTGCACACTGATCGAAGGTGTGTGATTAATAGTGTAACTATCACTTAAAGCGCACGAATAAACAGAAAGGAAGAGAGGACAAGCGCCTAATTAATAGTGTGTGCTAAGTTTCACAGATGTAATGCGTGTCATGTCATTATACATTAGGGTGAGTAGTATACTTTTAGGGGCGAAGCTTTTCTTAGCCTATTGTGTGGCTCAGACTTTGTGGGAGGCGATTCCGAAATCACCCCGTCGTTCACCGTACACAAACCTACAACAAAGACAATGGGTAATGAGGATGATCTTGATTAAAGAGAATGCAAGAAGAGCCGGCCGCAAGAGCATTACGAAGATGCACAAGCGAGTCTGCTAACGATTCTGCTAACAGGAGGGACCGTTAATCAAGCTGGACACGTCTCACCCATTTTTTTCTGTCGTTTCTTCTCTCTCACTGTTTTCATCTTTCTAGTAGACTTTTCAACACCCCCATCGCACACTGGCATCACATTCGCCCCTGCAGCGAGTCCTACAAACGAGGTTGACGTTATGTCGCAACGTAACAGCACTCTTGCGCAATTACGTCGGCCCGACCAAAATCTCCCACCAGAACTTCTGTTTCAAAGTGCTGCAAAAATTGCTTTATTGCACCCCCCCCCCCCTATCCCCGTGCTTCCTAGCATGGCTCTGAAATGCGCTCATCCACCGTCTCGTTCGAGCACTCGGGAGAACGCCTACTGCAAGACACGAAGAGTTAGCACTCATGGCTCTAAAAAGCCATTGGTCTCTGCTCTCCTTACCGTGGCGAAGCTTATGTCGAGCGAAAGTGAATTACTTCTCGCTATCGACGCGTGTTGCTCACCACCACATTTTACGTGCTTTTTTTGTTGCTGTTGTTAGAAAGAAAGAGGAACACGAATTGAGACACGCACGCAGAGGCAAGAAGAAGTGCTGTACTGTCGATAAGATCTAAAATACTTTGCCTTTTCCCAAAGGTAGCACCAAAGAACGATACAGGGAGAACCCTCGGCAGGATCATCGCAACTCTTGCTCTTCTTGCGTACGCGCCCCGTTTTGCGTTCACTTTATTAGAGAGTTTTAGTACTGCGGAACGGTGCTACGTACGCATCACGCAAGCGCCCTGCGTTACGTGGCGTCGTTTGCCACTAATTGGCTTTTAGTACGCCGTAGTAGCCGCGTACGTAACGAGCGTGAAGCGTGTTGCGCCATCTGGTATATCAAAATAGAAGCACGTGTTGTTGACACCCAACGTGAGCCAATCCAAGTGTTATAGCCATATTATGGCCATTTTTTAAGCCACAGAGCCGGTCGGTGCTTGCCTTCGATGCCGCCATTTTGCAAAACGAAGTCTCGCGCTGTCGCGAACTTGTTCGAGAGCAGCGCGATCACCTCATACGTACGCACGCACGCATCTCATGCGTGCGTACGTAGCGGCTGTTTACGTAATGCGATACGTGCGCGTTGCGGTCTGCGCATGCGCACTACGCAGAACGTGGCGTCCTTACGTACGCAACGCCGCGACGTACGCAGCGTACGCAGTACTAAAACTCTCTATTTTTACTCAACACGCCCCAGCAAGCTTAGGTACAAGTGCTGCAAAGTCATTTTCGCCATTACAGTGAAAGCTGTTATGAGCGCCGGTGTCCTTAACCATGTCGTGCGAAATTAGTAAAAAAAAAAAACTGGCACCCGTGACACAGTGTGGCTCAAACCCGGGTCGGCTGGGTGCCAGCCCAGTATTCTACCACTGAGCCACACAGTTTTTTTCTTTAATGAATGAAATTATCACCAGTAAAATACACACAACATACTTCATCAGAAGTCAGGCAAACACACACAAGCGTTAAGAACGAGAAGCCACTCCGGAACGGGGTCAAAAGTTTCAACAACACTGCGCACTTGAGCAGCTGCTTCTCAGAAGACAGATCTCGTCGACCGTGGTGGCTCGGCGTGTCTATCGATCTTGGGACTTTTCCAAAATGAATAAAGTCCCAACAACATAAACAAGTCGCAAGGAGTATTATCAGTCAGACTCTTTTTGAACGGAAGGAACCTAATACAACGAGCTGTTTTTTCTTACATGGTACTTGATACAAATTCTGCTTAAGTATATACATAGCGTATAACAAACATGAAGTCAAGTCGACAAAAGTACAATGGGCGTTACAAAAAAAAAATCTCATGCAACACAATTACGAACCGGGTATTTGAGTAACACACTTTATGAACTCAACATACCAGTCCGGCTGAAATGGCAGTGGGTTATAAAAGTCTCTTAGCTGCATAGTCATTTGCACAAAGTCACATCGCGAAGACACCACACCGGTGCTTGGGACTTGTTCACAAACTTGCCTTAGGCAGGCTTGATGTCGGGAAAGCAATCGCGTTAATACGACTTATAAAGTGTTCTAAACCAGGGAAAGAAGAACCAGTCGTCGCCCCGCCGCGGTGATCTTGTGGCTAAGGTACTCGGCTGATGACCCTCAAGTCACGGGATCGAATCTCAGCTGCGGCGGCTGCATTTCCGATGGAGGCGGAAATATTGTAGGCCCGTGTGCTCAGATTTGAGTGCACGTTAAAGAACCCCAGGTGGTCGAAATTTCCGGAGCCCTCCACTACGGCGTCTAATAATCATATGGGGGCTTTGGGACATCAGACCCTACATATCAATCAACAACCAGTCGTCACACAATGCGAATAGCGTAACCAGTGTGTCATCCAATGCCCCAACCCATTACAAGAGCTTCTTCTTGTTCACCTATTAGCTTTGGTTGCTTGGTTGGTTCCTCAAGAACTTGGTGCAGCCCACCTAAGGGGATAGGCTATGAATGGCGCATTCCCACTTCAGCCATAATTCCTCATCATCGTCAGCCACTGCATGAACAATTGGCACCAAATTGCTCGCAAGTGTTTAGTGGATACCACGCTTCTCAGAAGAATTACGAAAAATAGCATAGCAAATGCTGGCCTACTACCCCAAAAATTGTATTAGTCATGCCCTAGTGGGTATCAGGCAAGTGTACTTGCAGTAGTTACCCAATGAGTGTTTTGAAAAGGCTTAAAAGGCCACTCTTCTAGCTTTCGCTGTGACTGTGCTGCGCTTTCCGCGCATGCCTGTTGTTTTATTTTAATCACTTACACTACAGCTAGACCCAAGATGTAGAGGCATGCAAGGTGGAACCGGCATGATCTCGTATCAGTACTACGAGGCAGTAAACGATAACAATGCTTTGAGAGTACAATACTCGATTATAATACAGGCTTGACAGTACAAAATCATAAAAACAAAGCGCAACTCACAAAGCTATATAAAATTGTACCATGCAGGCGCATGTCAATGAAAAAAGAAACAAGAGAACCACTGTCATTACTTTCGTTTTTGTTGCTGATTCCATTATTGTTGTTGCCTTTGACGTCATCGCTGCTATTTATAGTAAGGCCACCTCACGAAGTAAAAAAAATGATTTCTGCCCATGTACAGAATAAAAAAAGGAAACAAGTAAAAAAAAGAACGTCTTTTTCTCCCACAAGCCGGAACAAATCAGCCCGCGAACTCTGGGAGGCGTACCACATAAAGAGAAAGAAAACTACCTGTGTTATAGTGACACGTCAATCCTGCCGCCCGGTTCTTGGCCCCTCTGTGGGTGAGCGCCATCCATCAGAGATCATCATCATCACCATTATCATCACCATCATCATCTTCATCATTAATCTGCTTGTAGAAGAGCGAAATTAGGGTAGCTATTCTCGCTGTGTCCGATTTCTGGACATGTCCGATTCACCGGAGCGCGTTCAATTACGCAAAAAAAAAAGACGTTGAGCCGTGGCGTCATGGTCATCTTGACCACGTCGGTGCACTAGACGCGCCAGCACATTCCCAGCGTAAAAAGAAACTAACTGGATGAGATGTAAGTTACACGACTCCGAAACAAACTTGAAAGACTGAACGTATGAACGTGTTCAGATGATTGAAGAGCGATGCAGGGAATGTGTAACCGCCTTTCAGCGGTGTCATGCTTGCAGCCGCGTTA